>NC_069503.1:271803036-272138036 GCF_027579735.1 Bombina bombina
AACTAAACAGGCATAAACTTGATAACAAAGTACAAAAAACGTTTTAAAATAAAACCGTTACTGTCACTTTAAATTTTAAACTGAACACACTTTATTACTGCAATTGCGAAAAAGTATGAAGGAATTGTTCAAAATTCACCAAAATTTCACCACAGTGTCTTAAAGCCTTAAAAGTATTGCACACCAAATTTGGAAGCTTTAACCCTTAAAATAACGGAACCGGAGCCGTTTTTAACTTTAACCCCTTTACAGTCCCTGGTATCTGCTTTGCTGAGACCCAACCAAGCCCAAAGGGGAATACGATACCAAATGACGCCTTCAGAAAGTCTTTTCTATGTATCAGAGCTCCTCACACATGCGACTGCATGTCATGCCTCTCAAAAACAAGTGCGCAATACCGGCGCGAAAATGAGGCTCTGCCTATGATTAGGGAAAGCCCCTAAAGAATAAGGTGTCTAAAACAGTGCCTGCCGATATTATTTTACCAAAATACCCAGATTAAATGATTCCTCAAGGCTAAATATGTGTAATATATGAATCGATTTAGCCCAGAAAATGTCTACAGTCTTAATAAGCCCTTGTGAAGCCCTTATTTACTGTCTGAATAAAAATGGCTTACCGGATCCCATAGGGAAAATGACAGCTTCCAGCATTACATCGTCTTGTTAGAATGTGTCATACCCAAGCAGCAAAAGACTGCTCACTGTTCCCCCAACTGAAGTTAATTCCTCTCAACAGTCCTGTGTGGAACAGCCATGGATTTTAGTAACGGTTGCTAAAATCATTTTCCTCTTACAAACAGAAATCTTCATCTCTTTTCTGTTTCAGAGTAAATAGTACATACCAGCACTATTTTAAAATAACAAACTCTTGATTGAATAATAAAAACTACAGTTAAACACTAAAAAACTCTAAGCCATCTCCGTGGAGATGTTGCCTGTACAACGGCAAAGAGAATGACTGGGGTAGGCGGAGCCTAGGAGGGATCATGTGACCAGCTTTGCTGGGCTCTTTGCCATTTCCTGTTGGGGAAGAGAATATCCCACAAGTAAGGATGACGCCGTGGACCGGACACACCTATGTTGGAGAAAAGTACTCCTAGGAGTAATCTAACAAGCCATGTGGAAAACATAATTTATGATTACCTGATAAATTTATTTCTCTTGTAGTGTATCCAGTCCACGGATCATCCATTACTTGTGGGATATTCTCCTTCCCAACAGGAAGTTGCAAGAGGATCACCCACAGCAGAGCTGCTATATATAGCTCCTCCCCTCACTGCCATATCCAGTCATTCGACCGAAACAAGACGAGAAAGGAGAAACCATAGGGTGCAGTGGTGACTGTAGTTTAATTAAAATTTAGACCTGCCTAAAAAAGGACAGGGCGGGCCGTGGACTGGATACACTACAAGAGAAATAAATTTATCAGGTAAGCATAAATTATGTTTTCTCTTGTTAAGTGTATCCAGTCCACGGATCATCCATTACTTGTGGGATACCAATACCAAAGCTAAAGTACACGGATGATGGGAGGGACAAGGCAGGAACTTAAACGGAAGGAACCACTGCCTGTAGAACCTTTCTCCCCAAAACAGCCTCCGAAGAAGCAAAAGTGTCAAATTTGTAAAATTTTGAAAAGGTGTGAAGCGAAGACCAAGTCGCAGCCTTGCAAATCTGTTCAACAGAGGCCTCATTTTTAAAGGCCCAGGTGGAAGCCACAGCTCTAGTAGAATGAGCTGTAATCCTTTCAGGGGGCTGCTGTCCAGCAGTCTCATAGGCTAAGCGTATTATGCTCCGAAGCCAAAAGGAGAGAGAGGTTGTCTAAGCTTTTTGACCTCTCCTCTGTCCAGAGTAAACGACAAACAGGGCAGATGTTTGACGAAAATCTTTAGTAGCCTGTAAGTAAAACTTCAAGGCACGGACTACGTCCAGATTATGCAAAAGACGTTCCTTCTTTGAAGAAGGATTAGGACACAATGATGGAACAACAATCTCTTGATTGATATTCCTGTTAGAAACCACCTTAGGTAAAAACCCAGGTTTGGTACGCAGAACTACCTTGTCTGAATGAAAAATCAGATAAGGAGAATCACAATGTAAGGCAGATAACTCAGAGACTCTTCGAGCCGAGGAAATAGCCATCAAAAACAGAACTTTCCAAGATAAAAGTTTAATATCAATGGAATGAAGGGGTTCAAACGGAACTCCGTGAAGAACTTTAAGAACCTAGTTTAAGCTCCACGGGGGAGCAACAGTTTTAAACACAGGCTTAATCCTAACCAAAGCCTGACAAAATGCCTGGACGTCTGGAACTGCCAGACGCTTGTGCAAAAGACTAGACAGAGCAGAGATCTGTCCCTTTAAAGAACTAGCTGATAAGCCTTTGTCCAAACCCTCTTGGAGAAAGGACAATATCCTAGGAATCCTAACCTTACTCCATGAGTAACTCTTGGATTCACACCAATAAAGATATTTACGCCATATCTTATGGTAGATTTTCCTGGTGACAGGCTTCCGAGCCTGTATTAAGGTATCAATGACTGACTCGGAGAAGCCACGCCTTGATAGAATCAAGCGTTCAATCTCCATGCAGTCAGTCTCAGAGAAATTAGATTTGGATGATTGAAAGGACCTTGAATTAGAAGGTCCTGCCTCAGAGGCAGAGTCCATGGTAGAAGAGATGACATGTCCACTAGGTCTGCATACCAGGTCCTGCGTGGCCACGCAGGCGCTATCAGAATCACTGATGCTCTCTCCTGTTTGATTTTGGCAATCAGTCGAGGGAGCAGAGGAAACGGTGGAAACACATATGCCAGGTTGAAGAACCAAGGAGCTGCTAGAGCATCTATCAGCGTTGCTCCCGGGTCCCTGGACCTGGATCCGTAACAAGGAAGCTTGGCGTTCTGGCGAGACGCCATGAGATCCAGTTCTGGTTTGCCCCAACGATGGACCAGTTGAGCAAACACCTCCGGATGGAGTTCCCACTCCCCCGGATGAAAAGTCTGACGACTTAGAAAATCCGCCTCCCAGTTCTCTACACCTGGGATATGGATCGCTGACAGGTGGCAAGAGTGAGTCTCTGCCCAGCGAATTATCTTTGAGACTTCTAACATCGCTAGGGAACTCCTGGTTCCCCCTTGATGGTTGATGTAAGCCACAGTCGTGATGTTGTCCGACTGAAATCTGATGAACCTCAGGGTTGCTAACTGAGGCCAAGCTAGAAGAGCATTGAATATTGCTCTTAACTACAGAATATTTATTGGGAGGAGTTTCTCCTCCTGAGTCCACGATCCCTGAGCCTTATGGGAGTTCCAGACTGCGCCCCAACCTAGAAGGCAGGCATCTGTTGTTACAATCGTCCAATCTGGCCTGCGAAAGGTCATACCCTTGGACAGATGGACCCGAGAAAGCCACCAGAGAAGAGAATCTCTGGTCTCTTGATCCAGATTTAGTAGAGGGGACAAACCTGAGGAATCCCCATTCCACTGACTTAGCATGCATAATTGCAGCGGTCTGAGATGCAGGCGCGCAAATGGCACTATGTCCATTGCCGCTACCATTAAGCCGATTACTTCCATGCACTGAGCCACTGACGGGCGTGGAATGGAATAAGGGCACGGCAAGCATTTAGAAGTTTTGATAACCTGGACTCCGTCAGGTAAATTTTCATCTCTACAGAATCTATAAAGAGTCCCTAGGAAGGAGACTCTTGTGAGTGGTGATAGAGAACTCTTTTCCACGTTCACTTTCCACCCATGCGACCTCAGAAATGCCAGAACTATCTCTGTATGAGACTTGGCAATTTGAAAGCTTGACGCCTGTATCAGGATGTCGTCTAGATACGGAGCCACCGCTATGCATCGCGGTCTTAGAACCGCCAGAAGTGAGCCCAGAACCTTTGTAAAAATTCTCGGGGCAGTGGCCAACCCGAAGGGAAGAGCTACAAATTGGTAATGCCTGTCTAGAAAGGCAAACCTTAGGAACCGATGATCTTTGTGAATCGGTATGTGAAGGTAGGCATCCTTTAAGTCCACTGTGGTCATGTACTGACCCTCTTGGATCATGGGTAGGATGGTCCGAATAGTTTCCATTTTGAATGATGGTCTTGCACACAGCTTAGGAATGCCTCTTTCTTTATCTGGTTTGCTGATAACCTTGAAAGATGAAATCTCCCTTGTGGAGGAGAAGCTTTGAAGTCCAGAAGATATCCCTGAGATATGATCTCCAACGCCCAGGGATCCTGAACATCTCTTGCCCACGCCTGGGCGAAGAGAGAAAGTCTGCCCCCCACTAGATCCGTTTCCGGATAGGGGGCCGTTCCTTCATGCTGTCTTGGGGGCAGCGGCAGGCTTTCTGGCCTGCTTGCCCTTGTTCCAGGACTGGTTAGGTTTCCAGGCCTGTCTGGAATGAGCAACAGTTCCCTCTTGTTTTGAAGCGGAGGAAGTTGATGCAGCTTCTGCCTTGAAATTTCGAAAGGCACGAAAATTAGACTGTTTGGCCTTTGATTTGGCCCTGTCCTGAGGAAGGGTATGACCCTTGCCTCCAGTAATGTCAGCAATAATTTCCTTCAAGCCAGGCCCGAATAAGGTCTGCCCCTTGAAAGGAATGTTGAGTAATTTAGACTTTGAAGTCACGTCAGCTGACCAGGATTTAAGCCATAGCGCCCTACGCGCCTGGATGGCGAATCCGGAATTCTTAGCCGTTAGTTTAGTCAAATGAACAATGGCATCAGAAACAAATGAGTTAGCTAGCTTAAGCGTTCTAAGCTTGTCAATAATTTCATTCAATGGAGCTGTCTGGATGGCCTCTTCCAGGACCTCAAACCAGAATGCCGCCGCCGCAGCAGTGACAGGCGCAATGCATGCAAGGGGCTGTAAAATAAAACCTTGTTGAATAAACATTTTCTTGAGGTAACCCTCCAATTTTTTATCCATTGGATCTGAAAAAGCACAACTGTCCTCAACCGGGATAGTGGTACGCTTTGCTAAAGTAGAAACTGCTCCCTCCACCTTAGGGACCGTCTGCCATAAGTCCCGTGTAGTGGCGTCTATTGGAAACATTTTTCTAAATATAGGAGGTGGGGAAAAGGCACACACCGGGTCTATCCCACTCCTTGCTAATAATTTCTGTAAGCCTTTTAGGTATAGGAAAAACGTCAGTACACACCGGCACCGCATAGTATCTATCCAGCCTACACAATTTCTCTGGAATTGCAACCGTGTTACAGTCATTCAGAGCAGCTAATACCTCCCCAAGCAATACACAGAGGTTCTCAAGCTTAAATTTAAAATTAGAAATCTCTGAATCAGGTTTCCCCGAGTCAGAGATGTCACCCACAGACTGAAGCTCTCCGTCCTCATGTTCTGCATACTGTGACGCAGTATCAGACATGGCTCTAACAGCATTTGCGCGCTCTGTATCTCTCCTAACCCCAGAGCTATCGCGCTTGCCTCTTAATTCAGGCAATCTAGATAATTCCTCTGACAGGGTATTATTCATGATTGCAGCCATGTCCTGCAAGGTAATCGCTATGGACATCCCTGTTGTAATTGGCGCCATATTAGCGTGCGTCCCCTGAGCGGGAGGCGAAGGGTCTGACACGTGGGGAGAGTTAGTCGGCATAACTTCCCCCTCGACAGAACCCTCTGGTGATAATTGTTTTATAGATAAAGACTGATCTTTACTGTTTAAGGTGAAATCAATACATTTAGTACACATTCTCCTATGGGGCTCCACCATGGCTTTCAAACATAATGAACAAGTAGGTTCCTCTGTGTCAGACATGTTTAAACAGACTAGCAATGAGACTAGCAAGCTTGGAAAACACTTTAAAACAAGTTTACAAGCAATATAAAAAACGTTAAACGTGAAAAAATGCAGTTACACTAACGAAATTTTTACAGTGTATGTAATAAGTTAGCAGAGCATTGCACCCACTTGCAAATGGATGATTAACCCCTTAATACCAAAAACGGAATAACAAATGACAAAAACGTTTTTTAAACAGTCACAACAGCTGCCACAGCTCTACTGTGGCTTTTTACCTCCCTCAATACGACTTTTGAAGCCTTTTGAGCCCTTCAGAGAAGTCCTGGATCATGCAGGAAGAAGCTGGATGTCTGTCTGTAATTTTTGCTGTGCAAAAAAACGCTAAAATAGGCCCCTCCCACTCATATTACAACCGTGGGAAGCCTCAGGGAACTGTTTCTAGGAAAAATTCAAGCCAGCCATGTGGAAAAAACTAGGCCCCAATAAGTTTTATCACCAAACATATGTAAAAACAGAATTTATGTTTACCTGATAAATTACTTTCTCCAACGGTGTGTCCGGTCCACGGCGTCATCCTTACTTGTGGGATATTCTCTTCCCCAACAGGAAATGGCAAAGAGCCCAGCAAAGCTGGTCACATGATCCCTCCTAGGCTCCGCCTACCCCAGTCATTCGACCGACGTTAAGGAGGAATATTTGCATAGGAGAAACCATATGGTACCGTGGTGACTGTAGTTAAAGAAAATAAATTATCAGACCTGATTAAAAAAACCAGGGCGGGCCGTGGACCGGACACACCGTTGGAGAAAGTAATTTATCAGGTAAACATAAATTCTGTTTTCTCCAACATAGGTGTGTCCGGTCCACGGCGTCATCCTTACTTGTGGGAACCAATACCAAAGCTCTAGGACACGGATGAAGGGAGGGAGCAAATCAGGTCACCTAAATGGAAGGCACCACGGCTTGCAAAACCTTTCTCCCAAAAATAGCCTCAGAAGAAGCAAAAGTATCAAACTTGTAAAATTTGGTAAAAGTGTGCAGTGAAGACCAAGTCGCTGCCCTACATATCTGATCAACAGAAGCCTCGTTCTTGAAGGCCCATGTGGAAGCCACAGCCCTAGTGGAATGAGCTGTGATTCTTTCGGGAGGCTGCCGTCCGGCAGTCTCGTAAGCCAATCTGATGATGCTTTTAATCCAAAAAGAGAGAGAGGTAGAAGTTGCTTTTTGACCTCTCCTTTTACCGGAATAAACAACAAACAAGGAAGATGTTGAACACTAAAAAACTCTAAGCCATCTCCGTGGAGATGTTGCCTGTACAACGGCAAAGAGAATGACTGGGGTAGGCGGAGCCTAGGAGGGATCATGTGACCAGCTTTGCTGGGCTCTTTGCCATTTCCTGTTGGGGAAGAGAATATCCCACAAGTAAGGATGACGCCGTGGACCGGACACACCTATGTTGGAGAAAAACGATTTAACATGCCAGCAAACGTTTTAAAATACACTTTTATAAGAGTATGTATCTCTATTAATAAGCCTACCAGTCGCTATCACTGCATTTAAGGCTTTACTTACATTACTTCGTTATCAGCAGCATTTTCTAGCAAATTCCATCCCTAGAAAAATATTTTAACTGCACATACCTTATTACAGGAAAACCTGCACGCTATTCCCCCTCTGAAGTTACCTCACTCCTCAGAATATGTGAGAACAGCAAAGGATCTTAATTACTTCTGCTAAGATCATAGAAAACGCAGGCAGATTCTTCTTCTAAATACTGCCTGAGATAAACAGTACACTCCGGTAGCATTTAAAAATAACAAACTTTTGATTGAAGACATAAACTAAGTATAAAACACCACAGTCCTCTTACGACCTCCATCTTAGTTGAGAGTTGCAAGAGAATGACTGGGTATGGCAGTGAGGGGAGGAGCTATATAGCAGCTCTGCTGTGGGTGATCCTCTTGCAACTTCCTCTTGGGAAGGAGAATATCCCACAAGTAATGGATGATCCGTGGACTGGATACACTTAACAAGAGAAATAGATACAATCATCTAATGATTAAGGCGTTTCAAGATTTTTTGCTACTAATAGCCATGTATTACATGCATAAAGACAATATTAGGCACTTTCAATGTTTTTCACAATACTCAATATATCTCAATATATGTGTTCTTATATTCAGTGAATTATAAGTAATACGTTAGTCCATTAATTTTGACTTTTTTCTTCAGCGTGTGAATAATGAATATTGAATGTCCAGGTCTGTATCGTAGTGTGTTTCAGTACAATGATTTTGAACTATTCAATTATTTCGATAGATGAGCAGCTATTTCAAGATGTAATTTGTTTATATTCCAGGTGGTAACTTCAATTGATACTCATTGTTTCTTCGGCTTCAGAGCTGTTGGTATTACTCGTGTACTTACTCTTAGAAGCTACTTTGTTTCACTTAATGCTTCGACCGACTGGTCCGCTTACAGTCTGTTTGTGATGTGTCGAATCTTATCCAATCCTTGTGGAGTATGATGAGTGCGCGCACTTTTTCAAAATTGTCGGTTGGTTTCCCGTCTCCTACCGCTTCTATCTGTATATAAGATCTTGATAAAGGCTATTTTTAGCTGAAACGCGTAGAACATACTACTCAGCTCCCAGATCTAAAGACAAGTCAAACAGATCTCCCAGGACCATTATCAGTATTGCACTAACATATATAGGTGCAAACTGAATTGGTAGGAGATTGCTAGATCCCACTCCCAGAACCAATTCTGAATACAGATAGAAGCGGTAGGAGACGGGAAACCAACCGACAATTTTGAAAAAGTGCGCGCACTCATCAAACTCCACAAGGATTGGATAAGATTCGACACATCACAAACAGACTGTAAGCGGACCAGTCGGTCGAAGCATTAAGTGAAACAAAGTAGCTTCTAAGAGTAAGTACACGAGTAATACCAACAGCTCTGAAGCCGAAGAAACAACAGTGAGTATCAATTGAAGTTACCACCTGGAATATAAACAAATTACATCTTGAAATAGCTGCTCATCTATCGAAATAATTGAATAGTTCAAAATCATTGTACTGAAACACACTACGATACAGACCTGGACATTCAATATTCATTATTCACACGCTGAAGAAAAAAGTCAAAATTAATGGACTAACGTATTACTTATAATTCACTGAATATAAGAACACATATATTGAGATATATTGAGTATTGTGAAAAACATCGAAAGTGCCTAATATTGTCTTTATGCATGTAATACATGGCTATTAGTAGCAAAAAATCTTGAAACGCCTTAATCATTAGATGATTGTATCTATTTTTTTATGCAAAGCTATAAATAACAGCACATTGAATTTAAATTGTTGGGGACACCGGTGTCTATAATTTTAATAATCTTAGTATTTACCGAGATATTTGAATGTCAATTTCTTTTTATTATTTTTTATCATTTTTTATATAATAAATTCATTTATATCTATCTATGGTAGATTCCTCTTTTTGGCAAGTTTAAAATAGAGCGAACATTGGGTCCGTAAGTCCAATTACCTTTTAGTTTTAGATTCCAATTTAGATTACCCCAACCTAGGTTTATATATCATAGAGTTTACAAAGTAACTCGCACCAAAAGATTTTTTTCGTACATAGTACTATAAATATATTTTTTTAAGAATTTTTTGAAGAATTTACATTTTAGTATAAATACTCACAGTATAGCCACTTTCACAGTCAGCCTTTTAGGGCGCCCCTAACAAAACGCCACTTTATATCTAATTTGGAAGTTTGACGCCTGTATCAGGATGTCGTCTAAATAAGGGGCCACTGATATACCCCGCGGCCTTAGGACCGCCAGAAGCGACCCTAGAACCTTCGTGAAGATTCTTGGGGCTGTAGCTAATCCAAAAGGAAGAGCTACGAACTGGTAATGCCTGTCCAGAAAGGCAAACCTGAGAAACCGATGATGATCTTTGTGTATCGGAATGTGAAGATAAGCATCCTTTAGATCCACTGTAGTCATATATTGACCCTCATGGATCATAGGTAGGATGGTACAAATAGTTTCCATCTTGAATGATGGAACTCTGAGGAATTTGTTTAAGATCTTTAGATCCAAAATTGGTCTGAAGGTTCCCTCTTTTTTGGGAACCACAAACAGATTTGAGTAAAAACCCTGTCCCTGTTCCTCTTTTGGAACTGGATGGATCACTCCCATAACTAGGAGGTCTTGTACACAGTGTAAGAATGCCTCTCTCTTTATCTGGTTTGCAGATAATTGTGAAAGGTGAAATCTCCCTTTTGGGGGGGAAGCTTTGAAGTCCAGAAGATATCCCTGGGATATAATTTCCAACGCCCAGGGATCCTGAACATCTCTTGCCCACGCCTGAGCGAAGAGTGAGAGTCTGCCCCCTACTAGATCCGTTACCGGATAGGGGGCCGTTCCTTCATGCTGTCTTAGAGGCAGCAGCAGGCTTTTTGGCCTGCTTACCTTTGTTCCAGGTCTGGTTTGGCCTCCAGACCGTCTTGGACTGAGCAAAAGTTCCCTCTTGTTTTGCATTAGAGGAAGTTGATGCTGTACTTGCCTTGAAGTTTCGAAAGGTACGAAAATTAGACTGTTTGGCCCTTGATTTGGACCTGTCCTGAGGAAGGGCATGACCTTTTCCTCCAGTGATATCAGCAATAATCTCCTTCAAACCAGGCCCAAATAGGGTCTGCCCCTTGAAGGGAATGTTAAGCAGCTTAGATTTTGAAGTCACGTCAGCTGACCATGATTTAAGCCACAGCGCCCTACGCGCTGTATAGCAAAACCAGAATTCTTAGCCGTTAGTTTAGTCAAATGATCAATGGCATCAGAAACAAAAGAATTGGCTAGCTTAAGTGCTCTAAGTTTGCCAAGAATGTCATCCAATGGAGTCGCTACCTGTAAAGCCTCTTCCAGAGACTCAAACCAGAACGCCGCAGCAGCAGTGACAGGAGCAATGCATGCAAGGGGCTGTAGGATAAAACCTTGCTTAATAAATATTTTCTTAAGGTAACCTAATTTTTTATCCATTGGATCTGAAAAAGCACAACTGTCCTCGACCGGGATAGTAGTACGCTTTGCAAGACTAGAAACTGCTCCCTCCACCTTAGGGACTGTCTGCCATAAGTCCCGTGTGGTGGCGTCTATAGGAAACATTTTTCTAAAAATAGGAGGTGGAGAGAACGGCACACCTGGCCTATCCCATTCCTTAGTAATAATTTCTGTAAACCTTTTAGGTATTGGAAAAACATCAGTACACACCGGCACTGCAAAGTATTTATCCAGTCTACACAATTTCTCTGGCACTGCAATTGTGTCACAGTCATTCAGAGCAGCTAAAACCTCCCTGAGCAATACGCGGAGGTGTTCAAGCTTAAATTTAAATGTAGAAATATCAGAATCAGGTATCTTTCCCGAGTCAGAAATATCGCCCACAGACACAAGCTCTCCTTCCTCAGCTTCTGCATATTGTGAGGCAGAATCAGACATGGTTCTTAAAGCGTCAGTATGCTCTGTATTTCGTCTAACCCCAGAGCTATCTCGCTTACCTCTAAATTCAGGTAGTCTGGCTAATACCGCTGACCGTGTATTATCCATGACTGCCGCCATGTCTTGTAAAGTAATCGCTATGGGCGCCCTAGATGTACTTGGCGCCATTTGAGCGCGAGTCCCTTGAGCGGGAGTCAAAGGATCTGACACGTGGGGAGAGTTAGTCGGCATAACTTCCCCCTCGTCAGAATACTCTGGTGATAAATTTTTTAAAGACAGAATATGATCTTTATTGCTTAAAGTGAAATCAGTACATTTGGTACACATTCTAAGAGGGGGTTCCACCATGGCTTTTAAACATAATGAACAAGGAGTTTCCTCTATGTCAGACATGTTTGTACAGACTAGCAATGAGACTAGCAAGCTTGGAAAACACTTTAAATCAAGTTAACAAGCAAATATAAAAACCGGTACTGTGCCTTTAAGAGAAACAAATTTGAAAAAACAGTGAAAAAAGGCAGTTACACAAACGAAATTTTTACAGTGTGTATAATAAGCTAACAGAGCATTGCACTCACTTGCAAATGGATGATTAACCCCTTAGTTCAAAAAACGGATAAAAAAAAAAAAAGACGTTTTTAAACTGTCAAAATCAACTGCCACAGCTCTGCTGTGGCCATACCTTCCCCAATAAACGACTTTAGGCCCTTTTGAGATGTCCTGCAGCATTCAGGGGACTTCTGAGGAAAACTGGATGTCTCAGTCTAATTTTAACTGTGCAAAAAAAGCGCTAAAATAGGCCCCTCCCACTCATACTACAACAGTGGAAAGCCTCAGGAAACTGTTACTAGGCAAAAATAAAGCCAGCCATGTGGAAAAAATTAGGCCCCAATAATTTATATCACAAGACACACACATAAAAACGATTAAACATGCCAGCAAACGTTTTATATTGTATTTATATAAGGGTAATACCCCTGAGAGTAAGCATGATACCAGTCGTTATTAAATCACTGTATTCAGGCTTAACTTACATTAATTCGGTATCAGCAGCATTTTCTAGCATTTCCATCCTAGAAAAAAATATAACTGCACATACCTCATTAGCAGAATACACTGCAAGCCATTCTCCCGCTGAAGTTACCTCACTCCTCAGACATATGTGAGAACAGCAATGGATCTTAGTTACAACCTGCTAAGATCATAGAAAACTCAGCAGATTCTTCTTCTACTTCTGCCTGAGATAAAATAGTACAACTCCGGTACCATTTAAAAATAACAAACTTTTGATTGAAGAAAATAAACTAACTATTTTTTACCACTCTCTCTTACTACCTCCATGCGTGTTGAGAGTTGCAAGAGAATGACTGGATATGGCAGTTAGGGGAGGAGCTATATAACAGCTCTGCTGTGGGTGTCCTCTTGCAACTTCCTGTTGGGAATGAGAATATCCCACAAGTAATGGATGATCCGTGGACTGGATACACCTTACAAGAGAAATTGATAATAGGAGTAAATTATAAAGTTGCTTCAAATTGCATGCTCTATCTGAATCACAAAAGAAAAAAATATGGGTTCAGTGTCCCTTTAATTTCTTTCATAGTGGCAAGAGTCCATGAGCTAGTGACGTATGGGATAAACATTCCTACTAGAAGGGGGCAAAGTTTCCCAAATCTCAAAGTGCCTATAAATACACCCCCCACCTAACTCATACCTCAGTTTAAACGTATAGCCAAGTAGTGAGGTGTTGGGGGCAGTGTTAATTTCGTCAACTAAAACTAGACTAAAATGACAATAAAACTAAAGAAATTCTGATGACTAAAATACGACAAACTAAAATGACATTTTAGTCAAAAGACTGACTAAAACTAAATCAAAATGACATTTTAGTCAAAAGACTGACTAAAACTAAATCAAAATTTGCTGACAAAAACATTTTATGCAAGGTGTTATAATCAATCCATATCCAATTACTTTTCTTTTGCAAAATTTACGAAACTTAATTTTATTAAATTTTAAGATAGACATGTTATCTACCACAACAGTTAAATCTGTTATATATGTATTGCATGTTCAAACCTTAATACCACAAATAAAAACAACACAAGTTAATAAACCTTTACTCCAGGAGTATATAATGAGTTTGGAAGTTCTAGAGCAGTGCTAATAACTTTGCTGAAAATTTTACGAATCTGTGAATAATAAATTGATTCTTCCTATAGAAATAAGCATAACTCACGAATATGGGTTTGTTATGCTGTGCCTGTGCTAGCTGCAGAAACTTTTTTTGTGTTGAGTTACTTGTTTTAATTATTAACAGAGAACTGTTAAAGTTTTTATATTAGGCAATATGTGCAATACAGTTTACAGTTTTGTTTTTTTTATATTTTAAAGTTGCACTTCTGTTTGTTTATGAAACTTGGTTTTATTTAATTTTAAGTTTAATAAAGATGTTACATATCACAACGGCTAAATCTGTGTCTGTATTGCATGTTTAAACCTTAATACCATAAATATTAAAAGGTGTTATGTTTACTCCTGGAGTATATAATCAAATTATTTATATAGTTTGCAAATGATAGAGAAATGCTTAAATAATGCATTACATTTTAACTAAACCCCTTAGATTTTAGTAGACTAAAATCTACTGGAGATTCAGTCGACTAAAACTAGACTAAAACAATTCAGACTAAAATACGACTAAAACTAAAATGGCATTTTAGACAAAAGACTAAAACTAAGACTAAATTGAAATTTGCCGTCAAAATTAACACTGGTTGGTGGGGGGGGGGGGGGGGGAGAAAGGAGTAAACAGCATAGAAAAAGAGGAACTGGAAAAATAATGTGCTTTAAATACCAAAAAAAATCATAACCACAAAAAATAGGGTGGGTCTCATGGACTCTTGCCACTATGAAAGAAATTAATTTATCAGGTAAATTCTTACATAAATTATGTTTTCTTTCATGTAAGTGACAAGAGTCTATAAGCTAGTGACATATGGAATATAATACCCAAGATGTGGAAGTCCACGAGTCACTAGAGAGGGAAGGATAAAATAAAAACAGCTATATCCGCTGAGAAATTAAATCCAAAAAAAATTAAGTTTTCTTAAAAATTTCAAAAAAAAACTCAAATCAAAAAGGCACTAGAATCAAACTGAGACAGCTGCCTGAAGAAGCTCTTACCACTTCCAAAGAATGTAAAGACCTTTTAAGAGTATTCTTAGGATTAGGACACAAGGAAGGAAAAACAATTTCCCTATTATTATTGTTAGAATTCAACTTTAGGCAAAAATGTAAACGAAAACCACAAAACAGCTTTATCTTGATGGAAAATCAGATAAGGAGACTCACAAGAGAGAGCAGACAATTCATAAACTCTTCTAGCAGAAGAGATAGCCAGAAAAAATAACACTTTCCAAGAAAGTAATTTAATATCCAGAGAATGCATAGGCTCAAAAGGAGGAGTCTATAAAATCTTCAATACCAAATTGAGACTCCAAGGAGGAGAAATAGATTAATAACAGGTTTTCTACGATTCAAAGCCTGAACAAAACAGTGAATATCAGGAAGCTTCGCAATCTTGCTATGAAATAAGACAGAAAGAGCAGAGACGTGTCCTTTCAAAGTATTTGCAGACAACCCTTTATCCAAACCATCCTGAAGAAACTGAAAGAATGCCAAGAATAATGAGTGGAACACCATGAAAAGGAAATTTATGCTTACCTGATAAATTTATTTCTTCTACGATACGACGAGTCCACGGATTTCATCCTTACTTGTGGGATATTAACCTCCTACTAACAGGAAGTGGCAAAGAGCACCACAGCAGAGCTGTATATATAGCTCCTCCCTTCCCTCCACCCCCAGTCATTTGACCGAAGGTTTAGGAAGAGAAAGGAAAAGCTAAAGGTGCAGAGGTGACTGAAGTTGTAAAAAGTAAAATATAAAATCGGTCTTAAAAATGACAGGGAGGGCCGTGGACTCGTCGTATCGTAGAAGAAATCAATTTTTCAGGTAAGCATAAATTTCCTTTTCTTCTACAAGATACGACGAGTCCACGGATTTCAACCTTACTTCTGGGATACAATACCAAAGCTACAGGACACGGATGAAAGGGAGGGACAAGACAGAGACCTAAACAGAAGGCACCACTGCTTGAAGAACCTCTCTCCCAAAAACAGCCTCAGAAGAAGCAAAAGTATCAAATTTGGAAAAAGTATGAAGAGACGACTAAGTCGCAGCCTTACAAATCTGTTCAACAGAAGCATCGTTTTTAAAGGCCCATGTGGAAGCCACAGCCCTAGTAGAATGAGCCGTAATTCTTTCAGGAGGCTGCTGTCCAGCAGTCTCATATGCCAGGCGGATGATACTATGCAGCTAAAACGAAAGAGGTAGCCGTAGCTGTCTGACCCCTACGCTTTCCAGAATAAACAATGAATGATGAAGATGATTGACGGAAATCCTCAGTCGCCTGTAAGTAAAACTTCAAGGCACGGACCACGTCCAGGTTATGTAACAGACGCTCCTTCTTAGAAGGATTAGGACACAAGGAAAGAACAACAATTTCCTGATCAATATTCTTATTTGAAACAACCTTAGGAAGAAATCCAGGTTTGGTACGCAAAACCACCTTATCAGAATGAAATATAAGATAAGGCGAATCACATTGTAACGCTGAAAGCTCAGAAACTCTACGAGCAGAAGAAATAGCAACCAAAAACAAAACTTTTCAAGATAACAATTTAATATCTATGGAATACATGGGTTCAAACGTAACCCCTTGAAGAACTCGAAGAACTAAATTCAAACTCCAGGGAGGCGTAATTGGTCTAAATACAGGCTTAATTCTGGTTAGAGCCTGACAAAAAGACTGAACATCTGGCACATCTGCCAAACGTTTGTGAAGCAAAATTGACAAAGCAGAAATCTGTCCCTTTAAGGAACTTGCTGATAACCCTTTCTCCAATCCTTCTTGGAGAAAAGACAGACTCCTGGGAATCCTAACCCTACTCCATGAGTAACCCTTGGATTCGCACCAATAAAGATATTTACGCCATATCTTATGATAGATTTTTCTAGTGACAGGCTTACGAGCCTGTATCAAAGTATCGATGACCGAATCAGAGAATCCCCGCATTGATAAAATCAAGCGTTAAATCTCCAAGCAGTCAGCTGCAGAGAATTTAGATTTGGATGTTGGAAAGGTCCTTGAATGAGAAGGTCCTGTCTCAAAGGAAGTTTCCACGGTGGCAGAGGGGACATGTCCACTAGATCCGCATACTAAGTCCTGCATGGCCACGCAGGCGCTATCAGGATTACTGAAGCTCTCTCCTGTTTGATCCGAGCAATCACGCGTGGAATGAGAGGAAACAGTGGAAACACATAAGCTAGGCTGAACAACCAAGGCATCTATCAGTTCGGCCTGAGGATCCCTCGACCTGGATCCGTAACGTGGAAGCTTGGCATTCTGACGAGATGCCATCAGATCTAATTCCGGTCTGCCCCATTGGTGAATCAATGAGACAAACACCTCTGGATGGAGTTCCCACTCCCCCAGATGAAAAGTCTGTCGACTTAGAAAATCTGCTTCCCAGTTCTCTACTCCTGGGATGTAGATAGCCGATCGATAGCAAGAGTGGGCCTCCGCCCATCGGATTATGTTTGATACTTCTATCATCGCTAAGGAACTCCTTGTTCCCCCCTGATGATTGATATACGCCACAGTTGTGATGTTGTCCGACTGGAATCTGATGAATTTGGCCGAAGCCAACTGAGGCCACGCCTGAAGCACATTGAATATTGCTCTCAGTTCCAGAATATTGATTAGAAGTAGAGACTCCACCCGAGTCCAAACACCCTGAGCCTTCAGGGAATTCCAGACTGCACCCCAGCCCAGAAGACTGGCGTCCATTGTCACCATCACCCACGAGGGTCTGCGGAAACATGTCCTCTGGGACAGATGATCCGGCGGCGACAACCACCAAAGAAGAGAGTCTCTGGTCTCTTGACCCAGATTCATCTGAAGAGATAAATTTGCATAGTGCCCATTCCACTGTCCGAGCATGCACAGCTGCAGTGGTCTGAGATGAAAGCGAGCAAACGGAATGATGTCCATTGCCGCTACCATTAATCCAATGACCTCCATACACTGAGCCACTGATGGACGAGGAATGGACTGAAGTGCTCGGCAAGTATTTAGAATCTTTGACTTTCTGACCACCGTCAGAAAATTTTTCACGTCTATCGAGTCCATCAGAGTTCCCAAGAAGGGAACCCTTGTCCGTGGAACTAGTGAACTCTTTTCAATGTTCACCTTCCAACCGTGAGTTCTCAGGAAAGACAACACTATGTCTGTGTGAGAATTTATAAGATGACGCCTGAATCAGAATATCGTCCAGATAAGGCGCCACTGCTATGCCCCGCGGTCTGAGAACCGCTAGAAGATACCCTAGAACCTTTGTGAAGATTCTGGGTGCTGTGGCCAACCCTAAGGGAAGAGCCACGAACTGATAATGTTTGTCGAGGAAGGCAAACCTTAGGAACTGATGATGATCCTTGTGGATAGGGATATGAAGGTATGCATCCTACAAATCCACGGTAGTCATATATTGACCCTCCTGGATCATTGGTAAGATTCTTCGTATAGTCTCCATCTTGAACGATAGGACTGAGAAACTTGTTTAGACACTTGAGATCTAAAATGGGTCTGAAAGTTCCCTCTTTTTTGGGAACCACGAAAAGATTTGAGTAAAACCCCTGTCCCAGTTTTGGAACGGGACAAATTACTCCCATGGTAGAGAGGTCTTCTACACAGCGTAAGAATGCCTCTCTTTTTATCTAGTCTACAGACAATCGTGAAAGATGAAATCTCCCTCTTGGGAGAAAATCCTTTTATTCCAGTTGATACCCGTGGGTCATGATTTCCAATGCCCATGGGTCCTGAACATCTCTTGCCCAAGCCTGGGCAAAGAAAAAGTCTGCCCCCTACCAGATCCAGTCCCGGATCGGGGGCCGTCCCTTCATGCTGTCTTTGTAGCAGCAGCGGGCTTCTTGGATTGTTTACCTTTATTCCAAGCCTGGATGGGTCTCCAGACGGACTTGGATTGAGCAAAATTCACTTCCTGCTTTGTGGAGGAAGAGGAAGCAGAGGGTACTCCTTTAAAATTTCGAAAGGAACGAAATAAATCTTCGTTTACCCCTCATCTTAACAGACTTATCCTGAGGTAGGGCATGGCCTTTACCTCCAGTAATGTCAGAAATAATTTCATTCAGTTCAGGTCCGAATAGGGTCTTACCCTTGAAAGGAATAGCTAAAAGCTTAGACTTTGATGACACATCAGCAGACCACGATTTGAGCCATAACGCTCTACGCGCTAAAATGGCAAATCCTGCATTTTTCGCCGCTAATTTAGCAATTTTAAAAGCGGCATCTGTAATAAAAGAATTAGCTAGCTTGAGAGCCTTAATTCTATCCAAAATATCCTCTAATGGGGTCTCAACCTTCAGAGACTCTTCTAGAGCATCCCACCAAAAAGCTGCAGTAGTAGTAACTGGAACAATGCAGGCTGTAGGTTGTAAAAGAAAACCCTGAGGAATAAATAATTTCTTTAGAAGACCCTCCAACTTCTTATCCATAGGGTCTTTGAAGCCAGGGTAGATATAGCTCCCTCCACCTTAGGGAAGGACTGCCAAGAGTCCCAAATGGTGTCTGATATGGGAAATATTTTCTTAAAATTAGGAGGAGGGGAGAACGGTATACCTGGTCTATCCCATTCCTTTTTAACAATTTCCGAAATTCTTTTAGAAACCGGAAAAACATCAGTGTAAGTAGGCACCTCAAGATATTTGTCCATCTTACACAATTTCTCTGGTGGTATCATAATAGGGTCACAATCATCCAGAGTTGCTAAAACCTCCCAAAGTAACAGGCGGAGGTGTTCCAAGTTAAATTTAAAGGACATGACGTCTGAATCTGTCTGAGATAAAATCTTTTCTGAATCTGAAAGTTCTCCCTCAGACAGAAATTCCCTGACCCCCAACTCAGAGCACTGTGAGGGTACGTTGGAAATAGCCAATAAAGCATCAGAGGATTCAGTAATCACATTAATACCTGACCTACTGCGTTTACCTTGTAACACTGGTAATTTAGATAATGCCTCTGTAAGGGTAGTTGACATAACTGCAGCCATCTCCTGCAGAGTAAAAGAATTAGACGCACTAGAAGTACTTGGCGTCGCTTGTGTGGGCGTTAAAGGTTGCGACACTTGGGGAGAATTGGATGGCATATCCTGATTCTCTTCAGACAGAATCATCCTTAGGCACACTTTCTTTACTTAAAATATGCTTTTTACATTGTAAGGCCCTTTCAGTACAAGAGGTACACAACGTAAGAGAGGGTTCCACAATGGCTTCTAAACACAGAGCAATTAGTATCCTCAATGTCAGACATGTTGAACAGACTAGCAATAACCACAATAGTCGTTAAACACTTTATTTATTGATTCAAACAATTTTTGGAAAAACGTGTACTGCACCTTTAAGTAATAAAAAAGCGCACAATTTTTCCCAAACTGCCTAAAAACGTTAAATAACGCTGTATAATTAACTACACATAATCAATAGTGCCAAAAATTATTGCACCCTAAGAGCAAAGGGTGAAATTAACCACTAATATTTATTTATAGCAAAAAAATGTTTGATTTGAAAAAATAACCCCTGCACCTCGCCACAGCTCTGCTGTGGAGCTTACCTGCCCCCAGGGTACTACAAAATGACTCAACCACGATCCGGTTAACAGAACACCAGTTTGGACCCAACCGGAGCTAATGCCTGCTGCCTTCTCAGAGTAACTGCGCATCTGAGCGCGTGAAAATAGCCCCCGCCCATCATGGACGACGTTCGCATTAGACTGTACAACCGCATGGGAAGCGGTTTTGTAATAAAGCCATGTGGTCCCCTAAGCACAACACAATTATCCAGCCATACTGATTTTTCAAAAATAAAAATCGTTAAGCTGCCTCTCCCAGTGTCCCTTTATACAGGCAGTGCAGAATTATTAGGCAAGTTGTATTTTTGAGGATTAATTTTATTATTGAACAACAACCATGTTCTCAATGAACCCAAAAAACTCATTAATATCAAAGCTGAATAGTTTTGGAAGTAGTTTTTAGTTTGTTTTTAGTTATAGCTATTTTAGGGGGATATCTGTGTGTGCAGGTGACTATTACTGTGCATAATTATTAGGCAACTTAACAAAAAACAAATATATACCCATTTCAATTATTTATTTTTACCAGTGAAACCAATATAACATCTCAACATTCACAAATATACATTTCTGACATTCAAAAACAAAACAAAAACAAATCAGTGACCAATATAGCCACCTTTCTTTGCAAGGACACTCAAAAGCCTGCCATCCATGGATTCTGTCAGTGTTTTGATCTGTTCACCATCAACATTGCGTGCAGCAGCAACCACAGCCTCCCAGACACTGTTCAGAGAGGTGTACTGTTTTCCCTCCTTGTAAATCTCACATTTGATGATGGACCACAGGTTCTCAATGGGGTTCAGATCAGGTGAACAAGGAGGCCATGTCATTAGATTTTCTTCTTTTATACCCTTTCTTGCCAGCCACGCTGTGGAGTACTTGGACGCGTGTGATGGAGCATTGTCCTGCATGAAAATCATGTTTTTCTTGAAGGATGCAGACTTCTTCCTGTACCACTGCTTGAAGAAGGTGTCTTCCAGAAACTGGCAGTAGGACTGGGAGTTTAGCTTGACTCCATCCTCAACCCGAAAAGGCCCCACAAGCTCATCTTTGATGATACCAGCCCAAACCAGTACTCCACCTCCACCTTGCTGGCGTCTGAGTCGGACTGGAGCTCTCTGCCCTTTACCAATCCAGCCACGGGCCCATCCATCTGGCCCATCAAGACTCACTCTCATTTCATCAGTCCATAAAACCTTAGAAAAATCAGTCTTGAGATATTTCTTGGCCCAGTCTTGACGTTTCAGCTTGTGTGTCTTGTTCAGTGGTGGTCGTCTTTCAGCCTTTCTTACCTTGGCCATGTCTCTGAGTATTGCACACCTTGTGCTTTTGGGCACTCCAGTGATGTTGCAGCTCTGAAATATGGCCAAACTGGTGGCAAGTGGCATCTTGGCAGCTGCACGCTTGACTTTTCTCAGTTCATGGGCAGTTATTTTGCGCCTTGGTTTTTCCACACGCTTCTTGCGACCCTGTTGACTATTTTGAATGAAACGCTTGATTGTTCGATGATCACGCTTCAGAAGCTTTGCAATTTTAAGAGTGCTGCATCCCTCTGCAAGATATCTCACTATTTTTGACTTTTCTGAGCCTGTCAAGTCCTTCTTTTGACCCATTTTGCCAAAGGAAAGGAAGTTGCCTAATAATTATGCACACCTGATATAGGGTGTTGATGTCATTAGACCACACCCCTTCTCATTACAGAGATGCACATCACCTAATATGCTTAATTGGTAGTAGGCTTTCGAGCCTATACAGCTTGGAGTAAGACAACATGCATAAAGAGGATGATGTGGTCAAAATACTCATTTGCCTAATAATTATGCACTCCCTGTATATGTTGCTTTTAAGCCCTTTATAAATGCTGAGCCCAGTACTATGTCAATAAAATAAGGATTTTCACTAACACCCTTTGTTTACAGGTCTACTGCTTACCCCTTCCTTGCAGGGAAAAAATGTCAGCCAGTTCTGATATACCAAGTCTCCTCAGAAATAAAGGACTGAGCATACCTCAATGCTGCTTGTAGCATGAAACCGTTCTTCACACTGAAGATTTCTCCTGTACTACCTTCAGAAGTTCTGTGGTAACCAACATGGATCTTAGTTACATCTGCTAAGATCATCAACCTCAGGGCAGAAATCTTCTTCCATATCTCCCTGAGGAAAATAGTACTCACCGGTACCATTTAAAATAAAAAACTTCTTGATTGAAGAAACTAAAACTAGCACCTCACTTTATCTCTTCCTATTACTACCAGGCAAAGTGAATGACTGGGGGTGGAGTGAAGGGAGGAGCTATATATACAGCACTGCTGTGGTGCTCTTTGCCACTTCCTGTTAGCAGGAGATTAATATCCCACAAGTAAGGATGAAATCCGTGGACTCGTATCTTGTAGAAGAAATATAGGTTTTCCAATCCTGAAGATAAATTTTCCTTGAAACCTGCATCATAGTGCTAATCACAGAGTCAGAGAAACCTCTATGACTAAGCACTAAACGTTCACTTTCCATGCCTTCAAATGTAGAGATTTGAGATCCTGATGGAAAAACGGCCCTTGAGACAGAAGGTCTGGCCTTAAAGGAAGTGGCCAAGGCTGGCAACTGGACATCCGGACAAAATCCGCATACCAAAACCTGTGAGGCCATGCTGGTGCTATCAGAAACACATAACATTGTTCCATTATAATCTTGGAGATCAGCCTTGGAAGAACCAGAGGCGGAAAAATGTAAACAGGTTGGTAAAACCAAGGAACTGCTAAAGCATCCACCATCTCCGCCTGAGGATCCTTGGACCTGGAAAAGTATCTGGAAAGCTTCTTGTTTAGATGAGAGGCCATCAGATCTATTTATGTAAGACCCCACATCTGTACAAGATGAAAAAACAAAACAAAACAAAAAAAAAAAAAAACTACTATCTGGATGGAGAGACCACACCCCTGGATGTAAAGTCTGATGGCTGAGATAATCCGCTTCCCAATTGTCTACACCTGGGATATGAATTGCAGAAATTTGACAAGAGTTGGATTCCGCCCAAGAAAGTATCCAAGATACTTCTTTCATTGCTGAATGACTTTGAGTCCCTCCTTGATGATTGACATATGCCACTGTTGTGATATTGTCTGTCTGAAAACAAATGTAAAGTTATCTCTTCAATAGAGGTCTCATATGAAAACAAAAACAAATGATGCTACAGTCATGAGACCTAAGACTTCCATGCACATAGCCACTGAAGGGAATGATAGAGACTGAAGGGTTAGACAAGCTAAAACCAACTTCATTTGTCCAAGTTCATTTGTCTCTTTGTTAGAGGGAGTCATGAACACAATCTGGAAACCTAAAAAGGTGACCCTTGACTGAGGAATTAAGTAACTCTTTTGTAAATTGATCTTCCAACCATGTCTTTGAAGAAACCACACAACTAGTTGTTTCGTGTGAGATTCTGCTAAATGAAAAGATTGAGCTAGTACCAAGATATAGTCCAAATAAGGAAACACAGCAATACCCTGCTCTCTGATTACAGATAGAAGGGCACCGAAAACCTTAAGAGAAAATTCTTGGAGCTCTCGCTAGGCCAAACGGAAGAGCGACAAATTGGTAATGCTCGTCTAGAAAAGAGAATCTCAGAAAACGATAGTGGTCTGGATGAATCAGAATGTGAAGGTAAGCGTCCTGTAAGTCTATTGTGGACATGAAATGATCTTGCTGAACAAAAAAGGCAGAATAGTCCTTATAGTCACCATCTTGAAAGTTGGCACTCTTACAAAATGATTTCAAATTTTCAGATCCAAAATAGGTCTCAACGAATCTTCTTTCTTTGGGACAATGAACAGATTTGAATAAAAACCCAAACCCTGTTCCTGCTGAGGAACTGGGACAATCACCCCTGAAAGTTCTAGGTCTGAAACACACTTCTGAAAAAGCTTGAGCCTTCACAAGGTTTGTTAGAACATGAGAAAGAAAGAATACTTCCCATGGAAGGTCTTATTCTGAAACCTATTCCATACCCTTGAAAAACAATATCCTGAATCCACCGATTTTAAACAGAATCTGTCCAAATGTCTTGAAATAATTTCAATCTGCCCCCCACCAGTTGAACTGGTTTGAGGGCCGCACCTTCATGCAGTCTTAGGGGCTGGATTTGGTTTCTTATAAGGCTTGGATTTATTCCAATTCGGAGATGGTCTCCAATTAGAGCCAGAGGCCTTAGGGGAAGAAGAGTTTTTTTTTGTTCTCTATTCTGACAAAAGGAACGAAAACGATTGGAAGCTTTAAAACTTACCCTTGGATTTCTTATATTGGGGCAGAAAAACTCCCTTTCCCCCAGTGATAGTGGAGATAATAGAACCCAATTGAAAACAAAATAAATTATTACCCTGAAATGATAGAGATAGTAATCTAGATTTAGACACCATGTCAGCATTCAAAGATTTAAGCCATAAAGCTCTTCTAGTTAGAATAGCTAAAGATTAATATATCAATTTTAATTACATCAAATATAGCATCACAAATGAAATAATTAGCATGTTTAAGTAAAATAACAACGCTAGACATTTCAGGATCTGATAACTGCTGTTCTAAGCTGTCCCACCAAAAAGTTGAAGCAGCAGCAACCATAGAAATAGCAGGTCTAAGAATATAGCCAGTATGTAAATATGCTCTTCTAAGATAAGATTCAATCTTCCTATTTAAAAGATCCTGAAAATAAGTACTTCCTTCTATAGGAATAGTAGTACGTTTGGCAAGAGTGGAAATAGCCCCATCAACCTTAGGGACCTTTTCCCAAAAATCTAAATTGGCCACAGGTAAAGGATACAGCTTCTTAAACCTAGAAGGGTTAAAAGTACCACCAGGCTTAGACCACTCTTTAGTAATCATATTAGAGATAGCATCTGGAATAAGAAAAAACTTCAGGAGTAACATCAGAAGTTTTAAAAACAGAATTCAAACGATTACTAGTCTTGTTATCAAGGGGACTAGACTGCTCAATAACCAAAGTAAACAATACTTCCTTTAATAAAGAATGAATATATTCAACGTTAAAAAGAAAAGAAGATTTGTCAATTTCAGTCTTTGATGCAGGATCCTCTGAGCCAGAGAGATCCTCATCAGCAGAGGATACTTCAGTATGCTGTCGGTCAATACAAATTTCATCAGATTTATGAGAAGTTTGGAAAGACCTTTTGTTTATTTGAAGGCGAAATAGCAGTCATAGCCTTCTCTATGGCTGCAGCAATATAATTTTTCCATATCTGCAAGAATATCATGTACATTAGACTGTGAAGGAATAACAGTAGATGTATTTATACTTCTAGAAACATCAGCATGCAATAATTTGTCATAACAAGTGCCACATATTTGAGCTGAAGAAATAAGATCAGCTAATTTACAACAAACACACTTGGCTTCAGTAGAATTGTGTTCAGGCAGCTTAGTTCCTACAGTAACATCAGAGGCAGGATCAGTTTGAGACATCTTGAAAAATTTAACAAAAAAGAAAAAATAACATTTAAACAAAAATATCCAATTTCCTCAAAATAGCAGTTTCAGGAATGAAAAAAAATGTTTATGCCAAAATTCTTATACAAAAGCAAACATAGCACTATATAAACAAATGAGAGAAGCAAGCAAAAGAGGGAAAGACTTAATATAACAAGGCACCAAGAATGACACAAAGAGGACGCAAATGCAGATGTAAAAACTTTTGGAGCCAAAGCCAACACAATGAAATGACGTAACTGGTGTCATAACAGGTGAGACTTTGTGCCAAAAAAAATTTGCTTTAAAGACACAACTCGCATCACGACAGGCGCAACTTTGCATCAAAAATGACGCAATAAAAAAAGTAGCATTTTACGTCATAGCAAGCCTCGTTTGCCCACGAAAAATTTTAAAAACAGACTCCAAGTTACAGCTAACTGTAACCCCAGGTAAGAAAACAAAAACTAAAATTATCCCATAAACATAATCTCCATGCTGACACTGTTAGACTGCAAAGGGAAATATACACTGACCTGACTCATGGCAAATATATACAATATATATTAAACACTTTATAATATAAAGTGTCAAACATAGCTGAGAGTGCTATATACTTACCGTGTAAGACACCCATCAACATATAGCAGACAGCCAAACCAGTACTGAAACATATCAGCAGAGGTAATGGTAGAGGAGTATAATGCAGAGGAGTATAATGTTGATCTGTAAAGGGAGGCAGCAGATGAATCCCTGCGACCGATTTACAGAGAGCCCTAAAATAGATTTCTCATAGGCAAAAAACATGGTATCATCAGGCAATACTGCCTTCACATCCTTCAGACAAACACTGTACTTTGAGAGGAATTGGGCTTCAAAATGCTTTGAAGCGCCTTTCACAGAAGTAATCAAGCACATCTTATCTTGCTTCACCACTTTCAAAAGGAGGCAAAGTTTGTAAAGCTGAGGTATGAGTGAGGTGGGAGGTGTATTTAAAGGCATTTTGAGGTTTGGGAAACTTTGCCCCCTCCTGGTAGGAATGTATATCCCATATGTCACTAGCTCATGGACTCTTGCCACTTACATGAAAGAAATGCATTTTCCAATCAGTGCTGACTCATAAATAACTCCACAGTAGGGAGTATGTTACCTTTATGGCACACATGCACTAGCAGTGTAAAACTGCCAGAATGTACTGAGAGAAGTGGTGGTCTTAAAAGGTTTAGAAATTAGCATATGCACCTTCCAAGGTTTAGCTTTCAGCACAAAAAAAAAAAAAAAGCAATTTTGATAAAAGTAAAATTGGAAAGTTGGTTAAAATTGCACACCCTACCTGAATCATGAAAGTTTAATTTTGACTTGACTGTTCCTTTAAGTTTTGGGATCCACATAACAGCATTTGAAGCCACTCATGTAGGAATCAAATGACAAACGTAAGTCTAATTTAAAGGCAACACTGTGAAACAGGAGGATAGACAGATCTGTTTACATATATTTGCAACATTATACAAGAATGGATGTGCTACCCAACGATCAAATAAACCAAGTGCCTTTTTTTCTAATGAAAATAACAGTAGCATTTTCTGAATAAGGATGTCTAAATTATGTTAAAAATGCCACCCCCCCTTCTCAAAAATAAAATAAAGATTTAAACAGTCACCCTCATGTCAGTACAATGCTACACATGTACAGCTGTTTCACTCTAGTTAGAACCTGTCAGCATGAAATCATGAAAGTTTAATTTTGACTTGACTGTTCCTTTAAGTTTTGGGATCCACATAACAGCATTTGAAGCCACTCATGTAGGAATCAAATGTAAGCAAACATACACTTTTCATATTAGAGCAATCCACAAAGGTTAATGCGCGTATATCAGAAATACTCATTCTTTAAAAGTATACAAAGAATTACATTAGAATAAAAATTTACTTGCAAGACAGGGAGGAAAAAAATAAATAAACTTACCCCTCCTAGTTCCTTTATGTCCTTTTCCAACTTCTCAGATATAAGTCTAGATGTCAAGTCTAGGTAAAAAACTTTTCCAACAAGGGGTCTGCCTGAATCGGAAGGTTTCCTTTCAGATAAAGGTTTCCCAGTCTGTAGTGCAGATTTCATTTTCACACTTCTGCCCACCGTTAAACCTCCTGTGTTTGAGAGAAAAAGAAAGAAGTGTCAAACAGTATTATTAGAAACCATTTTAGCACATTACTTGTTGTCAACTATTCAAAATTTTAGTAAGATGAAATAAGCTTTAGTTTTCAAACTTTACTTTTAAAAAAGTCTTCAGAACTTCTAAAATACATTATGATTTTATTCTTTTTATACTGTAACCTTGAAGAAGTATACGCCCGGCAATGACAAACGTAAGTCTAATTTAAAGGCAACACTGTGAAACAGGAGGATAGACAGATGTGTTTACATATATTTGCAACATTATACAAGAATGGATGTGCTACCCAACGATCAAATAAACCAAGTGCCTTTTTTTCTAATGAAAATAACAGTAGCATTTTCTGAATAAGGATGTCTAAATTATGTTAAAAATGCCACCCCCTCCTTCTCAAAAATAAAATAAAGATTTAAACAGTCACCCTCATGTCAGTACAATGCTACACATGGACAGCAGTTTCACTCTAATTAGAACCTGTCAGCATATGATAGTTATAAGCTTTTCTATGCAGAAATCAGTATAAAAAAAAAAAGAAGGTGCGGCCAGAGGATCGCCGGTCTGGGTTTCATTAAGAAAAACTAAATTTATGCTTACCTAATAAATTGCTTTCTTTTACGATATGACGAGTCCATGGATTTCATCCTTACTTGTGGGATATTAACCTCCTGCTAACAGGAAGTGGCAAAGAGCACCACTGCAGAGCTGTATATATAGCCCCTCCACTTCCCCTCCACCCTCAGTCATTCGGCCGAAGGTATAAGAAGAGAAAAAGGAAAGGCTAAAAAGGTGCAGAGGTGACCGAAGTTTACAAAAAATATAAAGAAAAATTGTCTTAAAAAGAACAGGGTGGGCAGTGGACTCGTCATATCGTAAAAGAAAGCAATTTATCAGGTAAGCATAAATTTAGTTTTCTTTTACAAAGATATGACGAGTCCACGGATTTACTTGTGGGAAACCAATACCAAAGCAATAGGACACAGATGAAAGGGAGGGACAAGACAGGAACCTAAACGGGAGGCACCACTGCTTGAAGAACCTTTCTCCCAAAGATAGCCTCAGAAGAAGCAAAAGTATCAAATTTGGAAAATTTGGAAAAAGTGTGAAGGGACGACCAAGTCGCAGCCTTACAAATCTGTTCCACAGATGCATCGTTTTTAAAAGCCCATGTGGAAGCCACAGCCCTAGAAGAATGAGCCTTAATTCTTTCAGGAGGCCGATGTCCAGCAGTTTCATATGCCAGGTGGATGATACTTCTCAGCCAAAAAGAAAGAGGTAGCCTTAGCTTTCTGACCCCTACGCTTTCCAGAATAAACAATGAATAATGAAGATGATTAACGAAATTTTTTAGTCGCCTGTAAGTAAAACTTTAAGGCACAGACCACGTCCAAGTTATGTAAGAGACGCTCCTTCTTAGAAGGATTAGGACACAAAGAAGGAACAACAATTTCCTGATTATTATTCTTATTCGAAACAACCTTAGGAAGGAACCCAGGTTTGGTACGTAAAAACCACCTTATCAGAATGAAATATGAGATAAGGCGAATCACACTGTAATGCTGAAAGCTCAGAAATTCTTCGAGCAGAAGAAATAGCAACCAAAAACAGAACTTTCCAAGATAATAGTTTAATATCTATGGAATGCATAGGTTCAAACGGAACTCCTTGCAGAACTCGAAGAACTAAATTCAAACGCCAGGGAGGAGTAATAGGTCTAAATACAGGCTTAATTCTAGATAGAGCCTGACAAAAAGACTGAACATCTGATACATTTGCCAAACGTTTGTGAAACAGAATTGACAAAGCTGAAATTTGTACCTTTAAAAGGAACTTGATGATAACCCTTTCTCCAATCCTTCTTGGAGAAAAGACAAAATCCTAGGAATCCTAACTTTACTCCATGAGTAACCCTTGGATTCACACCAATAAAAGATATTTACGCCATATCTTATAATAGATCTTTCTAGTGACAGGCTTTCTAGCCTGTATCAAAGTATTGATAACTGAATCCGAGAATCCTCGCTTCGATAAAATCAAGAGTTCAATCTCCACGCAGTCAGTTGCAGAGAAATTAGATTTGGATGTTGGAAAGGACCTTGAATGAGAAGGTCCTGTCTCAACGGAAGTTTCCACGTGGCAGAGACATGTCCACTAGATCCGCATACCAAGTCCTGCGTGGCCACGCAGGCGCTATCAGGATCACTGAAGCTCTCTCCTGTTTTATTCGAACAATCACGCGTGGGAGGAGAGGAAACTGTGGAAACACATAAGCTAGACTGAACAACCAAGGTACTGCCAAGGCATCTATCAGTTCGGCCTGAGGATCCCTTGACCGGGATCCGTATCTTGGAAGCTTGGCATTCTGACGAGATGCCATCAAAACCAATTCCAGTCTGCCCAATCTGAGAATCAATGAGGCAAATACCTCCGGGTGAAGTTCCCACTCCCCCGGATGAAAAGTCTGTTGACTTAGAAAATCTGCTTCCCAGTTCTCTACCCCTGGGATGTAGATCGCTGACAGATGACAAGAGTGGGCCTCTGCCCAACTGATTATCTTGGATACTTCTATCATCGCTAAGGAACTCCTTGTTCCCCCCTGATGATTGACATATGCCACAGTTGTTATGTTGTCCGACTGGAATCTGATGAATTTGGCCGAAGCCAACTGAGGACACGCCTGAAGCAAATTGAATATTGCTCTCAGTTCCAGAATATTGATTGGAAGTAGAGACTCCACCTGAGCCCAAACACCCTGAGCCTTCAGGGAGTTCCAAACTGCACCCCAGCCCAGAAGGCTGGCATCTGTTGTCACTATCACCCACGAGGGTCTGCGGAAACAAGTCCCCTGGGACAGATGATCTGGCGACAACCACCAAAGAAGAGAGTTTCTGGTCTCTTGATCCAGAATTATATTTGGAGATAAATCCGCATAATCCCAATTCCACTGACCGAGCATGCACAGTTGCAGTGGTCTGAGATGAAAGCGAGCAAACGGAACGATGTCCATTGCCGCTACCATTAATCCGATAACCTCCATACACTAAGCCACTGATGGCCGAGGAATGGACAGAAGTGCTCGGCAAGTACTCAAAATCTTTGATTTTCTGACCTTCGTCAGAAATACTTTCATGGCTACCGAATCTATCAGAGTTCCCAGAAAAGGAACCCTTGTCTGTGGAACAAGTGAACTCTTCTCTATGTTCACCTTCCAGCCATGAGTTCTCAGAAAAGACAACACTGTGTCCATGTGAGATTTTGTCAGATGATATGTTGACGCCTGAATCAGAATATCGTCCAGATAAGGCGCCACCGCTATCCCTTGCGGTCTGAGAACCGCCAAAAGAGACCCTAGAACCTTTGTGAAGATTCTGGGTGCTTTGGCCAACCCGAAAGGAAGAGCCAGGGTAAGCATCCTTCAAATCCACGGTAGTCATATATTGACCCTCCTGGATCATTGGCAAAATCGTTCAAATTGTCTCCATCTTGAATGATGGAATTCTTAGAAATTTGTTTAGACACTTGAGGTCAAAAATGGGTCTGAACGTTCCCTCTTTTTTTGGGAAGACCACAAATAGGTTTGAATAAAATCCCTGTCCCTGTTCCAATTTTGGAACAGGACAGATTACTCCCATAGTAAAAAGGTCTTTTACACAGCATAAAAACGCCTCTCTCTTTATCAGGTTTGCAGATAATTTTGAAAGATGAAATCTCCCTCTTGGGAGAAAATCCTTGAATTCCAATTGATAACCGTGGGTCACTATTTTTAGTGCCCAGGAATCCTGAACATCACTTGCCCAAGCCTGAGCAAAGAAAGAAAGAAAGTCTGCCCCCTACTAGATCCGGTCCCGGAACGGGGGCCACCCCTTCATGCTGCTTTGTGGAAGAAGTGGGGGGGTCCTCCTATAAAGTTCCGAAAGGAACGAAAATTATTCGGTGTACCCCTCATTTTAACCGACCTATCCTGAGGTAGGGCATGGCCCTTACCTCCTGTAATATCAGAAATTATCTCCTTCAATTCTGGCCCAAAAAGGGTCTTACCTTTAAAGGTAATAGCTAAAAGCTTATGTTTTGATGACACATCAGCAGACCAAGATTTGAGCCACAATGCTCTACGTGCTATAATAGCAAATCCTGCATTTTTTGCCGCTAATTTAGCAATTTGAAAAGCGGCATCCGTAATAAAAGAATTAGCTAGCTTAAGAGCCTTAATTCTATCTAGAATGTCATCTAATGGAGTCTCAACCTTAAGAGACTCTTCTAGAGCCTCAAACCAAAAAGCTGCTGCAGTAGTTACTGGAACAATGCAAGCCGTAGGTTGTAAAAGAAATCCCTGATTAACAAATATCTTTAGTAGACCCTCTCATTTCTTATTCATAGGATCCTTGAAAGCACAACTATCCTCAATGGGCATAGTAGTACGCTTAGCTAGGGAAGATATAGCTCCCTCTACCTTAGGGACCGCTTGCCATGAGTCCCGAATGGTATCTGATAAAGGAAACATTTTCTTAAAATTAGGAGAGGGAGAATATGGTATACCTGGTCTATCCCATTTCTTACTAATAATTTCCGAAATTCTCTTAGGAACCGGAAAAACATCAGTGTAAGTAGGAACTTCCAAATATTTATCCATTTTACACAATTTCTCTGGAGGAATCACAATAGGATCACAATCATCCAGAGTCGCTAAAACCTCCCTAAACAACAAGCAAAGGTGTTCAAGTTTAAATTTAAATGACATAGCATCCGAATCTGTCTGAGGCAAAACATTCCCTGAATCAGAAATTTCACCCTCAGACAGTAATTCCCTGATCCCCAACTTAGAGCACTGCGAGGGAACATCGGAAATAGCTAATAAATCATCATAGGATTCAGTATTTACATTAATACCTGACCTACTGCGTTTACCCTGCAACACTGGTAATTTAGATAATACCTCAGTAAGGGTAGTGGACATAACTGCAGCCATCTCCTGCAGAGTAAAGGAATTAGACGCTCTAGAAGTACTAGGCGTCGCTTGTGTGGGCATAAAAGGTTGTGACACTTGGGGAGAATTGGATGGCATATCCTGATTCTCTTCAGACTGAGAATCATCCCTAGGCACACTTACTTTAAAATAAGCTTTTTACATTGTAAAGCCCTTTCAGTACAAAAGATACACAATGTTAGAGGGGGTTGCACAATAGCTTCTAAACACATAGAACAATGAGAAACCTCAATGTCAGACATGTTGAACAGACTAGTAATACCACAAAAGTCGTTTAAACACTTATTTATAGCATAAAATAAACATTAGAAAAAATGTGTAATGTGCCTTTAAGAAAAGAAAAAGTGAACAATTTTTCCAAAATGCACAAAAAAAACGTTAAATTATTCCCAAACTTAACTTAATATCGTTGGTTAATCCAAAAATTACTGCACCCAGAAGCAAGGGCAGAAATAAGGCTTTAGAGGTACTTATATCAACATGTAGTCAAAAGATAGATAAAAATACACTCTGCACCTCACCACAGCTCTGCTGGCGCCTTCCTGCACCCCAGGGTACTTCGAATCAAGTTTCGAACCCTTCAGACCAGCTACACAGTCCAGGAGCCACCGAGTTACTGTTTGCTGCTGCTAAGCCTGAAGAAATTGCGATAAAAACAGAATTTATTCTTACCTGATAAATTACTTTCTCCAACGGTGTGTCCGGTCCACGGCGTCATCCATAACTTGTGGGAATATTCTCTTCCAACAGGAAATGGCAAAGAGTACAGCAAAAGCTGTCCATATAGTCCCTCCTAGGCTCCGCCCACCCCAGTCATTCGACCGACGGACAGGAGAAAAACAGGAGAAACCATAGGGTGCCGTGGTGACTGTAGTTAAAGAAAGAAATTCATCAAACCTGATTTAAAAACCAGGGCGGGCCGTGGACCGGACACACCGTTGGAGAAAGTAATTTATCAGGTAAGCATAAATTCTGTTTTCTCCAACATTGGTGTGTCCGGTCCACGGCGTCATCCATAACTTGTGGGAACCAATACCAAAGCTTTAGGACACGGATTAAGGGAGGGAGCCAATCAGGTTACCTAAACGGAAGGCACCACGGCTTGCAAAACCTTTCTCCCAAAAATAGCCTCCGAAGAAGCAAAAGTATCAAATTTGTAGAATTTGGCAAAAGTGTGCAGGGAAGACCAAGTCGCTGCCTTACATATCTGATCAACAGAAGCCTCGTTCTTGAAGGCCCATGTTGAAGCCACAGCCCTAGTAGAGTGAGCTGTGATGCTTTCGGGATGCTGCCGTCCGGCAGTCTCATAAGCCAATCGGATGATGCTTTTCAGCCAAAAGGAAAGAGAGGTAGCAGTAGCTTTTTGACCTCTCCTCTTGCCAGAATAAACGACAAACAGAGAAGACGTTTGTCTGAAATCCTTTGTTGCTTCTAAATAGAACTTTAAAGCACGGACTACATCTAAATTGTGTAACAAACGTTCCTTCTTTGAAACTGGATTCGGACACAAAGAAGGCACAACTATTTCCTGGTTAATATTCTTGTTGGAAACAACCTTTGGAAGGAAACCAGGTTTAGTACGCAAAACAACCTTATCTGAATGGAACACCAGATAGGGCGGATTACACTGCAGAGCAGATAACTCAGAAACTCTTCTAGCAGAAGAAATAGCAACCAAAAACAGAACTTTCCAAGATAACATCTTGATATCTATGGAATGTAGAGGTTCAAACGGAACCCCTTGAAGAACTGAAAGAACTAAATTCAGACTCCAGGGAGGAGTCAAAGGTCTGTAAACAGGCTTGATCCTGACCAAAGCCTGAACAAAAGCTTGAACATCTGGCACAGCTGCCAGTCGTTTGTGTAACAAGACAGATAAAGCAGAAATCTGTCCCTTTAGAGAACTCGCTGATAATCCCTTATCCAAACCTTCTTGAAGAAAAGAAAGGATCCTAGGAACTTTGATCTTACTCCATGAGAATCCCTTGGATTCACACCAACAGATATATCTTTTCCATATTTTATGGTAAATTTTTCTAGTTACAGGTTTTCTGGCTTGTACCAGAGTATCTATCACAGAATCCGAAAACCCACGCTTAGATAAAATCAAGCGTTCAATTTCCAAGCCGTCAGCTGGAGGGAAACTAGATTTGGATGTTCGAATGGACCCTGTACTAGAAGATCCTGTCCCAAAGGTAGCTTCCATGGTGGAGCCGATAACATTCACCAGGTCTGCATACCAAGTCCTGCGTGGCCACGCAGGAGCTATCAAGATCACCGAGGCCCTCTCCTGTTTGATCCTGGCTACCAGCCTGGGAATGAGAGGAAACGGTGGAAACACATAAGCTAGGTTGAAGGCCCAAGGCGCTACTAATGCATCCACTAGAGTCGCCTTGGGATCCCTGGATCTGGACCCGTAGCAAGGAACCTTGAAGTTCTGACGAGACGCCATCAGATCCATGTCTGGAATGCCCCATAATTGAGTCAACTGGGCAAATATCTCCGGGTGGAGTTCCCACTCCCCCGGATGGAATGTCTGACGACTCAGATAATCCGCCTCCCAGTTTTCCACTCCTGGGATGTGGATCGCAGATAGGTGGCAGGAGTGATCCTCCGTCCATTTTATGATTTTGGTCACTTCTCTCATCGCCAGGGAACTCCTTGTTCCCTCCTGATGGTTGATGTAAGCAACAGTCGTCATGTTGTCTGATTGGAATCTTATGAATCTGGCCTTTGCTAGTTGAGGCCAAGCCCTGAGAGTATTGAATATCGCTCTCAGTTTCAGAATGTTTATCGGGAGAAGAGACTCTTCCCAAGACCATAGACCCTGAGCTTTCAGGGAGTCCCAGACCGCGGCCCCAGCCCACTAGACTGGCGTCGGTCGTGACGATGACCCACTCTGGTCTGCGGAAGCTCATTCCCTGGGACAGGTGATCCTCGGTTAGCCACCAAAGGAGTGAGTCTCTGGTCTTCTGATCTACTTGAATCACTGGAGACAAGTCTGTATAGTCCCCATTCCACTGTTTCAGCATGCACAGTTGTAATGGTCTTAGATGAATTCGCGCAAAAGGAAATATGTCCATTGCTGCAACCATCAACCCTACTAATTCCATGCACTGAGCTATGGAAGGTCGTGGAACAGAGTGAAGAACTTGACAAGCGTTTAGAAGTTTTGACTTTCTGACATCTGTCAGGAAAATCTTCATTTCTAAAGAATCTATTATTGTCCCCAAGAAAGGGACTCTTGTCGACGGAGACAGGGAACTCTTTTCTATGTTCACCTTCCACCCGTGAGATCTGAGAAAGGCCAGAACGATGTCTGTGTGAGCCTTTGCCTTTGAAAGAGACGCTTGTATCAGAATGTCGTCCAAGTAAGGTGCCCCTGCAATGCCCCTTGGTCTTAGAACCGCTAGAAGGGACCCGAGTACCTTTGTGAAAATCCTTGGAGCAGTGGCTAGCCCGAATGGGAGAGCCACAAACTGGTAATGTTTGTCCAGAAAGGCGAACCTTAGGAACTGATTATGATCTTTGTGGATAGGAATATGTAGATACGCATCCTTTAGATCCACGGTAGTCATAAATTGACCCTCCTGGATTGAAGGTAAAATCGTTCGAATAGTTTCCATTTTGAACGATGGCACTCTGAGAAATTTGTTTAGAATCTTTAAATCCAGAATTGGTCTGAAAGTTCCCTCTTTTTTGGGAACTACAAACAGATTTGAGTAAAACCCCATTCCTTGTTCCACAGTTGGAACTGGGTGTATCACTCCCATTTTTAACAGGTCTTCTACACAATGTAAGAATGCCTGTCTCTTTATTTGGTTTGAAGATAAGTGAGACATGTGGAACCTTCCCCTTGGGGGTAGTTCCTTGAATTCCAGAAGATAACCCTGAGAAACTATTTCTAGTGCCCAGGGATCCTGAACATCTCTTGCCCAAGCCTGAGCGAAGAGAGAGAGAGTCTGCCCCCTACTAGATCCGGTCCCGGATCGGGGGTTACTCCTTCATGCTGTTTTGGTAGCAGCAGCAGGCTTCTTGGCCTGCTTACCCTTGTTCCAGCCTTGCATCGGTTTCCAAGCTGGTTTGGTTTGCGAAGCATTACCCTCTTGTCTAGAGGCTGCAGAGTTGGAGGCCGGTCCGTTCCTGAAATTGCGAAAGGAACGAAAATTAGACTTATTCTTGGCCTTGAAAGGCCTATCTTGCGGGAGGGCGTGGCCCTTACCCCCAGTGATGTCTGAGATAATCTCTTTCAATTATGGCCCAAAAAGGATTTAACCCTTGAAAGGGATATTAAGCAACTTTGTCTTGGAAGATACATCCGTTGACCAAGACTTTAGCCAGAGCGCTCTGCGCGCCACAATTGCAAACACTGAATTTTTCGCCGCTAATCTAGCTAACTGCAAATCGGCATCTAAAATAAAGGAATTAGCTAACTTAAGTGTGTGAATTCTGTCCATAACCTCCTCATACGGAGTCTCTCTACTGAGCGACTTTTCTAGTTCTTCGAACCAGAACCACGCTGCTGTAGTGACAGGAATAATGCACGAAATAGGTTGCAGGAGGTAACCTTGCTGTACAAAAATCTTTTTAAGCAAACCCTCCAATTTTTTTATCCATAAGATCTTTGAAAGCACAATTATCCTCGATAGGAATAGTAGTGCGCTTAGCTAGTGTAGAAACTGCCCCCTCGACCTTAGGGACTGTCTGCCATAAGTCCTTTCTGGGGTCGACCATAGGAAATAATTTCTTAAATATAGGAGGGGGGACAAAAGGTATGCCGGGCTTCTCCCACTCCTTATTCACTATGTCCGCCACCCGCTTGGGTATAGGAAAAGCGTCGGGGTGCACCGGAACCTCTAGGAACTTGTCCATCTTGCACAATTTTTCTGGAATGACCAGGTTGTCACAATCATCCAGAGTAGATAGCACCTCCTTAAGCAGTGCGCGGAGATGCTCTAATTTAAATTTAAATGTCACAACATCAGGTTCTGCCTGTTGAGAAATTCTCCCTGAATCAGAAATTTCCCCATCTGACAAAACCTCCCTCATGGCCACTTCAGATTGGTGTGAGGGTATGACAGAGCAATTATCATCAGCGCCCTCCTGCTCTACAGTGTTTAAAACAGAGCAATCGCGCTTTCTCTGAAATGCAGGCATTTTGGATAAAATATTTGCTATGGAGTTATCCATTACTGCCGTCAATTGTTGCATAGTAACAAGCATTGGCGCGCTAGAAGTACTAGGGGTCTCCTGCGTGGGCAAAACTGGTGTAGACACAGAAGGAGATGATGTAGAACTATGTCTACTCCCTTCATCTGATGAATCATCTTGGGCAACTTTACTATCTGTGGCAGTACTGTCCTTACTTTGTTTTGACGCTATGGCACAATTATCACACAATTTTGAAGGGGGAGACACATTGGCTTCCATACATACAGAACATAGTTTATCTGAAGGCACAGACATGTTAAACAGGCTTAAACTTGTCAATAAAATACAAAAACCGTTTTAAAACAAAACCGTTACTGTCTCTTTAAATTTTAAACAGGGCACACTTTTTTACTGAATATGTGAAAAACTATGAAGGAATTGTTCAATTTTAACCAAATTTTCACCACAGTGTCTTAAAGCATTCAAAGCATTGCACCCCAAATTTCAGACCTTCAACCCTTAAAATGACGAAACCGGAGCCGTTTACAGTTTTAACCCCTCTACAGTCCCAGCTACAGCCTTTGCTGCGACTTTACCAAACCCAGGGGGGTATACGATACCAAATGAAGCCTTCTAGGAACCTTTTCAACCACTTCCAGACCCACACACATGCAGCTGCATGTCCTGCTCTCAAAAGTAACTGCGCAGTAATGGCGCGAAAAACATAATTTATGTAAGAACTTACCTGATAAATTCATTTCTTTCATATTAGCAAGAGTCCATGAGCTAGTGACGTATGGGATATACATTCCTACCAGGAGGGGCAAAGTTTCCCAAACCTTAAAATTCCTATAAATACACCCCTCACCACACCCACAATTCAGTTTAACGAATAGCCAAGAAGTGGGGTGATAAAAAAGTGCGAAAGCATATAAAATAAGGAATTGGAATAATTGTGCTTTATACAAAAAAATCATAACCACCACAAAAAAGGGTGGGCCTCATGGACTCTTGCTAATATGAAAGAAATGAATTTATCAGGTAAGTTCTTACATAAATTATGTTTTCTTTCATGTAATTAGCAAGAGTCCATGAGCTAGTGACGTATGGGATAATGACTACCCAAGATGTGGATCTTTCCACACAAGAGTCACTAGAGAGGGAGGGATAAAATAAAGACAGCCAATTCCTGCTGAAAATAATCCACACCCAAAATAAAGTTTAATGAAAAAACATAAGCAGAAGATTCAAACTGAAACCGCTGCCTGAAGTACTTTTCTACCAAAAACTGCTTCAGAAGAAGAAAATACATCAAAATGGTAGAATTTAGTAAAAATATGCAAAGAGGACCAAGTTGCAACTTTGCAAATGTGATCAACCGAAGCTTCATTCTTAAACGCCCAGGAAGTAGAAACTGACCTGGTAGAATGAGCTGTAATCCTCTGAGGCAGAGTTTTACCCGACTCAACATAGGCAAGATGAATTAAAGATTTCAACCAAGATGCCAAAGAAATGGCAGAAGCTTTCTGACCTTTTCTAGAACCGGAAAAGATAACAAATAGACTAGAAGTCTTTCGGAAAGACTTAGTAGCTTCAACATAATATTTCAAAGCTCTAACAACATCCAAAGAATGCAATGATTTCTCCTTAGAATTCTTAGGATTAGGACATAATGAAGGAACCACAATTTCTCTACTAATGTTGTTGGAATTCACAACTTTAGGTAAAAATTCAAAAGAAGTTCGCAACACCGCCTTATCCTGATGAAAAATCAGAAAAGGAGACTCACAAGAAAGAGCAGATAAATCAGAAACTCTTCTGGCAGAAGAGATGGCCAAAAGGAACAAAACTTTTCCAAGAAAGTAATTTAATGACCAATGAATGCATAGGTTCAAAGGGAGGAGCTTGAAGAGCTCCCAGAACCAAAATCAAACTCCAAGGAGGAGAAATTGACTTAATGACAGGTTTTATACGAACCATCCTGAAGAAACTGTAAAATTCTCGGTATTCTAAAAGAATGCCAAGAAAAAAGATGAGAAAGACACCAAAAAATATAAGTCTTCCAGACTCTATAATATATCTCTCTAGATACAGAATTACGAGCCTGTAACATAGTATTAATCATAGAGTCAGAGAAACCTCTTTGACCAAGAATCAAGCGTTCAATCTCCATACCTTAAAATTTAAGGATTTGAGATCCTGATGGAAAAAAGGACCTTGCAACAGAAGGTCTGGTCTTAACGGAAGAGTCCACGGCTGGCAAGAGGCCATCCGGACAAGATCCGCATACCAAACCTGTAAGGCCATGCCGGAGCTACCAGCAGAACAAACGAGCATTCCTTCAGAATCTTGGAGATTACTCTTGGAAGAAGAACTAGAGGCGGAAAGATATAGACAGGATGATACTTCCAAGGAAGTGATAATGCATCCACTGCCTCCGCCTAAGGATCCCGGGATCTGTACAGATATCTGGGAAGTTTCTTGTTTAGATGAGACGCCATCAGATCTATTTCTGGAAGTTCCCACATTTGAACAACCTGAAGAAATACCTCTGGGTGAAGAGACCATTCGCCCGGATGCAACGTTTGGCGACTGAGATAATCCGCTTCCCAATTGTCTACACCTGGGATATGAACCGCAGAGATTAGACAGGAGCTGGAGTCCGCCCAAACCAAAAAAATTTGAGATACTTCTTTCATAGCCAGAGGACTGAGTCGCTCCTTGATGATGTATGCCACAGTTGTGACATTGTCTGTCTGAAAACAAATGAACGATTCTCTCTACAGAAGAGGCCAAAACTGAAGAGCTCTGAAAATTGCACGGAGTTCCAAAATATTTATCGGTAATCTCACCTCCTGAGATTCCCAAACTCCTTGTGCCGACAGAGATCCCCACCAACTCCCCAACCTGTGAGACTTGCATCTGTTGAAATTACAGTCCAGGTCGGAAGCACAAAAGAAGCCCCCTGAATTAAACGATGGTGATCTGTCCACCACGTTAGAGAGTGTCGAACAATCGATTTTAAAGATATAAATTGAAATATCTTTGTGTAATCCTTGCACCATTGATTCAGCATACAGAGCTGAAGAGGTCGCATGTGAAAAACAAGCAAAGGGGATTGCGTCCAATGCAGCAGTCAAAAGACCTAGAATTTCCATGCATAAGGTTACCGAAGGGAATGATTGTGACTGAAGGTTTCGACAAGCTGAAAACAATTTAGACGTCTCTTGTCTGTTAAAGACAGAGTCATGGACACTGAACCCAGAAAGGTTACCCTTGACTGAGGAATCAATGAACTTTTTGGTAAATTGATCCTCCAACCATGATCTTGAAGAAACAACACAAGTCGAATCGCATGAGATTCTTCGAATGAGAAGACTGAGCAAATACCAAGATAATCGTCCAAATAAGGAAATACCAAAACCCTGTTCTCTGAATACAGAAAGAAGGGCACCGAGAATCTTTGAAAAAAATTCTTGGAACTGAGGCTAGGCCAAACAGTAGAGCCACAAAACTGGTAATGCTTGTCTAAAAAGAGAATCTCAAACACTAAAAGTGATCTGAATGAATCGGAATATGCAGATACACATCCTGCAAAACTATTGTAGACATAAAATGCCCTTGCTAAAGAAAAGGCAGAATAGTCCTACAGTAACCATCTTGAATGTTGGTATACATAACGATTCAATATTGAGAGATCCAGAACTGGTCCGAAGGAATTGACCTTCTTTGGTACAATGAAGAGATAAAATAAAACCCTAGCCCCTGTTCCAGAACTGGAACTGGCATAATTACTCCAGCCAACTCTAGATCTGAAACACATTTCAGAAATGCTGAGCCTTGCTGTGTTAACTGGGACACGGGAAGAAAAAAATCTCTTAGCAGGAGGCCTTAACTGAAGCCAATTCTGTACCTTTCTGAAACAATGTTCTGAAACCAGAGATTGAGAACGGAATTGATCCAAACTCCTTTGAATAAAACGTAATCTGCCCCATACCAGCTGAACTGTAAAAAAGGGCCGCACCTTCATGGGTACTTAGGAGCTGACTATAGGTTTCTATAAGGCTTGGATATATTCCAAACTGGAAATAGTTTCCAAACTGAAACCGCTCCTGAGGATGAAGGATCAGGCTTTTGTTCCTTATTATGAGAAAAAGAACGAAAAAATGAATATTACCCTGGAAAGAAAGGGAAAATCAAAGTTAACTTAGAAGACATATCAGCATTCCAAGTTAAATCCATAAAGCTTTTCTAGCTAAAATAGCTAGAGACATATACCTGACATCAACTCAAATGATATCAAAAGATGGTATCACCAATAAAATTATTAGCATGTTATAGAATTAAAATAATGCTATAAAATTATGATCTGTTACTTGTTGCGCTAAAACTTCTAACCAAAAAGATGAAGCTGCAGCAACATCCGGTAAAAATATAGCAGGTCTAAGAAGATTACCTAAACATAAGTAAACTTTTCTTAGAAAGGATTCAATTTTCTTATCTAAAGGATCCTTAAATTTAGTACTATCTGCCGTAAGAATAGTAGTACATTTTAGCAGGAATAGAGACAGCCCCAAACCTTAGGGATTTTGTCCCAAAAAATTCTAATCTGTCAGATGGCACAGAACATAATTGATTAAACGTTTAGAAGGAGTAAAAGAATTACCAAAATTATTCCATTCCCTGGAAATTACTTCAGAAAAAGCATCAGGGAGATTAAACACTTCTGGAATAAATACAGGAGATTTAAAAAAACCCTATTTAAACGTTTAGATTTAGTATCAAGAGGACCAGAATCCTCTATATCTAAAGCAATTAATACATCTTTAAATAAAGAACGAATAAATTCCATCTTGAACAAATAAAAAGATTTAACAGCATCAACCTCTGAGACAGAAACTTCTGAACCAGAAGAACCATTATCAGTATCAGAACGATGATGTTCATTTAAAAATTCATCTGAAAAAAGAGAAGTTTTTAAAAGACTTTTATGTAAACTAGAAGGAGAAATAACAGACATAGCCTTCTAAATGGATTTAAAAAATAAAATCTCTTATGTTTAACAGGAACACTCTGAAAATTAAATGTTGACGAAACAGCAACAGGTAATATAACAGTACTAAAGGAAATTTTATCTGCATTAAAAAGTTTGTCATGACATGCAATACAAACAACAGCTGGAGAAACAGGTACCAAAAATTTATAGCAGATACACTTAGCTTGGTAGCTCCAGCCCCGGGCAGTGATTTTCCTCAAGTAACTTCTGACTCAGTTGCAACGTGGAACATCTTGCAATATGTAATAGAAAAAACAACATATAAAGCAAATTGATCAAAATCCTTAAATGACAGTTTCAGAAATGGGAAAAATGCCAGTGAACAAGCTTCTAGCAACCAGAAGCAATAAATAATGAGACTTAAATAATGTGGAGACAAAAGCGACGCCCATATTTTTTTAGCGCCAAACAAGACGGCCACATTATTTGGCGCCGAAATGCCTTTTGGCGCCAAAAATGACGCCACATCCGGAACGCCGACATTTTTGGCGCAAAATAACGTAAAAAAAATGACGCAACTTCCGGCGACACGTATGACGCCGGAAACGGAAAAGAATTTTTGCGCCAAAAAAATCCGCGCCAAGAATGACGCAATAAAAAGAAGCATTTTCAGCCCCCGCGAGCCTAACAGCCCACAGGGAAAAAGAGTCAAATTTTTGAAGGTAAGAAAAAATGATTAATTCAAATGCATTATCCCAAATATGAAACTGACTGTCTGAAAAATAAGGAAAGTTGAACATTCTGAGTCAAGGCAAATAAATGTTTGAATACATATACAGTGAGGCCTCGGTTTACGAATTTAATTCGTTCTCCGGGTCGTTTCGTATTGCGAAAAATTCGTAAACCGAAACACGGTTTCCCATAGGAATGCATTGAAAATCAAATAATGCGTTCCGGAGGTCCGAAAAAATTCAAATAAAGTGTCCAAAAAATGCTCCAAAAGGCTCCAAAAGGCTTAACAACTTGCTGCAAATGGCTCCAATGTCTCCAAAAGGCTCCACAACTTGCTGCAAATGGCTCCAAAAGGCTTAACAACTTGCTGCAAATGGCTCCAAAAGGCTCAACAACTTGCTGCAAAATGGCTCCAAAACCTCTCCAACACCTCCACACTGGTACCCAAACTTCATTAATTCAATCATACTTGAGTATGCAGGGGGCACAGGGGCCACTGGTTTCGTATTGCGAAAAATATTCGTAAACCGAGGGGGGCAAACCGGCATTTTGTTTCGTATTGCGAAAAAAATTCGTAAACCGAGTCAAATTTTCTTCAAATTTCGATTTCGTAAACCGAAATTTCGTATACCGAGTCGTGCGTAAACCGGGGCCTCACTGTATTTAGAACTTTATAAACAAAGTGCCCAACCATAGCTTTAGAGTGTCACAGAAAATAAGATTTACTTACCCCAGGACACTCATCTACATGTTTGTAGAAAGCCAAACCAGTACTGAAACGAGAATCAGCAGAGGTAATGGTATATATAAGAGTATATCGTCGATCTGAAAAGGGAGGTAAGAGATGAATCTCTACGACCGATAACAGAGAACCTATGAAATAGACCCCGTAGAAGGAGATCACTGCATTCAAATAGGCAATACTCTCCTCACATCCCTCTGACATTCACTGCACGCTGAGAGGAAAACAGAATTTATGTTTACCTGATAAATTTCTTTCTCCAACGGTGTGTCCGGTCCACGGCGTCATCCTTACTTGTGGGATATTCTCTTCCCCAACAGGAAATGGCAAAGAGCCCAGCAAAGCTGGTCACATGATCCCTCCTAGGCTCCGCCTACCCCAGTCATTCGACCGACGTTAAGGAGGAATATTTGCATAGGAGAAACCATATGGTACCGTGGTGACTGTAGTTAAAGAAAATAAATTATCAGACCTGATTAAAAAACCAGGGCGGGCCGTGGACCGGACACACCGTTGGAGAAAGAAATTTATCAGGTAAACATAAATTCTGTTTTCTCCAACATAGGTGTGTCCGGTCCACGGCGTCATCCTTACTTGTGGGAACCAATACCAAAGCTTTAGGACACGGATGAAGGGAGGGAGCAAATCAGGTCACCTAAATGGAAGGCACCACGGCTTGCAAAACCTTTCTCCCAAAAATAGCCTCAGAAGAAGCAAAAGTATCAAACTTGTAAAATTTGGTAAAAGTGTGCAGAGAAGACCAAGTCGCTGCCCTACATATCTGATCAACAGAAGCCTCGTTCTTGAAGGCCCATGTGGAAGCCACAGCCCTAGTGGAATGAGCTGTGATTCTTTCGGGAGGCTGCCGTCCGGCAGTCTCGTAAGCCAATCTGATGATGCTTTTAATCCAAAAAGAGAGAGAGGTAGAAGTTGCTTTTTGACCTCTCCTTTTACCTGAATAAACAACAAACAAGGAAGATGTTTGTCTAAAATCCTTTGTAGCATCTAAATAGAATTTTAGAGCGCGAACAACATCCAAATTGTGCAACAAACGTTCCTTCTTTGAAACTGGTTTTGGACACAGAGAAGGTACGATAATCTCCTGGTTAATGTTTTTGTTAGAAACCACTTTTGGAAGAAAACCAGGTTTAGTACGTAAAACCACCTTATCTGCATGGAACACCAGATAAGGAGGAGAACACTGCAGAGCAGATAATTCTGAGACTCTTCTAGCAGAAGAAATCGCAACTAAAAACAAAACTTTCCAAGATAATAACTTAATATCAACGGAATGTAAGGGTTCAAACGGAACCCCCTGAAGAACTGAAAGAACTAAATTGAGACTCCAAGGAGGAGTCAAAGGTTTGTAAACAGGCTTGATTCTAACCAGAGCCTGAACAAAGGCTTGAACATCTGGCACAGCTGCCAGCTTTTTGTGAAGTAATACCGACAAGGCAGAAATCTGTCCCTTCAGGGAGCTTGCAGATAATCCTTTTTCCAATCCTTCTTGAAGGAAGGATAGAATCCTAGGAATCTTAACCTTGTCCCAAGGGAATCCTTTAGATTCACACCAACAGATATATTTTTTCCAAATTTTGTGGTAAATCTTTCTAGATACAGGCTTTCTGGCCTGAACAAGAGTATCAATAACAGAATCTGAGAATCCTCGCTTCGATAAAATCAAGCGTTCAATCTCCAAGCAGTCAGCTGGAGTGAAACCGGATTCGGATGTTCGAACGGACCCTGAACAAGAAGGTCTCGTCTCAAAGGTAGCTTCCAAGGTGGAGCCGATGACATATTCACCAGATCTGCATACCAAGTCCTGCGTGGCCACGCAGGAGCTATCAAGATCACCGACGCCCTCTCCTGATTGATCCTGGCTACCAGCCTGGGGATGAGAGGAAATGGCGGGAACACATAAGCTAGTTTGAAGGTCCAAGGTGCTACTAGTGCATCCACTAGAGCCGCCTTGGGATCCCTGGATCTGGCCCCGTAGCAAGGAACTTTGAAGTTCTGACGAGAGGCCATCAGATCCATGTCTGGAATGCCCCACAGGTGAGTGACTTGGGCAAAGATTTCCGGATGGAGTTCCCACTCCCCCGGATGCAATGTCTGACGACTCAGAAAATCCGCTTCCCAATTTTCCACTCCTGGGATGTGGATAGCAGACAGGTGGCAGGAGTGAGACTCCGCCCATAGAATGATTTTGGTCACTTCTTCCATCGCTAGGGAACTCCTTGTTCCCCCCTGATGGTTGATGTACGCAACAGTTGTCATGTTGTCTGATTGAAACCGTATGAACTTGGTCCTCGCTAGCCGAGGCCAGGCCTTGAGAGCATTGAATATCGCTCTCAGTTCCAGAATATTTATCGGTAGAAGAGATTCTTCCCGAGACCAAAGACCCTGAGCTTTCAGGGATCCCCAGACCGCGCCCCAGCCCATCAGACTGGCGTCGGTCGTGACAATGACCCACTCTGGTCTGCGGAACGTCATCCCTTGAGACAGATTGTCCAGGGACAGCCACCAACGGAGTGAGTCTCTGGTCCTCTGATTTACTTGTATCTTCGGAGACAAGTCTGTATAGTCCCCATTCCACTGACTGAGCATGCACAGTTGTAATGGTCTTAGATGAATGCGCGCAAAAGGAACTATGTCCATCGCCGCTACCATCAACCCGATCACTTCCATGCACTGAGCTATGGAAGGAAGAGGAACAGAATGAAGTATCCGACAAGAGTCTAGAAGTTTTGTTTTTCTGGCCTCTGTTAGAAAGATCCTCATTTCTAAGGAGTCTATAATTGTTCCCAAGAAGGGAACCCTTGTTGACGGGGATAGAGAACTCTTTTCCACGTTCACTTTCCAGCCGTGAGATCTGAGAAAGGCCAGGACAATGTCCGTGTGAGCCTTTGCTTGAGGAAGGGACGACGCTTGAATCAGAATGTCGTCCAGGTAAGGTACTACTGCAATGCCCCTTGGTCTTAGCACCGCTAGAAGGGACCCTAGTACCTTTGTGAAAATCCTTGGAGCAGTGGCTAATCCGAAAGGAAGCGCCACGAACTGGTAATGTTTGTCCAGGAATGCAAACCTTAGGAACCGATGATGTTCCTTGTGGATAGGAATATGTAGATACGCATCCTTTAAATCCACCGTGGTCATGAATTGACCCTCCTGGATGGAAGGAAGAATAGTTCGAATGGTTTCCATCTTGAAAGATGGAACCTTGAGAAACTTGTTTAAGATCTTGAGAGCTAAGATTGGTCTGAACGTTCCCTCTTTTTTGGGAACTATGAACAGATTGGAGTAGAACCCCATCCCTTGTTCTCTTAGTGGAACAGGATGAATCACTCCCATTTTTAACAGGTCTTCTACACAATGTAAGAACGCCTGTCTTTTTATGTGGTCTGAAGACAACTGAGACCTGTGGAACCTCCCCCTTGGGGGAAGTCCCTTGAATTCCAGAAGATAACCCTGGGAGACTATTTCTAGCGCCCAAGGATCCAGAACATCTCTTGCCCAAGCCTGAGCGAAGAGAGAGAGTCTGCCCCCCACCAGATCCGGTCCCGGATCGGGGGCCAATATTTCATGCTGTCTTGGTAGCAGTGGCAGGCTTCTTGGCCTGCTTTCCCTTGTTCCAGCCTTGCATTGGTCTCCAAGCTGGCTTGGCTTGAGAAGTATTACCCTCTTGCTTAGAGGACGTAGCACTTTGGGCTGGTCCGTTTTTACGAAAGGGACGAAAATTAGGTCTGTTTTTCGCCTTGAAAGGCCGATCCTGAGGAAGGGCGTGGCCCTTACCCCCAGTGATATCCGAGATAATCTCTTTCAAGTCAGGGCCAAACAGCGTTTTCCCCTTGAAAGGAATGTTTAGTAGCTTGTTCTTGGAAGACGCATCAGCCGACCAAGATTTCAACCAAAGCGCTCTGCGCGCCACAATAGCAAACCCAGAATTCTTAGCCGCTAACCTAGCCAATTGCAAAGTGGCGTCTAGGGTGAAAGAATTAGCCAATTTGAGAGCATTGATTCTGTCCATAATCTCCTCATAAGGAGGAGAATCACTATCGAGCGCCTTTATCAGCTCATCAAACCAGAAACATGCGGCTGTAGTGACAGGGACAATGCATGAAAATGGTTGTAGAAGGTAACCCTGCTGAACAAACATCTTTTTAAGCAAACCTTCTAATTTTTTATCCATAGGATCTTTGAAAGCACAACTATCCTCTATGGGTATAGTGGTGCGTTTGTTTAAAGTAGAAACCGCTCCCTCGACCTTGGGGACTGTCTGCCATAAGTCCTTTCTGGGGTCGACCATAGGAAACAATTTTTTAAATATGGGGGGAGGGACGAAAGGAATACCGGGCCTTTCCCATTCTTTATTAACAATGTCCGCCACCCGCTTGGGTATAGGAAAAGCTTCTGGGAGCTCCGGCACCTCTAGGAACTTGTCCATTTTACATAGTTTCTCTGGGATGACCAACTTTTCACAATCCTCCAGAGTGGATAATACCTCCTTAAGCAGAATGCGGAGATGTTCCAACTTAAATTTAAATGCAATTACATCAGGTTCAGCCTGTTGAGAAATGTTCCCTGAATCAGTAATTTCTCCCTCAGACAAAACCTCCCTGGCCCCCTCAGATTGGGTTAGGGGCCCTTCAGAGATATTAATATCAGCGTCGTCATGCTCTTCAGTAACTAAAACAGAGCAGCCACGCTTACGCTGACAAGGGTTCAATTTGGCTAAAATGTTTTTGACAGAATTATCCATTACAGCCGTTAATTGTTGCATAGTAAGGAGTATTGGCGCGCTAGATGTACTAGGGGCCTCCTGAGTGGGCAAGACTCGTGTAGACGAAGGAGGGAATGATGCAGTACCATGCTTACTCCCCTCACTTGAGGAATCATCTTGGGCATCATTGTCATTATCACATAAATCACATTTATTTAAATGAACAGGAATTCTGGCTTCCCCACATTCAGAACACAGTCTATCTGGTAGTTCAGACATGTTAAACAGGCATAAACTTGATAATAAAGTACAAAAAACGTTTTAAAATAAAACAGTTACTGTCACTTTAAATTTTAAACTGAACACACTTTATTACTGCAATTGCGAAAAAACATGAAGGAATTGTACAAAATTCACCAAATTTTCACCACAGTGTCTTAAAGCCTTAAAAGTATTGCACACCAAATTTGGAAGCTTTAACCCTTAAAATAACGGAACCGGAGCCGTTTTAACACTTTAACCCCTTTACAGTCCCTGGTATCTGCTTTGCTGAGACCCAACCAAACCTAAAGGGGAATACGATACCAAATGACGCTTCAGAAAGTCTTTTCTAAGTATCAGAGCTCCTCTCACATGCGACTGCATGCCATGCCTCTCAAAAACAAGTGCGCCACACCGGCGCGAAAATGAGGCTCTGCTTATGCTTTGGGAAAGCCCCAGAGAAATAAGGTGTCTAATACAGTGCCTGCCGATATTATAATATCAATATACCCAGATAAAATGATTCCTCAAGGCTAAATATGTTTTAAAACTGAATCGATTTAGCCCAGAAAAGTCTACAATCTTAATAAGCCCTTGTGAAGCCCTTATTTACCATCGTAACAAACATGGCTTACCGGATCCCATAGGGAAAAATGACAGCTTCCAGCATTACATCGTCTTGTTAGAATGTGTCATACCTCAAGCAGCAAGAGACTGCACACTGTTCCCCCAACTGAAGTTAATTGCTCTCAACAGTCCTGTGTGGAACAGCCATGGATTTTAGTTACGGTGCTAAAATCATTTTCCTCATACAAACAGAAATCTTCATCTCTTTTCTGTTTCTGAGTAAATAGTACATACCAGCACTATTTTAAAATAACAAACTCTTGATTGAATAATAAAAACTACAGTTAAACACTAAAAAACTCTAAGCCATCTCCGTGGAGATGTTGCCTGTACAACGGCAAAGAGAATGACTGGGGTAGGCGGAGCCTAGGAGGGATCATGTGACCAGCTTTGCTGGGCTCTTTGCCATTTCCTGTTGGGGAAGAGAATATCCCACAAGTAAGGATGACGCCGTGGACCGGACACACCTATGTTGGAGAAAACCGGGCTCCAACTTGATGCGGAGCGCATATCAACGTAGAATCTAGCACAAACTTACTTCACCACCTCCATCGGAGGCAAAGTTTGTAAAACTGAATTGTGGGTGTGGTGAGGGGTGTATTTATAGGCATTTTAAGGTTTGGGAAACTTTGCCCCTCCTGGTAGGAATGTATATCCCATACGTCACTAGCTCATGGACTCTTGCTAATTACATGAAAGAAATGAGGCTCTGCCTACAACATAGAAGGCCCTTCCTGACTGGGAAGGTGTCTAAACCAGTGCCTGACGTAAAAAAACGTTCCCCAAAGTTATAAAGTGTGAATTTCAACTTCAAGCTGTATAAAATGCCCAAATAAAGCAATCGATCTAGCCCATAAAAGTGTCTACCAGTTTTATAGCCCATATTAAGCCCTTTATTCTGTTTGAGACTAAGAAAATGATGGGGAAAATGACAGCCTTCCAGCATTACTCAGTCTTGTTAGAAATATGGCTAGTCATACCTTAAGCAGAAAAGTCTGCCAACTGTTTCCCCCAACTGAAGTTATCTCATCTCAACAGTCCTATGTGGAAACAGCAAACGATTTTAGTTACTGCTGCTAAAATCATATTCCTCTCACAAACAGAACTCCATCTTTTTCTGTTTCAGAGTAAATAGTACATACCAGCACTATTTTAAAATAACAAACTCTTGATAGTAGAATAAAAAACTACAACTAAACACCACATACTCTTCACCATCTCCGTGGAGATGCTGCTTGTTCAGCGGCAAAGAGAATGACTGGGGTGGGCGGAGCCTAGGAGGGACTATATGGACAGCTTTTGCTGTACTCTTTGCCATTTCCTGTTGGGGAAGAGAATATTCCCACAAGTTATGGATGACGCCGTGGACCGGACACACCAATGTTGGAGAAATAGGCTCTGCCTCTTAAGGTCAAAAGTTGGAGTAGGCCCAAACACCACATGGAAATGCAGTTTTGCACTAAAGTAAAAATACACACACAATATAACCCTCAAGCATAAAACCAATAAGTTTTAAGTGCCAAAAATAAAAAACATAAAACATCGTTTTTTTTATATCGTCTCCCATGTCACATAATGCCCAAATATCAACTAATGATAAATTTAAAATAGGGACTCCAGTAACACCCATCTTATTAAAATAGGTTTTACTGCTTACCCCATTCCCATACAGGGAAATAATGCCAGCCAGTTCTGATACACCAAGTCTCCTCAGAAAAAAAGGCTGCACATACCTTAATGTTGCTTGTAGCATGAAACCGTTCTCCACACTGAAGATCTCTCATCGTTACCTTCAGAAGTCTTGTGGGAACCAGCGTGGATCGTAGTTACAAATGCCAAGATCATCAAACCTCAGGGCAAAAATCTTCTTCCATATCCCCCTGAGGAAAATAGTACGCACCGGTACCATTTAAAATAAAACTTCTTGATTGAAGAAACTAAAACTAACACCTCCCCATGTCTTCCTAGTATAACAAAGGCAAAGAGAATGACTGGGGGTGGAGGGGAAGGGGAGGGGCTATATATACAGCTCTGCTGTGGTGCTCTTTGACACTTCCTGTTAGCAGGAGGTTAATATCCCAAAAGGATAAAATCCATGGACTCGTCATATGTTTGTAAAAGAAAACAATTTACGTAAGAATTTACCTGATAAATTCATTTCTTTCATATTGGCAAGAGTCCATGAGCTAGTGACGTATGGGATATACAATCCTACCAGGAGGGGAAAAGTTTCCCAAACCTCAAAATGCATACAAATACACCCCTCACCACACCCACAATTCAGTTTAACGAATAGCCAAGAAGTGGGGTGATAAAGAAAGGAGCAAAAATCATAAACAAAGGAATTGGAATAATTGTGCTTTATACAAAAAAAATCCTAACTCCCAAAAAAAGGGTGGGCTCATGGACTCTTGCCAAAATAAAAGAAATGAATTTATCAGGTAAATTCTTACATAAATTATGTATTCTTTCATGTAATTGGCAAGAGTCCATGAGCTAGTGACGTATGGGATAGCAATACTCAAGATGTGGAACTCCACGCAAGAGTCACTAGAGAGGGAGGGATAAAAAAATAGACAGCCAATTCCGCTGAAAAAAATTAATCCACAACCCAAATCATAAATTTTAATCTTATAAAAGAAAAAAAACTGAAATTATAAGCAGAAGAATCAAACTGAAACAGCTGCCTGAAGTACTTTTCTACCAAAAACTGCTTCTGAAGAAGAAAAAAACATAAAAATGGTAGAATTTAGTAAATGTATGCAAAGAAGACCAAGTTGCTGCTTTGCAAATCTGATCAACTGAAGCTTCATTCTTAAAAGCCCAGGAAGTGGAAACTGACCTAGTAGAATGAGCTGTAATCCTCTGAGGCGGGGATTTACCCAACTCCAAATAAGCGTGATGAATCAAAAGCTTTAACCAAGATGCCAAAGAAATGGCAGAAGCCTTCTGACCTTTCCTAGAACCAGAAAAGATAACAAACAGACTAGAAGTCTTCTTGAAAACTTTAGTAACTTCAACATAATACTTCAAAGCTCTTACCACATCCAAAGAATGTAAAGATCTTTCCAAAGAATTCTTTGGATGGGGACACAAAGAAGGAACAACAATTTCCCTACTAATGTTGTTGGAATTCACAACTTTAGGTAAGAATTTAAATGAAGTCCACAACACTGCCTTATCCTGATGAAAAATCAGAAAAGGAGACTCAGAAGAAAGAGCAGATAATTCAGAAACTATTCTGGCAGAAGAGATGGCCAAAAGGAAAAACACTCAAACGGAGGAGCCTGTAAAGCCTTCAAAACCAAATAAAAACTCCAAGGAGGAGAGATTGATTTAATGACAGGCTTGATACGAACCAAAGCCTGTACAAAACCATGAATATCAGGGAGTTAAGCAATTTTTCTGTGGAATAAAACAGAAATAGCAGAGATTTGTCCTTTCAAGGAACTTACAGACAAACCCTTATCCAAACTATCCTGAAGAAACTGTAAAATTCTAGGAATTCTAAAAGAATGCCAAGAGAATTTATAAGAAGAACACCATGAAATGTAAGTCTTCCAAACTCAATAATAAATCTTTCTAGAAACAGATGTACGAGCCTGCAACATAGTATTAATCACTGAGTCAGAGAAACCTCTAGGACTAAGCGTTTAATTTCCATACCTTCAAATTTAATGATTTGAGATCCTGATGGAAAAACAGACCTTGAGATAGGTCTGGCCATAGTGGAAGTGGCCATAGTTGGCAACTGGACATCCGAACAAGATCTGCATACCAAAACCTGTGAGCCCATGCTGGAGCCACCAGCAGCACAAACGATTGCTCCATGATGATCTTGGAAATCACTCTTGGAAGAAGAACTAGAGGCGGAAAAATATAGGCAGGTTGATAACTCCAGGGAAGTGTCAATGCATCCACTGCTTCCGCCTGAGGATCCCTGGACAGGTACCTAGGAAGTTTCTTGTTTAGATGAGATGCCATCAGATGTATTTCTGGAAGCCCCCACATCTGAACAATTTGAAAAAACACATCTGGGTGAAGAGACCACTCCCCTGGATGTAATGTTTGACGACTGAGATAATCCGCTTCCCAATTGTCTATACCTGGGACATGGACCTCAGAAATTAGACAGGAGCTGGATTCTGCCCAAACAAGTATCCGGGATACTTATTTCATAGCCTGAGGACTGAGTCCCACCCTGATGATTGACATACGCTACAGTTGTGACATTGTCTGAAAACAAATAAACGGCTCTCTTCAATAGAGGGCAAAACTGAAGAGCTCTGAGAATCGCACATAGTTCCAAAATATTGATTGGTAATCTCGCCTCTTGAGATTTCCAACAAACCCCTTGTGCTGTCAGAGATCCCCAGACAGCTCCCCAACCTGAAAGACTTGCATCTGTTGTGATCACAGTCCAGGTTGGACGAACAAAAGAGGCCCCTTGAACTATACGATGGTGATCTAAACACCAAGTCAGAGATAGTCTAACATTGGGATCTAAGGATATTAATTGAGATATCCTTGTATAATCCCTGCACCATTGGTTCAGCATACAAAGCTAAAGAGGTCTCATGTGAAAACGAGCAAAGGGGATCGCGTCCGATGCTGCAGTCATGAGACCTAAAACCTCCATGCACATAGCTACTGAAGGGAATGACTGAGACTGAAGGTTTCCGACAGGCTGCAACCAATTTCAGACGTCTCTTGTCGGTTAGAGACAAAGTCATGGATACTGAATCAATTTGGAAACCTAAAAAGGTTACCCTTGTCTGAGGAATCAAAAAACTTTTTGGTAAAATTGATCCTCCAACCATGTCTTTGAAGAAACGACACTAGTTGATTCGTGTGAGATTCTGCAGAACGTAAAGACTGAGCAAGTATCAAGATATCGTCCAAATAAGGAAAAACTGCAATACCCCGCTCTCTGATTACAGAGAGTAGGGCACCGAGAACCTTTGAAAAGATCCTTGGAGCTGTCGCTAGGCCAAAAGGAAGAGCAACAAATTGGTAATGCTTGTCTAGAAAAGAGAATCTCAGGAACTGATAGTGATCTGGATGAATCGGAATATGAAGATATGCATCCTGTAAGTCTATTGTGGACATATAAATGCCCTTGCTGAACAAAAGGCAGAATAGTCCTTATAGTCACCATTTTGAATGTTGGTACTCTTACAAAACGATTCAAGACTTTTAGATCCAGAACTGGTCTGAATGAATTTTCTTTCTTTGGGGCAATGAACAGATTTGAATAAAACCCCAGACCCTGTTCCTGAAAAGGAACTGGCACGATTACCCCAGATAACTCCAGGTCTGAAGCCTGCGCTTCCTCTGGGTTCACTGGAATGTGTGAGAAAGAAAACAGAATTTATGTTTACCTGATAAATTACTTTCTCCAACGGTGTGTCCGGTCCACGGCGTCATCCTTACTTGTGGGATATTCTCTTCCCCAACAGGAAATGGCAGAGCCCAGCAAAGCTGGTCACATGATCCCTCCTAGGCTCCGCCTACCCCAGTCATTCGACCGACGTTAAGGAGGAATATTTGCATAGGAGAAACCATATGTTACCGTGGTGACTGTAGTTAAAGAAAATAAATTATCAGACCTGATTAAAAAAACCAGGGCGGGCCGTGGACCGGACACACCGTTGGAGAAAGTAATTTATCAGGTAAACATAAATTCTGTTTTCTCCAACATAGGTGTGTCCGGTCCACGGCGTCATCCTTACTTGTGGGAACCAATACCAAAGCTTTAGGACACGGATGAAGGGAGGGAGCAAATCAGGTCACCTAAATGGAAGTCACCACGGCTTGCAAAACCTTTCTCCCAAAAATAGCCTCAGAAGAAGCAAAAGTATCAAATTTGTAAAATTTAGAAAAAGTGTGCAGTGAAGACCAAGTCGCTGCCTTACATATCTTCTATGGGTATAGTGGCGCGCTTGTGTAGAGTAGAAACCGCCCCCTCGACCTTGGGGACTGTCTGCCATCAGTCCTTTCTGGGGTCGACTATAGGAAAACAATTTTATAAATATGGGGGGAGGTACGAAAGGTATACCGGGCCTGTCCCATTCTTTACTAACAATGTACGCCACCCGCTTGGATATAGGAAAAGCTTCGGGGGGCCCCGGGGCCACTAAGAACTTTTCCATTTTACATAGTGGTTCTGGAATGACCAGATAATCACAATCATCCAAATTGGATAACACCTCCTTAAGCAGAGCGCGGAGATGTTCCAACTTAAATTTAAAAGTAATCACATCAGGTTCAGCTTGTTGAGAAATGTTTCCTGAATCTGAAATTTCTCCCTCAGACAAAACCTCCCTGGCCCCCTCAGATTGGTGTAGGGGCCCTTCAGAAACCATATCATCAGCGTTCTCATGCTCTACAGAATTTTCTAAAACAGAGCAGTCGCGCTTTCGCTGATAAGTGGGCATATTGGCTAAAATGTTTTTGATAGAATTATCCATTACAGCCGTTAAATGTTGCATAGTAAGGAGTATTGGCGCACTAGATGTACTAGGGGCCTCCTGTATGGGCAAGACTGGTGTAGACGAAGGAGGGGATGATGCAGTACCATGCTTACTCCCCTCACTTGAGGAATCATCTTGGGCATCATTTTTACTAAATTTTTTTATGACATAAAATACATATAGTTAAATGAGAAGGAACCTTGGTTTCCCCACAGTCAGAACACAATCTATCTGGTAGTTCAGACATGTTAAACAGGCATAAACTTTATAACAAAGCACAAAAAACGTTTTAAAATAAAACCGTTACTGTCACTTTAAATTTTAAACTAAACACACTTTATTATTGCAATTGCGAAAAAGTATGAAGGAATTGTTCAAAATTCACCAAAATTTCACCACATTGTCTTAAAGCCTTAAAAGTATTGCACACCAAATTTGGAAGCTTTAACCCTTAAAATAACGGAACCGGAGCCGTTTTTATATTTAACCCCTTTACAGTCCCTGGAATCTGCTTTGCTGAGACCCAACCAAGCCCAAAGGGGAATACGATACCAAATGATGCCTTCAGAAAGACTTTTCTATGTATCAGAGCTCCACACACATGCAGCTGCATGCCATGCTGTCCTCAAAAACAAGTGCGCCATACCGGCGCGAAAATGAGGCTCTGACTATGATTAGGGAAAGTCCCTAAAGAATAAGGTGTCTAAAACAGTGCCTGCCGATATAATCATATCAAAATACCCAGAATAAATGATTCCTCAAGGCTAAATAAGTGTTAATAATGAATCGATTTAGCCCAGAAAAAGTCTACAGTCTTAATAAGCCCTTGTGAAGCCCTTATTTACTATCTTAATAAACATGGCTTACCGGATCCCATAGGGAAAATGACAGCTTCCAGCATTACATCGTCTTGTTAGAATGTGTCATACCTCAAGCAGTAAGAGACTGCACACTGTTCCCCCAACTGAAGTTAATTGCTCTCAACAGTCCTGTGTGGAACAGCCATGGATTTTAGTTACGGTGCTAAAATCATTTTCCTCATACAAACAGAAATCTTCATCTCTTTTCTGTTTCTGAGTAAATAGTACATACCAGCACTATTTTAAAATAACAAACTCTTGATTGAATAATAAAAACTACAGTTAAACACTAAAAAACTCTAAGCCATCTCCGTGGAGATGTTGCCTGTACAACGGCAAAGAGAATGACTGGGGTAGGCGGAGCCTAGGAGGGATCATGTGACCAGCTTTGCTGGGCTCTTTGCCATTTCCTGTTGGGGAAGAGAATATCCCACAAGTAAGGATGACGCCGTGGACCGGACACACCTATGTTGGAGAAAGAAACTTTTCAAAAGCGGTCTTACTCAAACTTATTCTGTACCCCTGCGAGACAATATTCTGAATCCAATGAATTTGGACTGAATTTATCCAAACATCCTTGAAAATTTTTAATCTGCCCCCTACCAGCTGAGCTGGAATGAGGGCCGCACCTTCATGCGGACTTGGGGGCTGGTTTAGATCTCTTAAATGGCTTGGATTTATTCCAGATTGAGGAAGGCTTCCAATTGGAGACAGATTCCTTAGGGGAAGGACTAGGTTTCTGTTCCTTATTTCGAAAGGAACAAAAACGGTTAGAAGCTTTAAATTTACCCTTAGATTTTTTTTACCCTGAGGCAAAAAAGCTCCCTTCCCCCCAGTGAGACAGTTGAAATTATAGAATCCAACTGAGAACCAAATAATTTATTGCCTTGGAAAGAAAGAGATAGCAATGTCGATTTAGAAGTCATATCAGAATTCCAAGATTTAGGCCATAAAGCTCTTCTAGCTAAAACATATATCTAACATCAATTCTGATGATATAAAAAATGGCATCACAAATGTAATTATTAGCATGTTGAATTAATTTAACAATGCTATACACATTATGATCTGATACTTGTTGCGCTAAAGTTTTCAACCAAAAAGTTGAGGCAGCTGCAACATCAGCCAAATAAATAGCAGGCCTAAGAAGATGGCCTGAACATAAATAAGCTTTCCTTGGATAAGATTCAAGCTTCCTATCTAAAGGATCTTTAAAAGAAGTACTATCTTCCGTAGGAATAGTAGTATGTTTAGCAAGAGTAGAGATGGCCCCATCAACTTTGGGGATCTTTTCCCAAAACACCAATCAGTTGGTAAAGGATACAATTTTTTTTAAACCTTGAAGGAGTAAAAGAAGTACCCAGTCTATTCCATTCCTTAGAAATCATATCTGAAATAGCGTCAGGAACTGGAAAAACCTCTGGAATAACTACATGAGGTTTATAAACCTAATTTAAACGTTTACTAGTTTTAGAATCAAGAGGACTAGTCTCCTCCATATCTAATGCAATCAACACTTTTTAATAAAGAACGAATATACTCCATTTTAAATAAATAAGAGGATTTGTCAAGTGTCAATATCTGAGGCAGGATCCTCTGAATCAGACAGATCCTCATCAGAGATAGATAAATCAGTATGTTGTCGGTCATTAGAAAATTCATCATCTCTATGAGAAGTTTTAAAAGACCTTTTACGTTTATTAGAAGGCGGAATGGCAGACAAAGCCTTCTGAATGGAACCAGAAATAAATTCTCTTAAATTTACAGGAATATCCTGAGCATTAGATGTTGATGGACCAGCAACATGTAATGAACTACTACTGATGGAAACATTCTCTGCATGTAAAAGAATATCATGACGACTATTACAAACCACAGCTGGAGGAACAGTTACCACAAGTTTACAACAAATGCACTTAGCTTTGGTAGAACCGATATCAGGCAGCAGGATTCCAGTAGTAGATTCTGAGACAGGATCAGATTGAGACATCTTGCAGTATGTAAAAGAAAAAAAACATATAAAGCAAAATTATCAATTTCCTTATATGACAGTTTCAGGAATGGGAAAAAATGCAAACAGAATAGGCCTCTGACATAGAAAAAAAGACCAGAGGCAAAAGGAATGAGGTCTTAAAAAAAAAAGAAAAAATGTTTGGCGCCAAGTATGACGCACCACAAACTGACAAACATTTTTTGTCGCCGAAAACGTCCTGAACGAAACTCGAGCGTCAGATGACACAACCTCGTGAAAAGACTCGGCACCAACTAAGACGCCGGAAATGACTATAATTTTCGCGCTAAAAAAGTCTCGCACCAAGAATGACGCAATAAATTATAGCATTTTGCGCTCTCGCGAGCCTAATACAGCCCGCAATATAGAAAGTAAATTTGAAAACCTCAGGTAAGAAAAATAAAAAAAAAATTTTTAAAGCATTTCCCAGATATGAAACCGACAGTCTGCAAAAAGGAAATATACTGAAAAACCTGAATCATGGCAAATAAAAAGTACAAACATATATTTAGAACTTTACATATAAAGTGCCAAACCATAGCTGAAAGTGTCTTAAGTAAATGAGACATACTACCAAAAGACACCCATCCACATATAGCAGATAGCCAAACCAGTACTGAAACGAAAATCAGTAGAGGTAATGGTATATAAGAGTATATCGTCGATCTAAAAAGGGAGGTAGGAGATGAATCTCTACGACCGATAACAGAGAACCTATGAAATAGATCCCCGTTAGGAAGACCATTGTATTCAATAGGTGATACTCCCTTCACATCCCTCTGACATTCACTGTACTCTGAGAGGAACCGGGTTTCAACATGCCGAGAAGCGCACATCAACGTAGAAATCTAGCACAAACTTCACCACCTCCATAGGAGGCAAAGTTTGTAAAACTGAATTGTGGGTGTGGTGAGGGGTGTATGTATAGGCATTTTGAGGTTTGGGAAACTTTGCCCCTCCTGGTCGAATTGTATATCCCATACGTCACTAGCTCATGGACTCTTGCCAATTACATGAAAGAAAAGGTAAGTATTTAAAAAACAAACAAACGCTGCAATGTAAAGTTTAATGAAAGTGCCCCTGTGTTTTTAATAGTATTTTTAAAAACCTAGCTATCATTCATGAAACTTTACATTCACTTTTAAAAAACAAAAACAACAAAGTATATATTTGTAGCATTTAGACCAGTGTTTTTCCAACTAGTGTGCCATGGCAGACTGACAACAGTGTGACATATTTTTTACATTTTGCTTGTTTTTTACTCTGGGCTTGTATGCTTGAGTTTGTATGTATATATGTATATATATATATATATATATATATATATATATATATATATGTATATGTGTATATATATATATATATATATATATATATATATATATATATGTATATGTGTATATATATATATATATACATATACATATATATACATATATATATATATATATATATATATATATATATATATATATATATATATATATATATATATATATATATATATATATATATATATATATATATATATATATATATATATATATATATGTGTGTGTATACACTGTGCTCCACAGATAACACTTTTCCCAGTGCGGGGGTGTCCCTCTTTCAAATTTTGAAGTATTGGGAGGTATGTGACAGGCTCATCAGGCAGACATCATTTACAAACATGACATATTGACATTCATTCACAGACAATCATTATGATTGTTTGTGAATGAATGTCAATATGTCACGTATAGTTTGTAGGAGGCATGGCATGACAGCACAGTACAGTGTGTGTGTGTGTATGTATGTATGTATGTATGTGTATATGTATGTGTATATGTATGTGTATATGTATGTGTATATGTATGTGTATGTGTATATGTATGTGTATGTGTATATGTATGTGTATGTGTGTGTGTATATGTGTGTGTGTGTGTGTGTGTGTGTGTGTGTGTGTGTGTGTGTGTATGTATGTATGTATGTATGTATGTATGTATGTATGTATGTATGTATGTATGTATGTGTATATATATATATATATATATATATATATATATATATATATATATATATATATATATATATATATATATATATATGCTGTATTAGGCTACAATGTGTGATTTTGTAAAATTTTGGGATGGTGGTGTGCCACAGGATTTTTTTAATGTAAAAAAGTGTGCCACGGCAAAAAAATGGTTGAAAATCACTGATTTAGACAACCAAGGGTATATACCTAAAATGCACACAACACATGTTCACAGGGAGAAAAGGGAGAAGAAGAAGAGGGGGGTTAAGACAAGCCATTGTTAAAAGGGACACTCAAGTCCCAACTAAAACTTTCATGATTTAGATAGAGCATGCAATTTTAAACAACTTTCCAATTTACTTCTATTAATATGTGCAGTCTATAATTATAAATTTACATTTTTTGACACACCAGGTCCTATTGAATATGTGCAAGAATTCACAGAATATACGTATTTGTGAATGGGTGGTAGTTGTCACATGATACAGGAGGAGTAGAAGTAGACATAACTTTGAAATTTGTCAGAAAGAAATAAATAAAAAATCTACTACTTATTTGAAGTTCAGACTAAGGGGTCGATTTATCAACCCCTTCGCCCATCTATGGCTGCAGGTTCTCACAAGAGAACCTGCAGTCCGTATTTATGAAGCAGCTGCTTCCCTAACTTTTTGCCACCTCTTAAATTCTTAAGTGGCGAATTTCAATCTCCCCGGTCTCGTTCGACCGGGGAGATTGACAGCTCCTGCCCGCCCGTGATTGGCTGTGCGCGGGATTGCACAAGTGTGCAATGCTGAATTCCGACAGCGGAATTAAACCGTCAGTGGCGAGCTGCGGCGGACAGGGGTGCATATGTGCGCACCTGTCAGCCGCAGCTTGATAAATCGACCCCTAAGGGCTATTGAATTGTCTTATCATGCATTAGTTGATTATCCAAATCTACTGTATTTACTGGTCCTTTAAACAAAGGCTTGCTATTTGACATGGTATCACTGTGACTGATTGTCACAGTGGTCACATGACAATGGTGCACTTTTTGGAGTATCAGTGGAGTGCCTAAATCCTGAGGCTTCCAGTGAGCTTGATACCAGCATACATTGCAGCATGCTAGTACCTAGGCTCCATTTTCAGTATATCATGACTGGCTATTACAGTGATTGTATAGCAAGTAACAGTCATATTTGACTGTTCCTGTACTATTGCTGGAAAGCCTCACATGCAGGCATCCAGCAACAGAATGAGATGCACCCCGATTCAGATGACTGACAAGTGTGCGATCAGGATCTATTATGCTATTTCAGCAATGCCTCACTCGTGAGACATGCCGAAATAGAATGGACTTGCCGCTGTAGGAGAGACCAGACTTCTGACAGTCTAGGCGGGTACTGTTTTTGTGTCCTTAAAAGGATATAAAACCCTTAAAATTTCCTTTATTTTTTAGAGTGTAAAGTTTTAAAAACAAATGTATTTTGTTCTATTGGTACCGTTTGATGAAAATCAGTTAGGAAGGTGTAGGAGCGAGCAAGTGACAAGAGCAATATACGGCAGCAGGTTTATAACGCAGTGTTTCCGGTCATATTGCTCCAGAAATGGAGCATGCTACCTATGTAGATATCTCTTCAACATTTTGATGAAAACATGTTTAAAAAATAGTATGCTCCACCTGAATCAAAGAAAATGTTTGGGCTTTAAAAGGGGACAGTCTACACCAGAATATTTATTGTTTTAAAAGATAGATCATCCCTTTATTACCCATTCCCTAGTTTTGCATAACCAACATGGTTATATTAATACACTTTTTACCTCTGATCTTGTATCTAAGCCTCTGCAAACTGCCCCTTATTTCAGATCTTTTGACAGACTTGCATATTAGCCAATCAGTGCTGGCTCATAGGAACTAGGATCCTCACGACCCTTGAGGTAGTAAAATTTCAGAGATGCACTAGGAGTAGAAAACTTCCATGATGTATACACACAAAATTCAGATGTATAAGTGCAGTATACTCACAATGTGTATTTAAAGCTGTTGGTGTCAGCAAGATGTCAGCTGATTTTAAGCCTTATATTCGCTCTTGAGAAAGACGCATTGTAGCGTTGAAACGCATTGAGTCGTTTTATATTAAACACTGTTCCTAAGACCTAAGGACTGTTTTTTCATTTTTCGACATTGCCGACACCAGAAATGTATACTTGTGAGTATACTGCACGTATACACCTGAATTTTGTGTATATACACATCATGGGAGTTTTTTACTCCAAGTGCACCTGTGAAATTCTACTACCTTAAAAAGTCGTGAGGATCCTATTTGCAAAGAAAGAAACCCCTAAACCTGCGCCACCTACTACCGAATCCATATCCTACTCATTGGTAGAGACTGAGGGAAGGCAGCGGTTGTACTTTAAGAGGAGTATTTTGTTTTACCATTGCTTACAGCTTGTTTTGTCATACCATCTTAAAACTGTCTGAATATTGTATTCTGGGTCATAGGAACTCCACATGCGTGAGCACAGTTATCTATATGAAACATGAACTAACACCCTCTAGTGGTGAAAAACTGATAAAATGCCCTGAGCGAAGAGCCGACCTTCAAGGTCTTAGAAATTAGCATATGAACCTCCTAGATTTAACTTTCAACTAAGAATACCAAGAGAACAAAGCAAAATTGGTGATAGAAGTAAATTGGAATTTTTTTTAAATGGCATGCCCTATCTGAATAATGAACGTTTGTTTTGGACAAGACTATCCCTTTAAGGGCTAAACAAACTATCAGTTTAAATAATTATTTTTTTAGTCTTGATATTAGCTATTTAAAGTTGATAATCACAGTGCAAGAGTCTTGTATACCCCTTTTAGTAATGACATTATTCAAAAATTGGTATCACTTTATCAAAACCATCCCTAGCAAGAACAGTTTCCCACCATCTAGTTTCATGTCACTTAAATCTTAAAGGGACAGAACCTTGAGATTTGTATAGAAGATGTTTGGTTATGCCCCCTTTTCATGTAAATTAGCCCTGCAAATTTTTAAATCTCAAAACGTAAACTGCACCCTGATTACTTCTCAAGGCTGTAAATTTTTCCCTTATTGTCTTTAACTGATGACAATTGCAACACAATGCACTCTATACTAACATTATAGCCGGTGGTCAAAGAAAAACGGCAAACCCGTCAAAGTAGCAAAACCACGTCACAGGATCTGCTGTTTTACAAAGTTTGATCATAATGTGCATTTGTGCCAGCATCATGACATTCCTGGCCGCACATATCACTACTTCAATTTCTCAACCTATAAAATTTCTGGACCGTCTATTTTGAAATCTCTCTATACCCCACCCTGCATTGCAAACCACTTCTAATGCGCATTCACATTACTTTACATTAAAAAGCATTCGCTTAATGGGGGAGTTACACTGGACGCAACGATAATTATAGCCGTATAAAGAGATAATGTTTCAGCATATGCAGATGCACTGGCACCTGTCTTACCAATGTATTAAAAAACAATAATACATTGATAAGACAGGGTAACACGGGTTGATTTTAATGATTTCTATAGATAAGCTCTTGAAAATACCAGCAATAAATAAAGCAAATCAAACTGATCTATATATTTTTTGGAAGCAAATGACAATTAAAAGAGTTCTCTTTTTCATCATAGATAGTAATGTATAACAAGCAAGACCAAACTATGTAAAAGCTGCCTTGTTATGCTGACAATTATCTGCTGCAAAGTGGGGTGCGGTATTGAGAAAGTTCAAAATAGACGGTCCAGGAATTTTATAGGGATAGAAATTTAAGTAGTGATGTGTGATGGCACGCATGCGCATTATGGTCAAACTGTGAAAAAGCTGATGCCACGTGACGTGGGTTCGCCGGAACACCAGGGCTAGCCTTGTTTGAGCACTAAATCCCTGATTGATTCCTCCAAATAAGGAGAATTATGGACAGAGTTTGGCTATTGGTAAATAATTGCAGTACAAAAGGATGTTAATTCAATTCTACAGCAACACAACAGATACGTCTTGTAATTACAAGGTGTTTACTGTCCCTTTATATTCAGTGACGGCAAACAATCTTGCTTGGAGAGGCCCACTAGCTCCCCTTATCGTGACCCTAGTGCCCCCGTTCCCCTTCTTTTGCTGCTAATGGGAGATATGGGACAAGTTTATATACACACGCTCCCCCACAGCTGCTTCAGTAGTATTGGAGTGGGATAGGTAGTTAGCTTTATCCCCAATAACTGGGGCATTTTACTAATGATGCCCAGCGGCTGATTCCGGATTTAATGTCTACACAAAAGTAATATTAATAAGCCTCAGTATGATTTGGTATATGCCGAAAGTTGCATTTTTATAAAGCTGGGGTTTTTATATTCTTACACAATGCACACGTCTACACTATTGTGAGCTTTTGCTTTGTTTTTTTTCTCTTTTAATGCTCCCTGGTACTATTAGGTGAGAGGTAGGTCATAATCCATCAGCCAAAGAGCCTTTTTTATACCCTCTGTATAGCTATGAGTCCTATTAGATCTCTATGATATTAATATTTCCTCTGTAAGGTTTAGGTGCCATTATTAATTATTCAGAAGTATTCAGAGCAGTGGAGCTGCCTCAGCTAAAAGTTTTATCTACCTCTTATTTATTTAAAAGGGATACTAAACACAAATTGTAAACTTTATGATTATAAACCTTCACAGATCGGAATAATTTTGCAAAGAAAACTGCAGCTTTATTTTGTCAAATAAGTATATTGTTTTATGTTAATTCTGGTCACCGATTTCCCTGTCCCACAGAACAAAAGAAGCCTTGCTAACCAATCACAAATATTCAGATGGTGACGGACTCCAGCTACCCCGACTTGGTAGCCCCGCCAAAGGATCCTTCCAGCACCTGGAACCTGCCACTATGTAGCAGAGAAGAGAGATTATAGCAGTTCCCACCCAAATAACTAGACTAGCATTCAGGTGAAACAAGAAGTACACTTTATTGGGAAAACACATGACATTTATACACAAACTGATCTTGATAAGAGCCTAATCATTCCCCCAAAATCTCCGGCCATTCCCGCCCCTCAAGACAGGCTGGCGCCTCCATAATGTCCAATGGCCCCAGTGTCCAGCTGTACAGGGAGGGTGCATTCGGGGTGATCCCGGGGGAGCGACGGCACTTCCAGGGTGTCGTTGGAAAGCCCTTGGCCCCCAGTTGCTTCAGTCCATAAAGCGCCTTGATCCATGGCTGGGGGTCAGAGTTATGGGCTACCCAGCATACACCGGGAAGACATCTGGGAAATGGGTATTGAGGGGAGGTCCGAAACCCCAGGTTCCTAAGAGGGCTCACCCCTGAAAATCACCCCACCTCTAGTCTTCCCCGAGAGGTATCAACCCCCAAAAGAGCGGAGCTCAAGGACGAGGGGCCACTGGAGCGACCAGAGTTAAAGGGGACCGGGAATCCGAGCTGCTGTGGCTGGCCAGCAGTTCCATGGGGCTGGCCAGCCGAAGGGCGGTCTGCTGAGTAGGGCTCGGAAACCCTGGTTCCCTATGGATCTTACCCTCCCCACAGGGTACCAGTCCCCAAAAGACCGGAACTCTGGGGCAAGGGGCCTCTGAAGCGGCCGGAGGTAAAGATCAACAGAGGATGAGGGATAGGTCGGTCAGAGACCAGCTCTTTCAAGATCAGGTTCACACACAAATTCTCACAGAAAATGTAAGGTCTGGGAGATCGCAGTTGCACTGAGAAGCCCAAAACTGCTAAGGAAGAGAGGGGGTAAGGTAGTAGGGGGTTTAACCCTTGCAGCCCGGTATCCATGACACAAACTCTGTTTGCACATGTGCAGACTGGGGTAGCCTGCACTCTTATTCCCTTAAGGTGGTTTAGCACTGATTCAACTTTGGTACTATTGCAAATAATGATTTGCCTATCAAGATTGTTAATGCAAAACTGATAATCCACCTTTTAAAAGAATGTGACACCGAAGAAGTTTAGGGAGGGAGGAAATGTATACAAAAGCTTGCATAAATTGCTGTCAATTATTAACCCAAGCCACGCTGGGAGAAAGTGAAACAAAAAAAAAACATTTTTAGATTTTACAATAAAAAGCTGCAAAATAAATTATGAATTTATATTGCAATAATAAAACATTTTATGCATTGTTAAATTGTCAAGTTTAATGGTCCTTTAACAAAGCAGCAAAGTGCTACAGGTATTCGGCACCTCCCTTATGCAAGTCTTATTACATGTGTGATACCTGCTTGCTGCGTTTAAATTTTCATAGATCAAATCACTCCGGTATGAATGATGTGTGGTCACTTTAGTGGTAAACTTTATCTATATTTGTTGACTTTCTAATTAGCATTGTACTACATGCAGCTAGCAGAACACATCTTGTTAGCCACTCACAAGGACAAATGTGTGCAGGAACCACAGCTAGCTCCCAGTAGTGTAGGATATGTGCATATTTTTATTTAACAAGGGATACCAAGAGAACAAAGCAAATTTGAAAATAGAAGTAAATTTGAAAAAAGTCTTAACATTGCATGCTCTATCTGAATCCTGTTAGTTTCATTTTGACTTTCCTATCCCTTTAACCACGACCAGCAATGTGTATTTCATTGTAGCCATTAAATGCAGAAGTGTTGCACCAAGCACAGCAAAGGGATGATGAAAACATCATATACATGCTGACTCCTCTGTCAGATATCTATAAACATTGGATAAAAGTAGTAATCCTTACAAAAGGCTTCAGCAAGTCGTGTGAACTGATTTCAGATATTGCCATTCTGCATATATTTCATGTCAGAAATAAGCAATATTTAGCCTATGTTATGGATAAATTATTGATTAGATTGTTTAAAAATAATCATAAGAAAAAGATAGTTATTTATGCTGCTGCAATTCATTTGTCTTTTTTTTGGGGGGGGGGGGGGGTTTCCATGGTGCAAAGCACATTTGAGATTTTATTCTCTTGTATTTGTGTTTTCAGGCCCTATGAGCAGCCCTCAGTGATGCTCCTAGGAGAGAAAAAAAAGAGACAGGTGCACTGTAAACACCCAGACTGGCCTCAGTAACAGCTGTTCCATCAGACACAGGAGAGGTAGGATGTACTTTGTACTGGCTGTAATGCCAATTGTTACAACCCTGGCTTCTATTAAACAAACATACCTTAAAAGGGACATAACATTTACTGTGCACAAATATATACAAAGTGGGGTGCGAGTGTCTGTCCCTGACTGACTGTGTGCCAGTCTAACCTGCCATTGGCTAGATTTCAGCTGAAGAAGCTTTTTTATTTTATGATTACCTTCATAACAATTTAAATAGTTTTATTAAACTAAAACAATACCATATGTAGTTTTGAATGCTTGCCCCTTACACTTAGCTCCTTGTGCTGAAGATTTATTATTTATTCCACTCTAAACAATCTTCCTTCTCGAAACTTAGTACGTGCTGGATCTGTGTAGATGGGATTTGCAGGGAAACAATAGCATTAAAAACATAATTTATGCTTACCTGATAAATTCCTTTCTTCTGTAGTGTGATCAGTCCACGGGTCATCATTACTTCTGGGATATTACTCCTCCCCAACAGGAAGTGCAAGAGGATTCACCCAGCAGAGTTGCATATAGCCCCTCCCCTCTACGTCACCCCCAGTCATTCGACCAAGGACAAACGAGAAAGGAGGAACCAAGGGTGTAGTGGTGACTGGAGTATAATTTAAAAATAAATACCTCCCTTAAAAACCGGGCGGGCCGTGGACTGATCACACTACAGAAGAAAGGAATTTATCAGGTAAGCATAAATTATGTTTTCTTCTGTTAAGTGTGATCAGTCCACGGGTCATCATTACTTCTGGCATACCAATACCAAAGCAAAAGTACACGGATGACGGGAGGGATAGGCAGGCTCTTTTATACAGAAGGAACCACTGCCTGAAGAACCTTTCTCCCAAAAAACAGAATTTATGTTTACCTGATAAATTACTTTCTCCAACGGTGTGTCCGGTCCACGGCGTCATCCTTACTTGTGGGATATTCTCTTCCCCAACAGGAAATGGCAAAGAGCCCAGCAAAGCTGGTCACATGATCCCTCCTAGGCTCCGCCTACCCCAGTCATTCGACCGACGTTAAGGAGGAATATTTGCATAGGAGAAACCATATGGTACCGTGGTGACTGTAGTTAAAGAAAATAAATCATCAGACCTGATTAAAAAAACCAGGGCGGGCCGTGGACCGGACACACCGTTGGAGAAAGTAATTTATCAGGTAAACATAAATTCTGTTTTCTCCAACATAGGTGTGTCCGGTCCACGGCGTCATCCTTACTTGTGGGAACCAATACCAAAGCTTTAGGACACGGATGAAGGGAGGGAGCAAATCAGGTCACCTAAATGGAAGGCACCACGGCTTGCAAAACCTTTCTCCCAAAAATAGCCTCAGAAGAAGCAAAAGTATCAAACTTGTAAAATTTGGTAAAAGTGTGCAGTGAAGACCAAGTCGCTGCCCTACATATCTGATCAACAGAAGCCTCGTTCTTGAAGGCCCATGTGGAAGCCACAGCCCTAGTGGAATGAGCTGTGATTCTTTCGGGAGGCTGCCGTCCGGCAGTCTCGTAAGCCAATCTGATGATGCTTTTAATCCAAAAAGAGAGAGAGGTAGAAGTTGCTTTTTGACCTCTCCTTTTACCGGAATAAACAACAAACAAGGAAGATGTTTGTCTAAAATCCTTTGTAGCATCTAAATAGAATTTTAGAGCGCGAACAACATCCAAATTGTGCAACAAACGTTCCTTCTTTGAAACTGGTTTCGGACACAGAGAAGGTACGATAATCTCCTGGTTAATGTTTTTGTTAGAAACAACTTTTGGAAGAAAACCAGGTTTAGTACGTAAAACCACCTTATCTGCATGGAACACCAGATAAGGAGGAGAACACTGCAGAGCAGATAATTCTGAAACTCTTCTAGCAGAAGAAATTGCAACTAAAAACAAAACTTTCCAAGATAATAACTTAATATCAACGGAATGCAAGGGTTCAAACGGAACCCCCTGAAGAACTGAAAGAACTAAATTGAGACTCCAAGGAGGAGTCAAAGGTTTGTAAACAGGCTTAATTCTAACCAGAGCCTGAACAAAGGCTTGAACATCTGGCACAGCGGCCAGCTTTTTGTGAAGTAACACAGACAAGGCAGAAATCTGTCCCTTCAGGGAACTTGCAGATAATCCTTTTTCCAATCCTTCTTGAAGGAAGGATAGAATCCTAGGAATCTTAACCTTGTCCCAAGGGAATCCTTTAGATTCACACCAACAGATATATTTTTTCCAAATTTTGTGGTAAATCTTTCTAGTTACAGGCTTTCTGGCCTGAACAAGAGTATCGATAACAGAATCTGAGAACCCTCGCTTCGATAAGATCAAGCGTTCAATCTCCAAGCAGTCAGCTGGAGTGAAACCAGATTCGGATGTTCGAACGGACCCTGAACAAGAAGGTCTCGTCTCAAAGGTAGCTTCCAAGGTGGAGCCGATGACATATTCACCAGATCTGCATACCAAGTCCTGCGTGGCCACGCAGGAGCTATCAAGATCACCGACGCCCTCTCCTGATTGATCCTGGCTACCAGCCTGGGGATGAGAGGAAACGGCGGGAACACATAAGCTAGTTTGAAGGTCCAAGGTGCTACTAGTGCATCCACTAGAGCCGCCTTGGGATCCCTGGATCTGGACCCGTAGCAAGGAACTTTGAAGTTCTGACGAGAGGCCATCAGATCCATGTCTGGAATGCCCCACAGCTGAGTGACTTGGGCAAAGATTTCCGGATGGAGTTCCCACTCCCCCGGATGCAATGTCTGACGACTCAGAAAATCCGCTTCCCAATTTTCCACTCCTGGGATGTGGATAGCAGACAGGTGGCAGGAGTGAGACTCCGCCCATAGAATGATTTTGGTCACTTCTTCCATCGCCAGGGAACTCCTTGTTCCCCCCTGATGGTTGATGTACGCAACAGTTGTCATGTTGTCTGATTGAAACCGTATGAACTTGGCCCTCGCTAGCTGAGGCCAAGCCTTGAGAGCATTGAATATCGCTCTCAGTTCAAGAATATTTATCGGTAGAAGAGATTCTTCCCGAGACCAAAGACCCTGAGCTTTCAGGGATCCCCAGACCGCGCCCCAGCCCATCAGACTGGCGTCGGTCGTGACAATGACCCACTCTGGTCTGCGGAATGTCATCCCTCGTGACAGGTTGTCCAGGGACAGCCACCAACGGAGTGAGTCTCTGGTCCTCTGATTTACTTGTATCTTCGGAGACAAGTCTGTATAGTCCCCATTCCACTGACTGAGCATGCACAGTTGTAATGGTCTTAGATGAATGCGTGCAAAAGGAACTATGTCCATTGCCGCTACCATCAACCCGATCACTTCCATGCACTGAGCTATGGAAGGAAGAGGAACGGAATGAAGTATCCGACAAGAGTCTAGAAGTTTTGTTTTTCTGGCCTCTGTCAGAAAAATCCTCATTTCTAAGGAGTCTATTATTGTTCCCAAGAAGGGAACCCTTGTTGACGGAGATAGAGAACTCTTTTCCACGTTCACTTTCCATCCGTGAGATCTGAGAGAGGCCAGGACAATGTCCGTGTGAGCCTTTGCTTGAGGAAGGGACGACGCTTGAATCAGAATGTCGTCCAAGTAAGGTACTACAGCAATGCCCCTTGGTCTTAGCACAGCTAGAAGGGACCCTAGTACCTTTGTGAAAATCCTTGGAGCAGTGGCTAATCCGAAAGGAAGCGCCACAAACTGGTAATGTTTGTCCAGGAATGCGAACCTCAGGAACCGATGATGTTCCTTGTGGATAGGAATATGTAGATACGCATCCTTTAAATCCACCGTGGTCATGAATTGACCGTCCTGGATGGAAGGAAGAATAGTTCGAATGGTTTCCATCTTGAACGATGGAACCTTGAGAAACTTGTTTAAAATCTTGAGATCTAAGATTGGTCTGAACGTTCCCTCTTTTTTGGGAACTATAAACAGATTGGAGTAGAACCCCATCCCTTGTTCTCTTAATGGAACAGGATGAATCACTCCCATTTTTAACAGGTCTTCTACACAATGTAAGAATGCCTGTCTTTTTATGTGGTCTGAAGACAACTGAGACCTGTGGAACCTCCCCCTTGGGGGAAGTCCCTTGAATTCCAGAAGATAACCTTGGGAGACTATTTCTAGCGCCCAAGGATCCAGAACATCTCTTGCCCAAGCCTGAGCGAAGAGAGAGAGTCTGCCCCCCACCAGATCCGGTCCCGGATCGGGGGCCAACATTTCATGCTGTCTTGGTAGCAGTGGCAGGTTTCTTGGCCTGCTTTCCCTTGTTCCAGCCTTGCATTGGTCTCCAAGCTGGCTTGGCTTGAGAAGTATTACCCTCTTGCTTAGAGGACGTAGCACTTTGGGCTGGTCCGTTTCTACGAAAGGGACGAAAATTAGGTTTATTTTTTGCCTTGAAAGGCCGATCCTGAGGAAGGGCGTGGCCCTTACCCCCAGTGATATCAGAGATAATCTCTTTCAAGTCAGGGCCAAACAGCGTTTTCCCCTTGAAAGGAATGTTAAGTAGCTTGTTCTTGGAAGACGCATCAGCCGACCAAGATTTCAACCAAAGCGCTCTGCGCGCCACAATAGCAAACCCAGAATTCTTAGCCGCTAACCTAGCCAATTGCAAAGTGGCGTCTAGGGTGAAAGAATTAGCCAATTTGAGAGCATTGATTCTGTCCATAATCTCCTCATAAGGAGGAGAATCACTATCGACCGCCTTTATCAGCTCATCGAACCAGAAACATGCGGCTGTAGCGACAGGGACAATGCATGAAATTGGTTGTAGAAGGTAACCCTGCTGAACAAACATCTTTTTAAGCAAACCTTCTAATTTTTTATCCATAGGATCTTTGAAAGCACAACTATCCTCTATGGGTATAGTGGTGCGTTTGTTTAAAGTGGAAACCGCTCCCTCGACCTTGGGGACTGTCTGCCATAAGTCCTTTCTGGGGTCGACCATAGGAAACAATTTTTTAAATATGGGGGGAGGGACGAAAGGAATACCGGGCCTTTCCCATTCTTTATTAACAATGTCCGCCACCCGCTTGGGTATAGGAAAAGCTTCTGGGAGCCCCGGCACCTCTAGGAACTTGTCCATTTTACATAGTTTCTCTGGGATGACCAACTTGTCACAATCATCCAGAGTGGATAATACCTCCTTAAGCAGAATGCGGAGATGTTCCAACTTAAATTTAAATGCAATCACATCAGGTTCAGCTTGTTGAGAAATGTTCCCTGAATCAGTAATTTCTCCCTCAGACAAAACCTCCCTGGCCCCATCAGACTGGGTTAGGGGCCCTTCAGAAATATTATTATCAGCGTCGTCATGCTCTTCAGTATCTAAAACAGAGCAGTCGCGCTTACGCTGATAAGTGTTCATTTTGGCTAAAATGTTTTTGACAGAATTATCCATTACAGCCGTTAATTGTTGCATAGTAAGGAGTATTGGCGCGCTAGATGTACTAGGGGCCTCCTGAGTGGGCAAGACTCGTGTAGACGAAGGAGGGAATGATGCAGTACCATGCTTACTCCCCTCACTTGAGGAATCATCTTGGGCATCATTGTCATTGTCACATAAATCACATTTATTTAAATGAATAGGAATTCTGGCTTCCCCACATTCAGAACACAGTCTATCTGGTAGTTCAGACATGTTAAACAGGCATAAACTTGATAACAAAGTACAAAAAAAGTTTTAAAATAAAACCGTTACTGTCACTTTAAATTTTAAACTGAACACACTTTATTACTGCAATTGCGAAAAAACATGAAGGAATTGTTCAAAATTCACCAAATTTTCACCACAGTGTCTTAAAGCCTTAAAAGTATTGCACACCAAATTTGGAAGCTTTAACCCTTAAAATAACGGAACCGGAGCCGTTTTGAACTTTAACCCCTTTACAGTCCCTGGTATCTGCTTTGCTGAGACCCAACCAAGCCCCAAGGGGAATACGATACCAAATGACGCCTTCAGAAAGTCTTTTCTAAGTATCAGAGCTCCTCTCACATGCGACTGCATGCCATGCCTCTCAAAAACAAGTGCGCAACACCGGCGCGAAAATGAGGCTCTGCCTATGCTTTGGGAAAGCCCCTAAAGAATAAGGTGTCTAAAACAGTGCCTGCCGATATGATTATATCAAAATACCCAGATAAAATGATTCCTCAAGGCTAAATATGTGTTAATAATGAATCGATTTAGCCCAGAAAAAGTCTACAGTCTTAATAAGCCCTTTTTGAAGCCCTTATTTACGATCGTAATAAACATGGCTTACCGGATCCCATAGGGAAAATGACAGCTTCCAGCATTACATCGTCTTGTTAGAATGTGTCATACCTCAAGCAGCAAGAGACTGCTCACTGTTCCCCCAACTGAAGTTAATTGCTCTCAACAGTCCTGTGTGGAACAGCCATGGATTTTAGTGACGGTTGCTAAAATCATTTTCCTCATACAAACAGAAATCTTCATCGCTTTTCTGTTTCTGAGTAAATAGTACATACCAGCACTATTTCAAAATAAACTCTTGATTGAATAATAAAAACTACAGTTAAACACCAAAAAACTCTAAGCCATCTCCGTGGAGATGTTGCCTGTACAACGGCAAAGAGAATGACTGGGGTAGGCGGAGCCTAGGAGGGATCATGTGACCAGCTTTGCTGGGCTCTTTGCCATTTCCTGTTGGGGAAGAGAATATCCCACAAGTAAGGATGACGCCGTGGACCGGACACACCTATGTTGGAGAAATAGCCTCTGAGTAAGCAAAAGTGTCAAATTTGTAAAATTTGGAAAAAGTATGAAGCGAAGACCAAGTTGTAGCCTTGCAAATCTGTTCAACAGAGGCCTCATTCTTGAAGGCCCAAGTGGAAGCCACAGCTCTAGTAGAATGGGCTGTAATTCTTTCAGGAGGCTGCTGTCCAGCAGTCTCATAAGCTAAACGTATTATACTACGCAGCCAAAAGGAAAGAGAGGTTGCCGAAGCCTTTTGACCTCTCCTCTGCCCAGAGTACACGACAAACAGAGAAGACGTTTGTCGAAATTCCTTAGTTGCCTGTAAATAAAATTTTAGGGCACGAACTACATCCAGATTATGTAGTAAGCGTTCCTTCTTTGAAGAAGGATTTGGACACAAGGAAGGAACAACAATCTCTTGATTGATATTCCTGTTAGTGACTACCTTGGGTAAGAACCCAGGTTTAGTACGCAGAACTACCTTATCCGAATGAAAAATCAAATAAGGAGAATCACAGTGTAAGGCTGATAACTCAGAGACTCTTCGAGCCGAGGAAATAGCCATTAAAAATAGAACTTTCCAAGATAACAACTTTATATCAATGGAATGGAGGGGTTCAAACGGAACGCCCTGTAAAACGTTTAGAACAAGATTTAAACTCCATGGTGGAGCAACAGTTTTAAACACAGGCTTAATCCTCGCTAAAGCCTGACAAAAAGCCTGAACATCTGGCACTTCTGACAGACGTTTGTGTAACAGAATAGACAGAGCTGAGATCTGTCCCTTTAATGAACTAGCAGATAAACCCTTTTCTAAACCTTCTTGTAGAAAAGACAATATTCTAGGAATCCTAACCTTACTCCAAGAGTAACCTTTGGATTCACACCAGTATAGGTATTTACGCCATATTTTATGGTAAATCTTTCTGGTAACAGGCTTCCTAGCCTGTATTAAGGTGTCAATAACTGACTCAGAAAACCCACGTTTTGACAAAATCAAACGTTCAATTTCCAAGCAGTCAGCTTCAGAGAAGTTAGATTTTGATGTTTGAAAGGACCCTGAATCAGAAGGTCCTGTTTCAGAGGTAGAGACCAAGGTGGACAGGATGACATGTCCACCAGGTCTGCATACCAAGTCCTGCGTGGCCATGCAGGTGCTATCAGAATCACTGATGCTCTCTCCTGTTTGATTCTGGCAATCAATCGAGGAAGCATCGGGAAGGGTGGAAACACATAAGCCATCCTGAAGGTCCAAGGTGCTGTCAGTGCATCTATTAGGACTGCTTCCGGATCCCTGGATCTGGACCCGTAGCGAGGAAGCTTGGCGTTCTGTCGAGACGCCATGAGATCTATCTCTGGTTTGCCCCAACGTCGAAGTATTTGGGCAAAGATCTCCGGATGAAGTTCCCACTCCCCCGGATGAAAAGTCTGACGACTTAAGAAATCCGCCTCCCAGTTCTCCACTCCCGGGATGTAGATTGCTGACAGGTGGCAAGAGTGAGACTCTGCCCAGCGAATTATCTTTGATACTTCCATCATTGCTAGGGAGCTTCTTGTCCCTCCCTGATGATTGATGTAAGCTACAGTCGTGATGTTGTCCGACTGAAACCTGATGAACTCCCGAGTTGTCAACTGGGGCCAAGCTAGGAGGGCATTGAGAACTGCTCTCAATTCCAGAATGTTTATTGGCAGGAGACTCTCCTCCTGACTCCATTGTCCCTGAGCCTTCAGAGAATTCCAGACGGCACCCCAACCTAGAAGGCTGGCGTCTGTTGTTACAATTGTCCAGTCTGGTCTGCTGAAAGGCATCCCCCTGGACAGATGTGGCCGAGAAAGCCACCATAGAAGAGAATTTCTGGTCTCTTGATCCAGATTTAGAGAAGGGGACAAGTCTGAGTAATCCCCATTCCACTGACTCAGCATGCACAATTGCAGTGGTCTGAGGTGTAAGCGAGCAAATGGCACTATGTCCATTGCCGCTACCATTAAGCCGATTACCTCCATGCATTGAGCCACCGATGGGTGTTGAATGGAATGAAGGGTGCGGCAAGCACTTTGAAGTCTTGTTAACCTGTCCTCTGTCAGGTAAATCTTCATTTCTACAGAATCTATAAGAGTCCCCAGGAAGGGAACTCTTGTGAGTGGAACGAGTGAACTTTTCTTTTCGTTCACCTTCCATCCATGTGACCTTAGAAATGCCAGTACTAACTCTGTATGAGACTTGGCAGTTTGAAAGCTTGAAGCTTGTATCAGAATGTCGTCTAGGTAGGGAGCTACCGAAATTCCCCGCGGTCTTAGTACCGCTAGAAGAGCGCCTAGAACCTTTGTGAAGATTCTTGGAGCTGTAGCCAATCCGAATGGAAGAGCTACAAACTGGTAATGCCTGTCTAGAAAGGCAAATCTCAGATACCGGTAATGATCTTTGTGAATCGGTATGTGAAGGTAAGCATCCTTTAAGTCCACTGTGGTCATGTACTGACCCTCTTGGATCATGGGTAAAATTGTCCGGATAGTCTCCATTTTGAATGATGGAACTCTTAGGAATTTGTTTAGGATCTTTAAATCCAGGATTGGTCTGAAAGTTCCTTCTTTTTTGGGAACCACAAACAGATTTGAGTAAAACCCTTTTCCCTGTTCCGACCGTGGAACTGGATGGATTACTCCCATTAACAATAGTTCTTGTATGCAGCGTAGAAACGCTTCTTTCTTTGTTTGGTCTGTCGACAACCTTGACAGATGAAATCTCTCTCTTGGAGGAGAGTGTTTGAAGTCCAGAAGGTATCCCTGAGATATTATCTCTAGCGCCCAGGGATCCTGGACATCTCTTGCCCAAGCCTGGGCGAAGAGAGAAAGTCTGCCCCCCACTAGATCCGATCCGGCATCGGGGGCCCTCAATTCATGCTGTTTTAGTGGCAGCTGCAGGCTTCCTGGCCTGCTTGCCCTTGTTCCAGGACTGGTTAGGTCTCCAGCCTTGTCTGTAGCGAGCACCAGATCCTTCTTGTTTTGGAGTAGTGGAAGTTGATGCTGCTCCTGCTTTGAAATTCCGAAAGGAACGAAAATTAGACTGTCTAGCCTTAGGTTTGGCTTTGTCTTGAGGTAGGGCGTGGCCCTTACCTCCTGTAATGTCAGCGATAATTTCTTTCAAACCAGGCCCAAATAGGGTCTGTCCCTTGAAAGGTATATTAAGTAATTTGGACTTAGACGTTACATCAGCTGACCAGGATTTTAGCCACAGTGCTCTGCGCGCTTGAATGGCGAATCCGGAATTCTTAGCCGTAAGTTTAATTAAATGTACTACGGCTTCCGAAATGAATGAATTAGATAGCTTAAGTACTCTAAGCCTGTCTGAAATGTCGTCCAGCGTAGTTGAACCAAGATTCTCTTCTAGAGACTCAATCCAGAATGCCGCTGCAGCCGTGATCGGCGCAATGCATGCATGGGGTTGCAATATAAAACCTTGTTGAACAAACATTTTCTTAAGGTAACCCTCTAATTTTTTATCCATTGGATCTGAAAAGGCACAGCTATCCTCTACCGGGATAGTGGTACGTTTAGCTAAAGTAGAAACTGCTCCCTCCACCTTAGGGACCGTTTGCCACAAATCCTGTGTGGTGGTGTCTATTGGAAACATCTTTCTAAATATTGGAGGGGGTGAGAACGGCACACCGGGTCTATCCCACTCCTTAGCAATAATTTCAGTTAGTCTTTTAGGTATAGGAAAAACGTCAGTACTTGTTGGTACAGCGAAATATTTATCCAACCTACACAATTTCTCAGGTATTGCAACTGTGTTACAATCATTCAGGGCCGCTAACACCTCCCCTAGTAAAACACGGAGGTTTTCCAGCTTAAATTTAAAATTTGAAATATCTGAATCCAATCTGTTTGGATCAGAACCGTCAGCCGCAGAATGAAGCTCTCCGTCCTCATGTTCTGCAAGTTGTGACGCAGTATCTGACATGGCTCTAACATTATCAGCGCACTCTGTTCTCACCCCAGAGTGATCACGCTTGCCCCTTAGTTCTGGTAATTTAGCCAAAACCTCAGTCATAACAGTAGCCATATCTTGTAATGTTATTTGTAATGGCCGCCCAGATGTACTTGGCGTCGCCATATCGCGCACGTCCCGAGCGGGAGATGCAGGTACTGTCACGTGAGGCGAGTTAGTCGGCATAACTCTCCCCTCGTTGTTTGGTGAAATTTGTTCAATTTGAACAGATTGACTTATTTAATGTAGCATCAATGCAGTTAGTACATAAATTTCTATTGGGCTCCACCTTGGCTTTAGTACAAATAGTACAGGTCTCATCTTCTGAATCAGACATGTTTAACAAACTAGCAAATAAACTTGCAATTTGGAAATACTATACAAGTAAAATACAATGAAAAAAAAAAAACGAACTGTGCTTGAAAAGCACTGAATATATATAACAGATGAAATCAATCAGCTTTGAAAAACAAAATGCAACTTAGCAAAGGCTTGTACCCAGTAGCAAGAAATAACTAACCCTGAGGCATAAAAAAGTTAAAGAATAAACGTTTTTTATCACAGTCAACTACAATCTTACAGCTCTGTTAGATTACTTCCCTCAAATTAGCTTTGAAGATCCCTAGGTTCTGTAGAGATAAACCGGAACATGCAGGAAAAAACAATGAGCTTTGACTGAAATTTTTGATGCGTAGCAAAGGCGCCAAAAAAGTCCCACCCCCTCACACACAACAGTGAGAGAGATTAAACAACTGTCATAATTAGATCCAGCAACTGCCAAGTGGAAAAATAGTGCCCAAACATTTTATTCACCCAGTACCTCAGAAAATGAAAACGATTTTACATTCCAGCAAAAAAACGTTTAACATAATTAAGAGTTATTAAAAAGCCTATTGTATTTCTATTAGGCTAAAGTCTTACATACACAGTGTAATTCCAGAGAAGTACCATTCTCCAGAATAATAAAATGTAAATTATACATACATGATATAATGTCGGTATGGCAGGATTTTCTCAGCAATTCCATTGTTAGAAAATAAAAACTGCTACATACCTCTTTGCAGAATAAACTGCCCGCTGTCCCCTGATCTGAAGTTTACCTCTCCTCAGATGGCCGAGAAACAGCAATATGATCTTAACAACTCCGGCTAAAATCATAGTAAAAAACTCTGGTAGATTCTTCTTCAAACTCTACCAGAGAAGGAATAACACGCTCCGGTGCTATTAAAAAATAACAAACTTTTGATTGAAGAAATAAAACTAAATAAAATCACCATAGTCCTCTCACACATCCTATCTAGTCGTTGGGTGCAAGAGAATGACTGGGGGTGACGTAGAGGGGAGGGGCTATATGCAACTCTGCTGGGTGAATCCTCTTGCACTTCCTGTTGGGGAGGAGTAATATCCCAGAAGTAATGATGACCCGTGGACTGATCACACTTAACAGAAGAAAAGAGCAGTAAAGTCAAAATTACACTTTCATAATTCAGAAAGAGAAGGTTTCCAATTTTCTTCTCGTAATTGTATTTGCTTTGTCCTCTTGGTATCTATTGTTGAAAAGCATAGATAGGTAGGCTTAGAAGCAATGCGCTACTGTGAGCTAGCTGCTTGTCACTGTCTCACCCAATGTGTTCAGCTAGGCCCCAGTAAAGCACTGCTCTCCAACAACAGATACTTAGAGTATGAAGTAATTTGATAAAAGAAAATGTAAAAGTTCCCGCATGATTATATCCCTTTAAAATATCTATTTCTCAACTCTGTATGGTTATTTTAGAACATGTTTTGCTATAAAGATGGGGTGTGTTATTTCTGCAAAGTTTTGAGAATTACAAAACCAATAATATGTGATAATATCTTCAAAATAGAAAAATAAAAAGCCAAAAATAATCTAACAGAAACCTCCGGGACAGCATGACATTGTGAATGGATTAATGGAATTTACCAACAATTAAACATTGCAACCATAAATATACAGCACCTTGCTATATAAAATTAAAAACTAATCTATATTTCAGGATGAATAGGTTTTAGATTATAATATATTTTAAACAGAAACTATCTTTAGATTGATTTTTCCTCAGAAAGAATTTATTAAAAAAAACATAATTTATGCTTACCTGATAAATGTATTTCTCTTGTGGTGTATCCAGTCCACGGATCATCCATTACTTGTGGGATATTCTCCTGCCAAACAGGAAGTAGCAAGAGGATCACCCACAGCAGAGCTGCTATATAGCTCCTCCCCTAACTGCCATATCCAGTCATTCGACCGAAGACAAGCAGAGAAAGGAGAAACCATAGGGTGCAGTGGTGACTGTAGTTTAAAATTTAAAAAATACCTGCCTTAAAATGACAGGGCGGGCCGTGGACTGGATACACCACAAGAGAAATAAATTTATCAGGTAAGCATATATTATGTTTTCTCTTGTAAGGTGTATCCAGTCCACGGATCATCCATTACTTGTGGGATACCAATACCAAAGCTAAAGTACACGGATGAAGGGAGGGACAAGGCAGGTACTTAAACAGAAGGTACCACTGCCTGTAAAACCTTTCTCCCAAAAATAGCCTCCGAAGAAGCAAAAACAGAATTTATGTTTACCTGATAAATTACTTTCTCCAACGGTGTGTCCGGTCCACGGCGTCATCCTTACTTGTGGGATATTCTCTTCCCCAACAGGAAATGGCAAAGAGCCCAGCAAAGCTGGTCACATGATCCCTCCTAGGCTCCGCCTACCCCAGTCATTCGACCGACGTTAAGGAGGAATATTTGCATAGGAGAAACCATATGGTACCGTGGTGACTGTAGTTAAAGAAAATAAAATATCAGACCTGATTAAAAAAACCAGGGCGGGCCGTGGACCGGACACACCGTTGGAGAAAGTAATTTATCAGGTAAACATAAATTCTGTTTTCTCCAACATAGGTGTGTCCGGTCCACTGCGTCATCCTTACTTGTGGGAACCAATACCAAAGCTTTAGGACACGGATGAAGGGAGGGAGCAAATCAGGTCACCTAAATGGAAGGCACCACGGCTTGCAAAACCTTTCTCCCAAAAATAGCCTCAGAAGAAGCAAAAGTATCAAACTTGTAAAATTTGGTAAAAGTGTGCAGTGAAGACCAAGTCGCTGCCCTACATATCTGATCAACAGAAGCCTCGTTCTTGAAGGCCCATGTGGAAGCCACAGCCCTAGTGGAATGAGCTGTGATTCTTTCGGGAGGCTGCCGTCCGGCAGTCTCGTAAGCCAATCTAATGATGCTTTTAATCCAAAAAGAGAGAGAGGTAGAAGTTGCTTTTTGACCTCTCCTTTTACCGGAATAAACAACAAACAAGGAAGATGTTTGTCTAAAATCCTTTGTAGCATCTAAATAGAATTTTAGAGCGCGAACAACATCCAAATTGTGCAACAAACGTTCCTTCTTTGAAGCTGGTTTCGGACACAGAGAAGGTATGATAATCTCCTGGTTAATGTTTTTGTTAGAAACAACTTTCGGAAGAAAACCAGGTTTAGTACGCAAAACCACCTTATCTGCATGGAACACCAGATAAGGAGGAGAACACTGCAGAGCAGATAATTCTGAAACTCTTCTAGCAGAAGAAATTGCCACCAAAAACAAAACTTTCCAAGATAATAATTTAATATCAACGGAATGCAAGGGTTCAAACGGAACCCCCTGAAGAACTGAAAGAACTAAATTGAGACTCCAAGGAGGAGTCAAAGGTTTGTAAACAGGCTTGATTCTAACCAGAGCCTGAACAAAGGCTTGAACATCTGGCACAGCTGCCAGCTTTTTGTGAAGTAACACCGACAAGGCGGAAATCTGTCCCTTCAGGGAACTTGCAGATAATCCTTTTTCCAATCCTTCTTGAAGGAAGGATAGAATCCTAGGAATCTTAACCTTGTCCCAAGGGAATCCTTTAGATTCACACCAACAGATATATTTTTTCCAAATCTTGTGGTAAATCTTTCTAGTTACAGGCTTTCTGGCCTGAACAAGAGTATCGATAACAGAATCTGAGAATCCTCGCTTCGATAAAATCAAGCGTTCAATCTCCAAGCAGTCAGCTGGAGTGAAACCAGATTCGGATGTTCGAACGGACCCTGAACAAGAAGGTCTCGTCTCAAAGGTAGCTTCCAAGGTGGAGCCGATGACATATTCACCAGATCTGCATACCAAGTCCTGCGGGGCCACGCAGGAGCTATCAAGATCACCGACGCCCTCTCCGGATTGATCCTGGCTACCAGCCTGGGGATGAGAGGAAACGGCGGGAACACATAAGCTAGTTTGAAGGTCCAAGGTGCTACTAGTGCATCCACTAGAGCCGCCTTGGGATCCCTGGATCTGGACCCGTAGCAAGGAACTTTGAAGTTCTGACGAGAGGCCATTAGATCCATGTCTGGAATGCCCCACAGCTGAGTGACTTGGGCAAAGATTTCCGGATGGAGTTCCCACTCCCCCGGATGCAATGTCTGACGACTCAGAAAATCCGCTTCCCAATTTTCCACTCCTGGGATGTGGATAGCAGACAGGTGGCAGGAGTGAGACTCCGCCCATAGAATGATTTTGGTCACTTCTTCCATCGCTAGGGAACTCCTTGTTCCCCCCTGATGGTTGATGTACGCAACAGTCGTCATGTTGTCTGATTGAAACCGTATGAACTTGGTCCTCGCTAGCTGAGGCCAAGCCTTGAGAGCATTGAATATCGCTCTCAGTTCCAGAATATTTATCGGTAGAAGAGATTCTTCCCGAGACCAAAGACCCTGAGCTTTCAGGGATCCCCAGACCGCGCCCCAGCCCATCAGACTGGCGTCGGTCGTGACAATGACCCACTCCGGTCTGCGGAATGTCATCCCTTGTGACAGGTTGTCCAGGGACAGCCACCAACGGAGTGAGTCTCTGGTCCTCTGATTTACTTGTATCTTCGGAGACAAGTCTGTATAGTCCCCATTCCACTGACTGAGCATGCACAGTTGTAATGGTCTTAGATGAATGCGCGCAAAAGGAACTATGTCCATTGCCGCTACCATCAACCCGATCACTTCCATGCACTGAGCTATGGAAGGAAGAGGAACGGAATGAAGTATCCGACAAGAGTCTAGAAGTTTTGTTTTTCTGGCCTCTGTTAGAAAAATCCTCATTTCTAAGGAGTCTATAATTGTTCCCAAGAAGGGAACCCTTGTTGACGGGGATAGAGAACTCTTTTCCACGTTCACTTTCCAGCCGTGAGATCTGAGAAAGGCCAGGACAATGTCCGTGTGAGCCTTTGCTTGAGGAAGGGACGACGCTTGAATCAGAATGTCGTCCAAGTAAGGTACTACTGCAATGCCCCTTGGTCTTAGCACCGCTAGAAGGGACCCTAGTACCTTTGTGAAAATCCTTGGAGCAGTGGCTAATCCGAAAGGAAGCGCCACGAACTGGTAATGTTTGTCCAGGAATGCGAACCTTAGGAACCGATGATGTTCCTTGTGGATAGGAATATGTAGATACGCATCCTTTAAATCCACCGTGGTCATGAATTGACCTTCCTGGATGGAAGGAAGAATAGTTCGAATGGTTTCCATCTTGAACGATGGAACCTTGTGAAAGGCCGATCCTGAGGAAGGGCGTGGCCCTTACCCCCAGTGATATCAGAGATAATCTCTTTCAAGTCAGGGCCAAACAGCGTTTTCCCCTTGAAAGGAATGTTTAGTAGCTTGTTCTTGGAAGACGCATCAGCCGACCAAGATTTCAACCAAAGCGCTCTGCGCGCCACAATAGCAAACCCAGAATTCTTAGCCGCTAACCTAGCCAATTGCAAAGTGGCGTCTAGGGTGAAAGAATTAGCCAATTTGAGAGCATTGATTCTGTCCATAATCTCCTCATAAGGAGGAGAATCACTATCGAGCGCCTTTATCAGTTCATCAAACCAGAAACATGCGGCTGTAGTGACAGGGACAATGCATGAAATTGGTTGTAGAAGGTAACCCTGCTGAACAAACATCTTTTTAAGCAAACCTTCTAATTTTTTATCCATAGGATCTTTGAAAGCACAACTATCCTCTATGGGTATAGTGGTGCGTTTGTTTAAAGTAGAAACCGCTCCCTCGACCTTGGGGACTGTCTGCCATAAGTCCTTTCTGGGGTCGACCATAGGAAACAATTTTTTAAATATGGGGGGAGGGACGAAAGGAATACCGGGCCTTTCCCATTCTTTATTAACAATGTCCGCCACCCGCTTGGGTATAGGAAAAGCTTCTGGGAGCCCCGGCACCTCTAGGAACTTGTCCATTTTACATAGTTTCTCTGGGATGACCAACTTTTCACAATCATCCAGAGTGGATAATACCTCCTTAAGCAAAATGCGGAGATGTTCCAACTTAAATTTAAATGCAATCACATCAGGTTCAGCCTGTTGAGAAATGTTCCCTGAATCAGTAATTTCTCCCTCAGACAAAACCTCCCTGGCCCCCTCAGATTGGGTTAGGGGCCCTTCAGAGATATTAATATCAGCGTCGTCATGCTCTTCAGTAACTAAAACAGAGCAGCCACGCTTACGCTGACAAGGGTTCATTTTGGCTAAAATGTTTTTGACAGAATTATCCATTACAGCCGTTAATTGTTGCATAGTAAGGAGAATTGGCGCGCTAGATGTACTAGGGGCCTCCTGAGTGGGCAAGACTCGTGTAGACGAAGGAGGGAATGATGCAGTACCATGCTTACTCCCCTCACTTGAGGAATCATCTTGGGCATCATTGTCATTATCACATAAATCACATTTATTTAAATGAATAGGAATTCTGGCTTCCCCACATTCAGAACACAGTCTATCTGGTAGTTCAGACATGTTAAACAGGCATAAACTTGATAATAAAGTACAAAAAACGTTTTAAAATAAAACCGTTACTGTCACTTTAAATTTTAAACTGAACACACTTTATTACTGCAATTGCGAAAAAACATGAAGGAATTGTTCAAAATTCACCAAATTTTCACCACAGTGTCTTAAAGCCTTAAAAGTATTGCACACCAAATTTGGAAGCTTTAACCCTTAAAATAACGGAACCTGAGCCGTTTTAAAACTTTAACCCCTTTACAGTCCCTGGTATCTGCTTTGCTGAGACCCAACCAAACCCAAAGGGGAATACGATACCAAATGACGCCTTCAGAAAGTCTTTTCTAAGTATCAGAGCTCCTCTCACATGCGACTGCATGCCATGCCTCTCAAAAACAAGTGCGCCACACCGGCGCGAAAATGAGGCTCTGTTTATGCTTTGGGAAAGCCCCTAAGAAATAAGGTGTCTAATACAGTGCCTGCCGATATTATTATATCAAAATACCCAGATAAAATGATTCCTCAAGGCTAAATATGTGTTAATAACGAATCGATTTAGCCCAGAAAAGTCTACAGTCTTAATAAGCCCTTGTGAAGCCCTTATTTTCAATCGTAATAAACATGGCTTACCGGATCCCATAGGGAAAATGACAGCTTCCAGCATTACATCGTCTTGTTAGAATGTGTCATACCTCAAGCAGCAAGAGACTGCACACTGTTCCCCCAACTGAAGTTAATTGCTCTCAACAGTCCTGTGTGGAACAGCCATGGATTTTAGTGACGGTTGCTAAAATCATTTTCCTCATACAAACAGAAATCTTCATCTCTTTTCTGTTTCTGAGTAAATAGTACATACCAGCACTATTTCAAAATAACAAACTCTTGATTGAATAATAAAAACTACAGTTAAACACTAAAAAACTCTAAGCCATCTCCGTGGAGATGTTGCCTGTACAACGGCAAAGAGAATGACTGGGGTAGGCGGAGCCTAGGAGGGATCATGTGACCAGCTTTGCTGGGCTCTTTGCCATTTCCTGTTGGGGAAGAGAATATCCCACAAGTAAGGATGACGCCGTGGACCGGACACACCTATGTTGGAGAAAGTATAATATTTATAAAATTTTGAAAAGGTATGAAGCGAAGACCAAGTCGCCGCCTTGCAAATCTGTTCAACAGAAGCCTCATTTTTAAAGGCCCATGTGGAAGCCACAGCTCTAGTAGAATGAGCTGTAATCCTTTCAGGAGGCTGCGGGCCAGCAGTCTCATAAGCTAAGCGTATTATACTCCTTAGCCAAAAAGAAAGAGAAGTTGCCGAAGCCTTTTGGCCTCTCCTCTGTCCAGAGTAGACAACAAACAAAGCAGATGTTTGACGAAAATCTTTAGTAGCTTGTAAATAATACTTTAAAGCACGAACCACGTCAAGATTGTGTAATAGACGTTCCTTCCTTGAAGAAGGATTATGACACAATGATGGAACAACAATCTCCTGATTGATATTCTTATTAGATACCACCTTAGGTAAAAACCCAGGTTTGGTACGCAGAACTACCTTATCTGCATGGAATATCAGATAAGGAGAATCACATTGTAAGGCAGACAACACGGAAACTCTACGAGCCGAGGAAATAGCTACCAAATAAAGAACTTTCCAAGATAAAAGTTTGATATCTATGGAATGAAGAGGTTCAAACGGAACCCCCTGAAGAACTTTAAGAACCAAATTTAAGCTCCAAGGTGGAGCGACAGGTTTAAACACAGGCTTGATTCTAACTAAAGCCGGACAAAATGCCTGAACGTCTGGAACATCCACCAGACGCTTGTGCAAAAGAATAGACAGAGCCGAAATCTGTATCTTTCAGAAACTAGCTGACAATCCTTTCTCCAATCCTTCTTGGAGAAAAGATAATATCCTGGGAATCCTGACCTTACTCCATGAGTAGCCCTTGGATTCACACCAATAAAGATATTTACGCCATATCTTATGATAGATTTTCCTGGTGACAGGCTTTCGTGCCTGAATTAAGGTATCAATGACTGACTCGGAAAAACCACGCTTTGATAAAATCAAGCGTTCAATCTCCAGGCAGTCAGCCTCAGAGAAATTAGATTTGGATGGTTGAAAGGACCTTGAAGTAGAAGGTCCTATCTCAGCGGCAGAGTCCATGGTGGAAAGGATGACATGTCCACCAGATCTGCATACCAAGTCCTGCATGGCCACGCAGGCGCTATCAAGATCACTGATGCTCTCTCCTGCTTGATTTTGGCAATCAGACGAGGGAGCAGAAGAAACGGTGGAAACACATAAGCCAGGTTGAAGGACCAAGGCGCTGCTAGAGCATCTATCAGCGTTGCCTTGGGGTCCCTGGACCTGGATCCGTAACAAGTAAGTTTGGCGTTCTGGCGAGACGCCATGAGATCCAGTTCTGGTTTGCCCCAACGATGAATCAATTGTGCAAACACCTCCGGATGGAGTTCCCACTCCCCCGGATGAAAAGTCTGTTGACTTAGAAAATCCGCCTCCCAGTTCTCTACACCTGGGATATGGATAGCTGATAGGTGGCAAGAGTGAGTCTCTGCCCAGCGAATTATCTTGGAGACTTCTAACATCGCTAGGGAACTCCTTGTTCCCCCTTGATGGTTGATGTAAGCCACAGTCGTGATGTTGTCCGACTGAAATCTTATGAACCTCATTGTTGCTAGCTGAGGCCAAGCCTGAAGAGCATTGAATATCGCTCTTAGTTCCAGAATGTTTATCGGGAGGAGTGTCTCCTCCTGAGTCCACGATCCCTGAGCCTTCAGGGAGTTCCAGACTGCCCCCCAGCCTAGAAGGCTGGCATCTGTCGTTACAATTGTCCAATCTGGCCTGCGAAAGGTCATACCTTTGGACAGATGGACCCGAGATAGCCACCAGAGAAGAGAATCCCTGGTCTCTTGATCCAGATTTAGTAGAGGGGACAAATCTGTGTAATCCCCATTCCACTGGCTGAGCATGCAGAGTTGCAGTGGTCTGAGATGTAGGCGGGCGAACGGCACTATGTCCATTGCCGCTACCATTAAGCCGATTACTTCCATACACTGAGCCACCGAAGGGCGAGGAGTGGAATAAAGAACACGGCAGGAGTCTAGAAGTTTTGATAACCTGGTCTCTGTCAGGTAAATCCTGATTTCTACAGAATCTATTAGAGTTCCCAGAAAGGAGACTCTTGTGAGAGGGGATAGAGAACTCTTTTCTTCGTTCACTTTCCACCCATGCGACCTCAGAAATGCCAGAACTATGTCCTTATGAGACTTGGCAATTTTGAAATTTGACACCTGTATCAGAATGTCGTCTAAATAAGGGGCCACTGCTATGCCCCGCGGCCTTAGGACCGCCAGAAGTGATCCCAGAACCTTCGTAAAGTATCAGAATCAGGTTGAATCTTTTTCCCTGAGTCAGAAACATCACCCACAGAAAGAAGCTCTCCTTCCTCAGCTTCTGTATATTGTGAGGGAGTATCAGACATAGCTCTTAAAGCGTCAGTATGCTCTGTATTTCTTCTAACTCCAGAGCTATCTCGCTTTCTTCTAAACCCAGGTAGTCTGGATAATACCGCTGACAGTGTATTATCCATGACCGCCGCCATGTCTTGTAAAGTAAACGCTATGGGCGCACTAGATGTACTTGGCGCCATTAGAGCGTGAGTCCCTTGAGCGTGAGTCAAGGGTCTGATACGTTGGGCGAGTTAGTCGGCATAACTTCCCCCTCGTCAGATTCCTCTGGTGATAAATTTTTTAAAGACATAATATGATCTTTATTGCTTAAAGTGAAATCAGTACATTTGGTACACATTCTAAGAGTGGGCTCCACAATGGCTTTTAAACATAATGAACAAGGAGTTTCCTCTATGTCAGACATGTTTGTACAGACTAGCAATGAGACCAGCAAGCTTGGAACACACTTTAAATCAAGTTAACAAGCAAAAAAACATAATTTATGCTTACCTGATAAATTTATTTCTCTTGTAGTGTATCCAGTCCACGGATCATCCATTACTTGTGGGATATTCTCCTTCCCAACAGGAAGTTGCAAGAGGATCACCCACAGCAGAGCTGCTATATAGCTCCTCCCCTCACTGTCATTTCCAGTCATTCGACCGAAACAAGACGAGAAAGGAGAAACCATAGGGTGCAGTGGTGACAGTAGTTTAATTAAAATTTAGACCTGCCTTAAAAGGACAGGGCGTGCCGTGGACTGGATACACTACAAGAGAAATAAATTTATCAGGTAAGCATAAATTATGTTTTCTCTTGTTAAGTGTATCCAGTCCACGGATCATCCATTACTTGTGGGATACCAATACCAAAGCTAAAGTACACGGATGATGGGAGGGACAAGGCAGGAACTTAAACGGAAGGAACCACTGCCTGTAGAACCTTTCTCCCAAAAACAGCCTCCGAAGAAGCAAAAGTATCAAATTTGTAAAATTTTGAAAAGGTGTGAAGCGAAGACCAAGTCGCAGCCTTGCAAATCTGTTCAACAGAGGCCTCATTTTTAAAGGCCCAGGTGGAAGCCACAGCTCTAGTAGAATGAGCTGTAATCCTTTCAGGGGGCTGCTGTCCAGCAGTCTCATAGGCTAAGCGCATTATGCTCCGAAGCCAAAAGGAGAGAGAGGTTGCCGAAGCTTTTTGACCTCTCCTCTGTCCAGAGTAAAAGACAAACAGGGCAGATGTTTGACGAAAATCTTTAGTAGCCTGTAAGTAAAACTTCAAGGCACGGACTACGTCCAGATTATGAAAAAGACGTTCCTTCTTTGAAGAAGGATTAGGACACAATGATGGAACAACAATCTCTTGATATTCCTGTTAGAAACCACCTTAGGTAAAAACCCAGGTTTGGTACGCAGAACTACCTTGTCTGAATGAAAAATCAGATGAGGAGAATCACAATGTAAGGCAGATAACTCAGAGACTCTTTGAGCCGAGGAAATAGCCATCAAAAACAGAACTTTCCAAGATAAAAGTTTAATATCAATGGAATGAAGGGGTTCAAACGGAACTCCCTGAAGAATTTTAAGAACCAAGTTTAAGCTCCACAAGGGAGCAACAGTTTTAAACACAGGCTTAATCCTAACCAAAGCCTGACAAAATGCCTGGATGTCTGGAACTTCTGCCAGACGCTTGTGCAAAAGAATAGACAGAGCAGAGATCTGTCCTTTTAAAGAACTAGCTGATAAGCCTTTGTCCAAACCCTCTTGGAGAAAGGACAATATCCTAGGAATCCTAACCTTACTCCATGAGTAACTCTTGGATTCACACCAATAAAGATATTTACGCCATATCTTATGGTAGATTTTCCTGGTGACAGGCTTCCGAGCCTGTATTAAGGTATCAATGACTGACTCGGAGAAGCCACGCCTTGATAGAATCAAGCGTTCAATCTCCATGCAGTCAGTCTCAGAGAAATTAGATTTGGATGATTGAAAGGACCTTGTATTAGAAGGTCCTGCCTCAGAGGCAGAGTCCATGGTGGAAGAGATGACATGTCCACTAGGTCTGCATACCAGGTCCTGCGTGGCCACGCAGGCGCTATCAGAATCACCGATGCTCTCTCCTGTTTGATTTTGGCAATCAGTCGAGGGAGCAGAGGAAACGGTGGAAACACATAAGCCAGGTTGAAGAACCAAGGAGCTGCTAGAGCATCTATCAGCGTTGCTCCCGGGTCCCTGGACCTGGATCCGTAACAAGGAAGCTTGGCGTTCTGGCGAGACGCCATGAGATCCAGTTCTGGTTTGCCCCAACGATCGACCAGTTGAGCAAACACCTCCGGATGTGGACAATCCGCCTCCCAGTTCTCTACGCCTGGGATGTGGATCGCTGACAGGTGGCAAGAGTGAGACTCTGCCCAGCGAATTATCTTTGAGACTTCTAACATCGCTAGGAAACTCCTGGTTCCCCCTTGATGGTTGATGTAAGCCACAGTCGTGATGTTATCCGACTGAAATCTGATGAACCTCAGTGTTGCTAACTGAGGCCAAGCTAGAAGAGCATTGAATATTGCTCTTAACTCCAGAATATTTATTGGGAGGAGTTTCTCCTCCTGAGTCCACGATCCCTGAGCCTTCAGGGAGTTCCAGACTGCACCCCAACCTAGAAGGCTGGCATCTGTTGTTACAAACGTCCAATCTGGCTTGCGAAAGGTCATAACCTTGGACAGATGGACCCGAGAAAGCCACCAGAGAAGAGAATCTCTGGTCTCTTGATTCAGATTTAGTAGAGGGGACAAATCTGAGAAATCCCCATTCCACTGACTTAGCATGCATAATTGAAGCGGCCTGAGATGCAGGCGCGCAAATGGCACTATGTCCATTGCTGCTACCATTAAGCCGATTACTTCCATGCACTGAGCCACTGACGGGCGTGGAATGGAATGAAGGACACAGCAAGCATTTAGAAGTCTTGATAACCTGGACTCCGTCAGGTAAATTTTCATCTCTACAGAATCTATAAGAGTCCCTAGGAAGGAGACTCTTGTGAGTGGTGATAGAGAACTGTTTTCCACGTTCACTTTCCACCCATGCGACCTCAGGAATGCCAGAACTATCTCTGTATGAGACTTGGCAATTTGAAAGCTTGACGTCTGTATCAGGATGTCGTCTAGATACGGAGCCACCGCTATGCCTCACGGTCTTAGAACCGCCAGTGGCAGTGGCCAACCCGAAGGGAAGAGCTACAAATTGGTAATGCCTGTCTAGAAAGGCAAACCTTAGGAACCGATGATGATTTTTGTGAATCGGTATGTGAAGGTAGGCATCCTTTAAGTCCACTGTGGTCATGTACTGACCCTCTTGGATCATGGGTAGGATGGTCCGAATAGTTTCCATTTTGAATGATGGAACTCTGAGGAATTTGTTTAAGATCTTTAGATCCAAGATTGGTCTGAAAGTTCCCTCTTTCTTGGGAACCACAAACAGATTTGAATAAAATCCCTGTCCTTGTTCCGTCCGCGGAACTGGATGGATCACTCCCATTACTAGGAGGTCTTGCACACAGCTTAGGAATGCCTCTTTCTTTATCTGGTTTGCTGATAACCTTGAAAGATGAAATCTCCCTTCTGGAGGAGAAGCTTTGAAGTCTAGAAGATATCCCTGAGATATGATCTCCAACGCCCAGGGATCCTGAACATCTCTTGCCCACGCCTGGGCGAAGAGAGAAAGTCTGCCCCCCACTAGATCCGTTTCCGGATAGGGGGCCGTTCCTTCATGCTGTCTTGGGGGCAGCAGCAGGCTTTCTGGCCTGCTTGCCCTTGTTCCAGGACTGGTTAGGTTTCCAGGCCTGTCTGGAATGAGCAACAGTTCCCTCTTGTTTTGAAGCGGAGGAAGTTGATGCTGCTCCTGCCTTGAAATTTCGAAAGGCACAAAAATTAGACTGTTTGGCCTTTGATTTGGCCCTGTCCTGAGGAAGGGTATGACCCTTGCCTCCAGTAATGTCAGCAATAATTTCCTTCAAGCCAGGCCCGAATAAGGTCTGCCCCTTGAAAGGAATGTTGAGTAATTTAGACTTTGAAGTCACGTCAGCTGACCAGGATTTAAGCCATAGCGCCCTACACGCCTGGATGGCGAATCCGGAATTCTTAGCCGTTAGTTTAGTCAAATGAACAATGGCATCAGAAACAAATGAGTTAGCTAGCTTAAGCGTTCTAAGCTTGTCAATAATTTCATTCAATGGAGCTGTCTGGATGGCCTCTTCCAGGGCCTCAAACCAGAATGCCGCTGCAGCAGTGACAGGCGCAATGCATGCAAGGGGCTGTAAAATAAAACCTTGTTGAATAAACATTTTCTTAAGGTAACCCTCCAATTTTTTATCCATCGGATCTGAAAAAGCACAACTGTCCTCAACCGGGATAGTGGTACGCTTTGCTAAAGTAGAAACTGCTCTCTCCACCTTAGGGACCGTCTGCCATAAGTCCCGTGTAGTGGCGTCTATTGGAAACATTTTTCTAAATATAGGAGGTGGGGAAAAGGGCACACCGGGTCTATCCCACTCCTTGCTAATAATTTCTGTAAGCCTTTTAGGTATAGGAAAAACGTCAGTACACACCGGCACCGCATAGTATCTATCCAGCCTACACAATTTCTCTGGAATTGCAACTGTGTTACAGTCATTCAGAGCAGCTAATACCTCCCCAAGCAATACACGGAGGTTCTTAAGCTTAAATTTAAAACTAGAAATCTCTGAATCAGGTTTCCCCGAGTCAGAGATGTCACCCACAGACTGAAGCTCTCCGTCCTCATGTTCTGCATACTGTGACGCAGTATCAGACATGGCTCTAACAGCATTTGCGCGCTCTGTATCTCTCCTAACCCCAGAGCTATCGCGCTTGCCTCTTAATTCAGGCAATCTAGATAATACCTCTGACAGGGTATTATTCATGATTGCAGCCATGTCCTGCAAGGTAATCGCTATGAGCGTCCCTGATGTAATTGGCGCCATATTAGCGTGCGTCCCCTGAGCGGGAGGCGAAGGGTCTGACACGTGGGGAGTTAGTCGGCATAACTTCCCCCTCGACAGAACCCTCTGGTGATAATTCTTTTATAGATAAAGACTGATCTTTACTGTTTAAGGTGAAATCAATAAATTTAGTACACATTCTCCTATGGGGCTCCACCATGGCTTTCAAACATAATTAACAAGTAGGTTCCTATGTGTCAGACATGTTTAAACAGACTAGCAATGAGACTAGCAAGCTTGGAAAACACTTTAAAACAAGTTTACAAGCAATATAAAAAACGTTACTGCGCCTTTAAGAAACACAAATTTTCCCAAATTTTGAAATAACAGTGAAAAAATGCAGTTACACTAACGAAATTTTTACAGTGTATGTAATAAGTTAGCAGAGCATTGCACCCACTTGCAAATGGATGATTAACCCCTTAACAAGAAACGGAACAACAAATGACAAAAACGTTTTTTAAACAGTCACAACTGCCACAGCTCTACTGTGGCTTTTTACCTCCCTCAATACGACTTTTGAAGCCTTTTGAGCCCTTCAGAGAAGTCCTGGATCATGCAGGAAGAAGCTGGATGTCTGTGTCTGTAATTTTTGCAGTGCAAAAAAAACGCTAAAATAGGCCCCTCCCACTCATATTACAACAGTGGGAAGCCTCAGGGAACTGTTTCTAGGCAAAATTCAAGCCAGCCATGTGGAAAAAACTAGGCCCCAATAAGTTTTATCACCAAACATATGTAAAAAACGATTAAACATGCCAGCAAACGTTTTAAAATACATTTTTTTAAGAGTATTTATCTCTATTAATAAGCCTGATACCAGTCGCTATCACTGCATTTAAGGCTTTACTTACATTACTTTGGTATCAGCAGCATTTTCTAGCAAATTCCATCCCTAGAAAAATATTTTAACTGCACATACCTTATTGCAGGAAAACCTGCACGCTATTCCCCTCTAAAGTTACCTCACTCCTCAGAATATGTGAGAACAGCAAAGGATCTTAGTTACTTCTGCTAAGATCATAGAAAAACGCAGGCAGATTCTTCTTCTAAATACTGCCTGAGATAAACAGTACACTCCGGTACCATTTAAAAATAACAAACTTTTGATTGAAGAAATAAACTAAGTATAAAACACCACAGTCCTCTTACGACCTCCATCTTAGTTGAGAGTTGCAAGAGAATGACTGGATATGGCAGTGAGGGGAGGAGCTATATAGCAGCTCTGCTGTGGGTGATCCTCTTGCAACTTCCTGTTGGGAAGGAGAATATCCCACAAGTAATGGATGATCCGTGGACTGGATACACTTAACAAGAGAAATAAAAACGGTAATGTGCCTTTAAGAGAAACAAATTTTGTCAGAATTTGAAAAACAGTGAAAAAAAAGCAGTAAATCAAACGAAATTTTTACAGTGTGTATAATAAGCTAACAGAGCATTGCACCCACTTGCAAATGGATGATTAACCCCTTAGTTCAAAAAAACGATAGACGTTTTTAACAGTCACAACAACTGCCACAGCCTTGCTGTGGGCCTACCTTCCCCAACCAACGATTTTGGAAAGCCTAAGAGCCCTTTAGAGAGGTCCTATAGCATTCAGGGGACTCCTGGAGGAAGCTGGATGTCTCAGTCTGTAAAAACAGAATTTATGCTTACCTGATAAATTACTTTCTCCAACGGTGTGTCCGGTCCACGGCGTCATCCTTACTTGTGGGATATTCTCTTCCGCAACAGGAAATGGCAAAGAGCCCAGCAAAGCTGGTCACATGATCCCCCCTAGGCTCCGCCTTCCCCAGTCATTCGACCGACGTAAAGGAGGAATATGCATAGGAGAAAATCATATGATACCGTGGTGACTGTAGTTAGAGAAAATAAATCATCAGACCTGATTAAAAACCAGGGCGGGCCGTGGACCGGACACACCGTTGGAGAAAGTAATTTATCAGGTAAGCATAAATTCTGTTTTCTCCAACATAGGTGTGTCCGGTCCACGGCGTCATCCTTACTTGTGGGAACCAATACCAAAGCTTTAGGACACGGATGATGGGAGGGAACAAATCAGGTCGCCTAGATGGAAGGCACCACAGCTTGCAAAACCTTTCTCCCAAAAATAGCCTCAGATGAAGCAAAAGTATCAAATTTGTAGAATTTGGTAAAAGTGTGCAGTGAAGACCAAGTCGCTGCCTTACATATCTGATCAACAGAAGCCTCGTTCTTGAAGGCCCATGTGGAAGCCACAGCCCTAGTGGAGTGAGCTGTGATTCTTTCAGGAGGCTGCCGTCCGGCAGTCTCATAAGCCAATCGGATAACGCTTTTAAGCCAGAAAGAGAGAGAGGTAGAAGTTGCTTTTTGACCTCTCCTTTTACCAGAATAAACAACAAACAAAGAAGATGTTTGTCTGAAATCCTTAGTAGCTGCTAAGTAAAATTTGAGAGCACGAACTACATCCAAGTTGTGCAATAAACGTTCCTTCTTTGAAACTGGATTAGGACACAAAGAAGGCACGACTATCTCCTGGTTAATATTTTTGTTAGAAACAACTTTCGGAAGAAAACCAGGTTTAGTACGCAAAACCACCTTATCTGCATGGAACACCAGATATGGAGGAGAACACTGCAGAGCAGATAACTCTGAAACTCTTCTTGCAGAAGAAATTGCAACCAAAAACAAAACTTTCCAAGATAATAACTTTATATCAACGGAATGTAGGGGTTCAAACGGAATCCCCTGAAGAACTGAAAGAACTAGATTGAGACTCCAGGGAGGAGTCAAATTTTTGTAAACAGGCCTGATTCTAACCAGAGCCTGAACAAAAGCTTGAACATCTGGCACAGCCGCCAGCTTTTTGTGAAGTAAAACAGATAAAGCAGAAATCTGTCCCTTCAAAGAACTTGCAGATAATCCTTTCTCCAAACCTTCTTGAAGAAAGGATAGAATCCTAGGAATTTTTATCTTGTTCCATGGGAATCCTTTAGATTCACACCAACAGATATATCTTTTCCATACTTTATGGTAGATTTTTCTAGTTACAGGCTTTCTAGCCTGAACAAGAGTATCAATGACAGAATCAGAAAACATTCGCTTTGATAAAATCAAGCGTTCAATCTCCAAGCAGTCAGTTGGAGTGAGGCCAGATTCGGATGTTCGAACGGACCTTGAACAAGAAGGTCCTGTCTCAAAGGTAGCTTCCATGGTGGAACTGATGACATATTCACCAGGTCTGCATACCAAGTCCTGCGTGGCCACGCAGGAGCTATCAAGATCACCGATACCCTCTCCTGTTTGATCCTGGCTACCAGCCTGGGAATGAGAGGAAACGGTGGGAACACATAAGCTAGGTTGAAGGTCCAAGGTGCTAATAGTGCATCCACTAGAGCCGCCTTGGGATCCCTGGATCTGGACCCGTAGTACGGAACCTTGAAGTTCTGGCGAGACGCCATCAGATCCATGTCTGGGATGCCCCATAATTGAGTTATTTGGGCAAAGATTTCCGGATGGAGTTCCCACTCCCCCGGATGAAATGTCTGACGACTCAGAAAATCCGCTTCCCAATTTTCTACTCCTGGGATGTGGATTGCAGACAAGTGGCAGGAGTGAGTCTCCGCCCATTGAATTATTTTGGTCACTTCTTCCATCGCCAGGGAACTCCTTGTTCCCCCCTGATGGTTGATATACGCAACAGTCGTCATGTTGTCTGATAGAAACCTTATGAATTTGGCCTTTGCTAGCTGAGGCCAAGCCTTGAGAGCATTGAATATCGCTCTCAGTTCCAGAATGTTTATCGGTAGAAGAGATTCTTCCCGAGACCAAAGCCCCTGAGCTTTCAGGGGTTCCCAGACCGCGCCCCAGCCCACCAGACTGGCGTCGGTCGTGACAATGACCCACTCTGGTCTGCGGAAGCTCATCCCTTGTGACAGGTTGTCCAGGGTCAGCCACCAACGGAGTGAATCTCTGGTCCTCTGATCTACTTGTATCGTTGGAGACAAGTCTGTATAATCCCCATTCCACTGTCTGAGCATGCACAGTTGTAATGGTCTTGGATGAATTCGCGCAAAAGGAACTATGTCCATTGCCGCAACCATCAAACCTATTACTTCCATGCACTGCGCTATGGAAGGAAGAAGAACAGAATGAAGTACTTGACAAGAGTTTAGAAGTTTTGATTTTCTGGCTTCTGTCAGAAAAATCTTCATTTCTAAGGAGTCTATTATTGTTCCCAAGAAGGGGACTTTTGTTGACGGAGATAGAGAACTTTTCTCTACGTTCACTTTCCACCCGTGAGATCTGAGAAAGGCTAGGACAATGTCCGTATGAGCCTTTGCTTGTGGCAGGGACGACGCTTGAATCAGAATGTCATCCAAGTAAGGTACTACTGCAATGCCCCTCGGTCTTAGCACCGCTAGAAGGGACCCTAGAACCTTTGTGAAAATTCTTGGGGCAGTGGCTAATCCGAATGGAAGTGCCACGAACTGGTAATGTTTGTCCAGAAAGGCGAACCTTAGGAACTGATGATGTTCCTTGTGGATAGGAATATGTAGATACGCATCCTTTAAATCCACCGTGGTCATGAATTGACCTTCCTGGATGGTAGGAAGAATTGTTCGAATGGTTTCCATCTTGAACGATGGAACCCTGAGAAATTTGTTTAAGATCTTGAGATCCAAGATTGGTCTGAATGTTCCCTCTTTTTTGGGAACTATGAACAGATTGGAGTAGAATCCCATCCCTTGTTCCTTTAATGGAACAGGATGAATCACTCCCATTTTTAACAGGTCTTCTACACAATGTAAGAATGCCTGTTTTTTTATGTGGTCTGAAGACAATTGAGACCTGTGGAATCTTCCCCTTGGGGGTAGCTCCTTGAATTCCAGAAGATAACCTTGGGAGACTATTTCTAGAGCCCAAGGATCCAGAACATCTCTTGCCCATGCCTGAGCAAAGAGAGACAGTTTGCCCCCCACCAGATCCGGTCCCGGATCGGGGGCCAACATCTCATGCTGTCTTGGTAGCAGTGGCAGGTTTCTTGGCCTGCTTACCTTTGTTCCAGCCTTGCATTGGCCTCCAGGCTGGCTTGGCTTGAGACGTATTACCCTCTTGCTTAGAGGGTGTAGAACTTGAGGCTGGTCCGTTTCTACGAAAGGGACGAAAATTAGGCTTATTTTTAGCCTTGAAAGACCTATCCTGAGGAAGGGCATGGCCCTTTCCCCCAGTGATATCTGAAATAATCTCTTTCAAGTCAGGGCCAAACAGCGTTTTCCCCTTGAAAGGAATATTAAGCAATTTGTTCTTGGATGACGCATCCGCTGACCAAGACTTTAGCCATAGCGCTCTGCGCGCCACAATAGCAAACCCTGAATTTTTCGCCGCTAATCTAGCTAATTGCAGGGTAGCATCTAGAGTAAAAGAATTAGCCAATTTAAGAGCACGAATTCTGTCCATAATCTCCTCATAAGAGGTAACTTTAGCGACTTTTCTAGTTCATCAAACCAGAAAGACGCTGCTGTAGCAACAGGAACAATGCATGAAATTGGCTGTAGAAGGTAACCTTGCTGAACAAACATCTTTTTAAGCAAACCTTCTAACTTTTTATCCATAGGATCTTTGAAAGCACAACTATCTTCTATAGGGATAGTGGTGCGTTTGTTTAAGGTAGAGACCGCCCCCTCGACCTTAGGGACTGTCTGCCATAAGTCCTTTCTGGGGTCGACTATAGGAAACAATTTCTTAAATATAGGGGGAGGGACAAAAGGTATGCCGGGCCTTTCCCATTCTTTGTTTACAATATCCGCCACCCGCTTGGGTATAGGAAAAGCTTCGGGGGCACCGGGACCTCTAGGAACTTGTACATCTTACATAATTTCTCTGGAACAACCAAATTGTCACAATCATCCAGAGTAGATAACACCTCCTTAAGCAGAGCGCGGAGATGTTCCAATTTAAATTTGAACGTAATAACATCAGGTTCAGCTTGTTGAGAAATTTTTCCTGAATCTGAAATTTCTCCCTCAGACAAAACCTCCCTAGCCCCTTCAGACTGGTGTAAGGGCATGTCAGAACCATTATCATCTGCGCCCTCATGCTCTACAGTGTCTAAAACAGAGCAGTCGCGCTTTCGCTGATAAGTGGGCATTTTGGCTAAAATGTTTTTAATAGAATTATCCATTACAGCCGTTAATTGTTGCATAGTAAGAAAAATAGGCGCACTAGATGTACTAGGGGCCTCTTGTGTGGGCAAGACTGGTGTAGACACATAAGGGGATGATGCAGTACCATGCTTACTCCCCTCACTAGAGGAATCATCTTGGGCATCATTTTCACTATCACATGCAGCACATATATTTAAATGAGAAGGAACTTTGGCTTCCTGACATACAGAACATAGTCTATCTGATGGTACAGACATGTTAAACAGGCATAAACTTGATAACAAAGTACAAAAAACGTTTTAAAATAAAACCGTTACTGTCACTTTAAATTTTAAACTGAACACACTTTATTACTGAATATGCGAAAAAGTATGAAGGAATTGTCCAAAATTCACCAAAATTTCACCACAGTGTCATAAAGCCTTGAAAGTATTGCACACCAAATTTGAAAGTTTTAACTCTTAAAATAACGGAACCGGAGCCGTTTTTACATTTAACCCCTATACAGTCCCTGGTATCTGCTTTGCTGAGACCCAACCAAGCCCAGAGGGGAATACGATACCAAATGACGCCTTCAGCACGCTTTTTCAGTGTATCAGAGCTCCTCACACATGCATCTGCATGCTTTGACTCCCAAAAACAACTGCGCATTAGTGGCGCGAAACTGAGGCTCTGCCTAAGACTAAAGAAGGCCCCCAGTGAAAAAGGTGTCCAAAACAGTGCCTGCCGTTTTTATTATCAACATTCCCAGATAAAAACAACTCCTCAGAGTAATAAACCATTAAACATGCTTATAAAACATTTAAACACCGAAAAACTCTAAGCCATCTCCGTGGAGATGTTGCCTGTACAACGGCAAAGAGAATGACTGGGGAAGGCGGAGCCTAGGGGGGATCATGTGACCAGCTTTGCTGGGCTCTTTGCCATTTCCTGTTGGGGAAGAGAATATCCCACAAGTAAGGATGACGCCGTGGACCGGACACACCTATGTTGGAGAAAGTTACTGCGCAATAAAGCGCTAAATTAGGCCCCTCCCACTCATATTAAAACAGTGGAAAGCCTCAGGAAACTGTTTCTAGGCAAATTTAAGCCAGCCATGAGGAAAAAAAACTAGGCCCCAATAAAGTTTTATCACCAAAGTATATATAAAAACGTTTAAACATGCCAGCAAACGTTTTATATTGTAAATCTATAAGAGTATTACCTCAGAAAGTAAGCATGATACCAGTCGCTATTAAATCACTGTATTCAGGCTTACCTTACATAAATCTGGTATCAGCAGCATTTTCTAGCATTTACATCTCTAGAAAAAATTTTAACTGCACATACCTCATAGCAGGATAACCTGCACGCCATTCCCCAGCTGAAGTTACCTCTCTCTTCAGTTATGTGTGAGAACAGCAATGGATCTTAGTTACAACCTGCTAAGATCATAGAAATCACAGGCAGATTCTTCTTCTTTTTCTGCCTGGGACAAAATAGTACAACTCCGGTACCATTTAAAAATAACAAACTTTTGATTGAAGTAAAAACAACTACGTTACACCACTTCTCTCTTACTACCTCTATGCTTGTTGATAGTTGCAAGAGAATGACTGGATATGGCAGTTAGGGGAGGAGCTATATAGCAGCTCTGCTGTGGGTGATCCTCTTGCAACTTCCTGTTGGGAAGGAGAATATCCCACAAGTAATGGATGATCCGTGGACTGGATACACCTTACAAGAGAAAAGGAAATTTATGCTTACCTGATACATTTATTTCTTTTACAATATGACGAGTCCACGGATTTCATCCTTACTTATGGGATTACGCCTCCTGGTCAGCAGGAGGAGGCAAAGAGCACCACAGCAGAGCTGTATATATAGCTCCTCCCTTCCCTCCCACTCCAGTCATTAGACCGAAGTTAGGAAGAGAAAGGAAAAGCCGAAGGTGCAGAGGTGACTGAAGTTTAACAAAAAATAAATAAATACCTGTCTTAGAAATGACAAGGTGAGCCGTGGACTCGTCATATCGTAAAAGAAATAAATTTATCAGGTAAGCATAAATTTCCTTTTCTTTTACAAGATATGACGAGTCCACGGATTTTATCCTTACTTATGGGATACAATACCAAAGCTATAGGACACAGATGAAAGGGAGGGACAAGACAGGAACCTAAAAACAGAAGGCACCACTGCTTGAAGAACCTTTCTCCCAAAAAGAGCCTCGGACGAGGCAAAAGTATCAAATTTGGAAAAAGTGTGAAGAGACGACCAAGTTACAGCCTTGCAAATCTGTTCAACAGAAGCACCATTTTTAAATGCCCATGAGGAAGCCACAGCCCTAGTAGAATGAGCCGTAATTCTTTCAGGAGGCTGCTGTCCAGCAGTCTCATGCAAAACGGATGATACTCTTCAGCCAAAAAGAGAGGTAGCTGTAGCTTTCTGGCCCCTACGTTTTCCAGAAAAAAAAAACAAATAATTTAGACGATTGACGAAATTCTTTAGTCGCCTCTAAGTAAAACTTCAGGGTGCGGACCACGTCCAAATTATGTAACAGACGTTCCTTCTTAGAAGGATTAGGACACAAGGAAGGAACAACAATTTCCTGATTAATATTCTTATTAGAAACAACCTTAGGAAGGAAACCAGGTTTAGTACGTAACACCACCTTATCAGAATGGAAAATAAGATAAGAAGAATCACATTGTAAAGCTGAAAGCTCAGAAACTCTGCGAGCAGAAGAAATAGCAACCAAAAATAGAACTTTCCAAGATAATAACTTAATATCTATGGAATGCATGGGTTCAAACGGAACCCCTTGAAGAACCTGAAGAACTAAATTCAAACTCCAAGGTGGAGCAATTGGTCTAAACACAGGCTTGATTCTAGTCAGAGCCTGACAAAAAGATTGAACGTCTGGAACATCTGCCAGACGTTTGTGTAGCAAAATTGACAAAGCAGAAATCTGTCCCTTTAAAGGAACTTGCTGACAACCCTTTCTCCAATCCTTCTTGGAGAAAAGATAAAATCCTGGGAATCCTAACCCTACTCCATGAGTAGCCCTTGGATTCGCACAAATAAAGATATTTACGCCATATCTTATGGTAAATCTTTCTGGTAACAGGCTTACGAGCCTGATTCAAGGTATCAATGACCGACTCAGAGAACCCTGGCTTAGATAAAATCAAGTGTTCAATCTCCAAGCAGTCAGCTGCAGAAAAACTAGATTTGGATGATGGAAGGGTCCCTGAATGAGAAGGTCCTGCCTTAATGGAAGCTTCCACGGTGGCAAAGAGGACATGTCCACCAGTTCGGCATACCAAGTCCTGCAAGGCCACGCAGGAGCTATGAGAATCACCTAAGCCCTCTCCTGTTTGATCCGAGCAATCACCCGGGGAAGGAGAGCAAACGGTGGAAACACATAAGCTAGGTTGAACGACCAAGGCACTGCCAAGGCATCTATCAGTTCGGCCTGAGGATCCCTGGACCTGGATCCGTATCTCAGGAGCTTGGCATTCTGACGAGATGCCATAAGATCCAGCTCCGGTCTGCCCCATCTGAGAATCAGAGTGGCAAACACCTCCGGATAGAGTTCCCATTCCCCCGAATGAAACGTCTGTCTGCTCAAAAAATCCGCTTCCCAGTTGTCCACTCCTGGGATGTAGATTGCTGACAGATAAGAGTGAGCCTCTGCTCACCGAATTATCTTGGATACTTCTGTCATCGCCAAGGAACTCCTTGTTCCTCCCTGATGATTGATGTAAGCCACAGTCGTGGATGAATTTGGCAGAAGCCAACTTAGGCCAAGCCTGAAGCGCGTTGAATATTGCTCTCAATTCCAGAATATTGATTGGAAGTAGAGACTCAGACCGAGTCCACACACACTGAGCCTTCAGGGAATACCAGACTGCACCCCAACCTAGTAGACTGGCGTCAGTTGTCACTATTGCCCATAAGGGTCTGTGGAAGCACGTCCCTTGGGACAGATGATCCGGCGACAACCACCAAAGAAGAGAGTCTCTGGTCTCCTGATCCAGATCTATCTGAGGAGACAAATTTACATAATCTCCATTCCACTGCCTGAGCATGCTCAGTTGTAGCGGTCTGAGATGAAAACAAGCAAACTGAATGATGTCCATTGCCGCCAGTAGAGACCCTAGAACCTTCGTGAAGATCCTGGGTGCTGTGGCCAACCCGAAGGGAAGAGCCACAAACTGAAAATGTTTGTCCAGGAAGGCAAACCTTAGGAACTGGTGATGATCTTTGTGGATAGGAATATGAAGATATGCATCCTTTAAGTCCACGGTAGTCCTATATTGACCCTCCTGGATCTATGGAAGAATTGTCTGAATAGTCTCCATCTTGAAGGATGGAACGCTGAGAAACTTGTTTAGACTCGAGATCTAAAATGGGTCGGAACGTTCCCTCTTTTTTGGGAACCACGAAAAGAATTGAGTAAAACCCCTGCCCCTGTATTGGAACAGGACAAATTACTCCCATAGTAGAGAGGTCTTTTACACAACGTAAGAATGCCTCTCTTTTTATCTGGTCTACAGACAATCGTGAAAGAAAAAACCTCCACCTTGGGAGAGAATTTTTTAAATCAGTTGATACCCTTGGGACACGATTTCCAGTGTCCAGGGATCCTGAACGTCTTATCCAAGCCTGGACAAAGAGAGTAAGTCTGCCCCCTACTAGATCCGGTCCTGTATCAGGGGCCGCCCCTTCATGCTGTTTTGGGAGCGGGCTTCTTGGGTTGTTTACCCTTGTTCCAAGCCGGGTTGGGTCTCCAGATGGACTTGGCTTGTGCAAAATTCTCTTCCTGCTTAGCGGAAGAAGAAGGGACTCCCTTGAAATTTCGAAAGGAACGAAAATTATTCTGTTTACCCCTTTGTTTAGCTGCTTTATCCTGAGGTAGTAGATGACCCTTACCTCCCGTAATGTCAGAAATGATTTCTTTCAAGTCAGGCCCGAATAGGGTCTTTCCCTTGAAAGGAATAGCCAAAAGCTATGATTAAGAGGACACATCAGCAGACCAAGATTTTAACCATAAAGCTCTACGCGCTAAAATGGCAAATCCTGCATTCTTAGCCGCCAGCTTGGCGATCTGAAAGGCGGCATCTGTAATAAAAGAATTAGCCAGCTTAAGGGCCTTAATTCTATCAAGGATTTCCTCTAAAGGAGTCTCAGTCTTAAGAGACTCTAAGGAGTCAAACAAAAAGGCAGCAGCAGTTGTAACTGGTACAATACAAGCCGTCGGTTGTAATAGAAAACCCTGATGAATAAATAGCTTTTTTAGAAGACCCTCCAACTTTTTATCCATAGGATCTTTGAAAGCCCAACTGTCCTCAATAGGAATAGTTGTACGCTTAGCCAGGGTAGATATAGCTCCCTCCACCTTAGGGACTGTTTGCCAAGAATCCCCTCAGACAGAAGTTCCCTACCCCCCAAATCACATCCCTGGGAGGGTACATCGGAGATAGCCATCAAAGCATCAGAAGTCGCGGGAACCAAAGTGGCTTCTGTCCTGCTGCGTTTGCCCTGTAACACTGGCAACTTGGATAAAACTTCTGTAAGGGTGGATGACATAACTGCAGCCATATCCTGCAGAGTAAAAAGTGGTGGACGCGGTTGAGTAACACAGCGTCGCTTGGGTGGGCGTTAAAGGTTGTGACGCTTGGGGAGAAAGTTGCGGCATACCTTGAGTCTCATCAGTCTGAGAAGCATCCTTATACATACTTGCATTAAAGAAAATTTGTTCTTTACATTGTAAATCCCTTTCAGTACATGAGGGACAAAAAGTATTAGGGGGTTCCACATTGGCATCTAAACACATAGAACAGGTACTTTCCTGAAGTTCAGCCATGTTAAATAAACTAGCAACAACAATATTGGTCGTTTTTTTACTTGATATAATTAACTTTGAAAATCAAATCTTATAGGAACATTTTTGAAATAAAACAAGCCTACTGTGTCTTTAAAAAATAAAGAGCAATAATTTTTCTGCTTGCAGCAATAATATTTTTGCAACAATAGGGAGCACCATACAAGACTTAGCAAATACTGTCCAGTTTAGCTATGCACAAAGTTGAATAAAACTCTAGACACTTGCACTCTAGACACTTCAGTGTTTTACCTGCCCCAGAAAAACACTGAATCTTCAGTGAGCAGTGCTCCCAAGTCTATTTGAGAACTTTTATACACAAACTGACTTAGGCCACACCGAAATCCCAGAGACCTGCTGCCGATCGAGGATCTGGATGACTACTGCGCAGCTGAGCGCACGAAACCAGGCCCCGCCCATCGTGGGCATAACTCAAGTCTAACAGAGACACCGCATGGGAAGAAAAACATGTCGGTTTTCCCATAAACCAAATAAAGAGAACCGCCAATTTCCCCCTCTTAAACACACACTCCACTGACCAGCTATAAGTTTCTACAGATAATGTTAGCCCTTGGGGAACAAAAACCGCATCTCCCAGTGTCAGCCCACAACACAGTATACTGAAGTATAAGTGAACTGCACAAAAAACACAGTTGATAGCAAACAAAAAGAAAGGGGATTCTAGGTACACCATTTCATTTTACACTGTGCATACTGATTACCCATCCCCAGTACAGGGAATAAATGTCAGTCTGTTCTGATATATCTAGTTTCCCCAGAAGCAAATGACTGAGCATGCCTCAATGCTGAGCACAGCATGACACGGTTCCACACACTGAAGATGTTCTTATCACTAGCTTCAACCGATCTGTGGGAACCAGCAGGATCTTAGATAATGTTTGCTAAGATCATCAACATCAGGGAAGAAAATAAAAAATGTCTCCACTCCTCTTGGGAAGTTATTGACTGACGATTTCTCCCTGAGAAAAATAGTACTCACTGGTACCATTTTAAAAATAAAAAACCTCTTGATTGAAGAATCTAAACTAACACCTCACTTTACCTCTTCCTATCACCGACACAGGCAAAGAGAATGACTGGAGTGGGAGGGAAGGGAGGAGCTATATATACACAGCTCTGCTGTGGTGCTCTTCGCCTCCTCCTACTGACCAGGTGGCGTAATCCCATAAGGATGAAATCCGTGGACTCGTCATCTTGTAAAATAAAAATAAAATCCTATTTAAATTAAAAAAAATTAAAAAGCCAATTTAATCAAATTATCATGGATTTTTATCTAACCTGGTTGAGATTGACTAATGGCTATTACATAGCACATGGAGTTGGAAAACAGAATTTATGCTTACCTGATAAATTACTTTCTCGAACGGTGTGTCCGGTCCACGGCGTCATCCATTACTTGTGGGAAATATTCTCCCCCACAGGGAAAGGCAAGGAGAGCACACAGCAAGAGCTGTCCATATAGCTCCCCCTCTGGCTCCGCCCCCCAGTCATTCGACCGACGGTTAGGAGAAAAAGGAGAAACTATAGGGTGCCGTGGTTACTGTAGTGTATAAAGAAAAAAAATGTCAACCTGATTAGGAAACCAGGGCGGGCCGTAGACCGGACACACCGTTGGAGAAAGTAATTTATCAGGTAAGCATAAATTCTGTTTTCTCCAACATTGGTGTGTCCGGTCCACGGCATCATCCATTACTTGTGGGAACCAATACCAAAGCTTTAAGACAAGGATGAAGGGAGGGAGCAAATCAGGTTACCTAAATGGAAGGCACTACGGCTTGCAAAACCTTTCTCCCAAAAATAGCCTCCGAAGAAGCATAAGTATCAAATTTGTAGAACTTGGCAAAAGTGTGCAGAGAGGACCAAGTCGCTGTCTTACATATCTGATCAACAGAAGCCTCGTTCTTGTAGGCCCAAGTGGAAGCCACAGCCCTAGTAGAGTGAGCTGTGATTCGGTCAGGAGGTTGCCGTCCGGCAGTCTCATAAGCCAATCGGATAATGCTTTTCAGCCAGAAATAGAGAGAGGTAGCAGTAGCTTTTTGACCTCTCCTCTTACCAGAGTAAACGACAAACAAAGATGAGGTTTGTCTAAAATCTTTTGTTGCTTCTAAGTAGAACTTTAAAGCACGAACAACATCTAAATTGTGTAATAAACGTTCCTTCTTTGAAACTGGATTCGGACACAGAGAAGGAACAACTATTTCCTGGTTAATATTCTTGTTGGAAACAACTTTTGGAAGAAAACCAGGCTTAGTACGCAAAAACAACCTTATCTGAATGGAAAACCAGATAGGGTGGATTACATTGCAAAGCAGATAATTCAAAAACTCTTCTAGCAGAAGAAATAGCAACCAAAAACAGAACTTTCCAAGATAATAACTTAATATCTATGGAATGTAAAGGTTCAAACGGAACCCCTTGAAGAACTGAAAGAACTAAATTTAGACTCCAAGGAGGAGTCATGGGTCTGTAAACAGGCTTGATTCTAACCAAAGCCTGAACAAAAGATTGTACATCTGGCAAAGCTGCCAGTCGTTTGTGTAACAAGACAGATAAAGCAGAAATCTGTCCTTTCAGAGTACTAGCTGACAACCCTTTATCCAAACCTTCTTGGAGAAAGGAGAGAATCTTTGGAATTTTAATCTTACTCCAGGAGAATCCCTTGGATTCACACCAGCAGATATATTTTTTCCATATTTTATGGTAAATCTTTCTAGTCACAGGTTTTCTGGCTTGGACCAGAGTATCTATCACAGAATTCGAAAACCCACGCTTGGATAAAATCAAGCGTTCAATTTCCAAGCAGTCAGCTGCAGAGAAACTAGATTTGGATGTTCGAATGGACCTTGTACTAGAAGATCCTGTCTCAAAGGTAGCTTCCATGGTGGAGCCGATGACATATTCACCAGGTCTGCATACCAAGTCCTGCGTGGCCACGCAGGAGCTATCAGAATCACCGAGGCCTTCTCCTGTTTGATCCTGGCTATGAGCCGGGGAAGGAGAGGAAACGGTGGAAACACATACGCTAGGTTGAACGACCAAGGCGCCACTAATGCATCCACTAGAGTCGCCTTGGGATCCCTGGATCTGGACCCGTAGCAAGGAATCTTGAAGTTCTGACGGGACGCCATTAGATCCATGTCTGGAATGCCCCATAATTGGGTTAACTGAGCAAAGACCTCCGGGTGGAGTTCCCACTCCCCCGGATGGAAAGTCTGACGACTCAAATAGTCCGCCTCCCAGTTGTCTACTCCTGGGATGTGAATAGCAGATAGATGGCAGGAGTGATTCTCTGCCCATTGGATAATCTTGGTTACTTCCTTCATCGCTAGGGAACTCTTTGTTCCCCCCTGATGATTGATGTACGCAACAGTCGTTATGTTGTCCGACAAATCTTATGAACCTGGCTTCCGCTAGCTGAGGCCAAGCCAGGAGCGCATAGAATATTGCTCTTAGTTCCAAAATGTTTATCGGGAGAAGCGACTCTTCCCGAGACCATAGGCCCTGAGCTTTCAGGGAGTCCCAGACCGCGCCCCACCCCAAGAGGCTGGTGTCGGTCGTGACGATGACCAACTCCGGTCTGCGGAAACTCATTCCCTGAGACAGGTGATCCTGGGTCAACCACCGGAGAAGTGAGTCCCTGGTTACCTGGTCTACTTGAATTTGGGGAGACAAGTCTGTATAGTCCCCATTCCACTGATTGAGCATGCACAGCTGTAATGGTCTTAGATGAATTCGAGCAAAAGGAACCACGTCCATTGCTGCGACCATTAGTCCTATTACTTCCATGCACTGAGCTATGGAGGGTTGAGGAATAGAATGAAGAACTCGACAAACGTTTAGAAGCTTTAGCTTTCTGACTTCTGTCAGGAAGATCTTAATTTCCACAGAATCTATTATTGTTCCCAGAAAAGGAACCCTTGTGGACGGTGACAGTGAACTCTTTTCTATGTTCACCTTCCACCCGTGAGATCTGAGAAAAGCCAACACAATGTCTGTGTGGGCCCTTGCTTTGGAAAGAGACGACGCTTGGATTAGGATGTCGTCTAGATAAGGTGCTACAGCGATGCCCCTCGGCCTTAGGACCGCTAGAAGGGACCCTAGCACCTTTGTGAAAATTCTGGGAGCGGTGGCTAAACCGAATGGAAGAGCCACGAACTGGTAATGTTTGTCCAGAAAGGCGAACCTCAGGAACTGATGATGAGTTTTGTGGATTGGAATATGCAGATACGCATCCTTTAGATCCACGGTAGTCAAATATTGACCCTGCTGGATTGTCGGCAAGATTGTCCGAATGGTTTCCATTTTGAAGGATGGAACACTGAGGAACTTGTTTAATATCTTTAAATCCAGAATTGGCCTGAAAGTTCCCTCTTTTTTGGGAACCACAAACAGGTTTGAGTAAAAACCTAGACCTTGTTCCCCGGAGGGGACTGGGTTTATCACTCCCATCTTTGATAGGTCTCTTACACAATGTAAGAATGCCTGTTTCTTTATCTGGTCTGAAGATAAGCGAGACAGGTGGAACCTTCCCCTTGGAGGAAGTCCCTTGAACTCTAGCAGGTATCCCTTGGAGACTATCTCTAGTGCCCAGGGATCCGGAACATCTCTTGCCCAAGCCTGAGCGAAGAGAGATAGTCTGCCCCCTACCAGATCCGGTCCCGGATCGGGGCTACCCCTTCATGCTGTCTTGGTAGCAGCAGCAGGTTTCTTGGTCTGTTTACCCTTGTTCCAGCCTTGCATGGGCTTCCAAGCGGGTTTGGGCTGGGCCGCGTTACCTTCTTGTCTAGCGGCAGTGGAGTTATTAGCCGGTCCGTTCCTGAAATTGCGAAAGGAACGAAAATTAGACTTGTTCTTAGCCTTAAAAGGCCTATCCTGTGGGAGGGCATGGCCCTTACCCCCAGTGATGTCTGAAATAATTTCCTTCAATTCCGGCCAAAAAAGGGTCTTACCCTTGAAAGGAATATTAAGTAACTTAGTCTTGGACGACACATCGGCCGACCAGGATTTCAGCCAAAGCGCCCTCCGCGCTACTATAGCAAAACCTGAGTTTTTCGACACCAATTTCGTTATTTGAAAGGCGGCATCCAATATAAAGGAATTAGCTAATTTTAATGCGTGAATTCTGTCCATGACTTCTTCATAGGAAGTCTCTTTCTGGAGCGACCTTTCTAGTTCCTCGAACCAAAAGGACGCCGCTGAAGTGACAGTAATAACACACGTAGCTGGTTGAAGGATGAACCCTTGCTGAACAAAAATCTTTTTAAGCAATCCTTCCAATTTTTTATCCATAGGATCTTTGAAAGCGCAGCTGTCCTCTATAAGAATAGTGGTGCGCTTCGCTAGTGTTGAAACAGCTCCCTCAACCTTCGGGACTGACTGCCATGCGTCCCTTCTAGGGTCTACTATGGGAAACATTTTCTTAAATATAGGAGGTGGGGTAAAGGGTACACCTGGCTTCTCCCACTCCTTTTCCACTATGTTCGCTACCCTTTCGGGTATTGGAAAAGCGTCGTCGTGCACTGGGACCTCTAAAAATTTGTCCAATTTGCACAACTTCTCTGGTACTACCATAGAATCACAGTCATCCAGAGTAGCTAATACCTCCTTTAGCAAAGCGCGGAGATGTTCTAGCTTAAACTTAAATGCTACTATATCAGGTTCTGCCTGTTGAGAAATTTTTCCTGAGTCTGAAATTTCACCCTCAGACAGCCCTTCCGTCACAGCCAATTCCGATTGATGTGAGGGTAAAATAGATAAAGCATCGTCAGCGTCTGATTGTTCATCCCTTTTATCTGTATTTAAAGCTGAACAATCACGCTTTCTCTGAAATGCTGGCAGTTTGGATAAAAGATTTGCTATAGAATTATCCACTACTGCTGTTAATTGTTGCATAGAAATAAGCACTGGCGCGCTAGGTGTCGCCTGCGCGGGCAAAGCTGGTGTAGACACAGAAGGAGAGGATGTAGAACTATCCCCACTACCTTCATTAGATAAATCATCTTGGGCAACATTATGAAATGTAACAGAGCTGTCCTCATTTTGTTTGGACGCTATGGCACAATTATCACAAACACTCGAAGGGGGAACCACATTTGTCTACACACACAGAACATAGGTTATCTGATGGCACAGACATGTTAAACAGATTTAGGCAGGCAAACAATGCAATAAAAACGATTTTAAACAAAAACGTTACTGTCTCTTTAAATAATAAAATGATGGGGGCGGAGCTTGGTGCTCAACAAAGATGGTGGCGGATTAGAGGAGCTCCGCTAACCACTGCTAAAATAAATGACCACAGCGGGCAAACAACTGGCCACAAGCAAGTGAGGAAGCTTATGAAGGCACACTGACTGATCGGAGAAGGAAGGCAGCGACTCTGAAAGTGAGACATAGCGGCAATCTGCAAATAGACAGAGGATCATGCAGAGACATCCGCCATCTTGGCCACGAGGTCTAACATCTAACAGAGCCGACGGACCCTGAAAGACAGCTAGAGACTCGCAGAGGAGTTCAACAACTCAACGGTGCTTAGTCAAGTAAGCAACATCGAGAAAAGCGGTCAATGTAAGAGACGAGAAGCCGCAAAGAGAACTTGCAACACAGGCCAGAAGGCTGACGCAGGGAACAAGCTGAGCGAACACGAGCAGAGACATGTAAGGTGAGAGGGGATAAGTCACCCAGACATACTATAAAACACTCAGCTGTAAACGGAGGTTTGGGGGACCATGATAATGTGGCTAATATACTGCATAACTTATTAAGCATACAACCAAGGCCCAAGATACAGAAAGGGAAGTAAGATGTCGGCTAAATGAATAAGCTACAAACGCTCTGATGTAATCCTGATAAAGCGATCAAAAATAGGGGATACTACTTTGATTTATTGAGTTGCTGAGGCTAAGCATATAAAGTAATAAAGATCACCCAACCCAAAGCACCATACCAACATTAGAAGGTGGCGATGCTGATAACTCAAGGCTATGAGGAAAATAACAGCAAGGCAAAAATGAAAATATAATGACCAACAGCAGCTATAAAACGATGTGAGTGTATGGGATTTTCTGTCTGCAATAACTATTAATAAGAACACTTGTATTCTGGTAGAAAAAGTCTAATTATTCCACGCATTTATCCTCAATAACAAGGGACTATACAAGATTAAATGGTTATGTACAAATCGTTATTTTCTATGATATAACCTCTACTTGCTTGGCTCTGATCTCTCACTGCTACTATGACAGCCAGAAAACAACCTAAATCCTCTCAGGGAACTAAAACACCAGCAGCTGCCTTGTTCTTTAAACCTATTAAAGAGAAAATGTTAGAATCCACAATCAATGCCACAGAAGAAGATATAGACTCTGATTCAGATTCACAGATGCAGGAAGATGACTCTATCCCTGTAACAAAAGCAGACCTGAGAACCCTTGTATCTAAAAAAGATATTAATAAAAACTTTGAGAAACTTTGGGATAAATTCGATGCATTCCAGAATACAGTAACTAACAGTTTAACTGAAATAAAACAAGATGTCACAGATCTGGGCTCTAGAGTAATGGCCCTGGAGGAAGCTGAAACCTCAGTAGCAGAAGATCTTACTAATGTTACCCAACAGATATCTACACAACAGCAAGAGATCAACGACTTACAGGACAAATTAGAAGATCTGGAAAACAGAAGTCGCAGATGCAATCTGCGTTTAAAAGGAATCCCAGAATCTATCTCAACAGAGGAACTAAATATCTATTTATTCCAGCTCTTTCAAGCTATTACAGGCGACACAGAGGAAGGAAAATTCCAACTAGAAAGGGCACACAGAGCACTACGAGTCAAACCAAAGGGAGAGGCTCCACCAAGAGATGTGGTGGTTAAATTCTCTAGATTTCCAGAAAAAGAAGAAGTCCTGACAGCAGCAAGGAAGAACCCCACATTCAAATTTCAAGGATCGGTGATCCAATTCTACCAGGATCTATGTGTCAAGACATTGCAACAAAGAAGCTGTCTAAGACCTCTTACGTAACTATTAAGGAAACACCAGATCAGATATAGATGGGGGTTCCCCTTTAACCTACACATCGCACACAATGGTAAAGCATTGAACCTCAGGGAACTGTCAGAGATACCACTGATTTGTAATAAACTCAATTTGGAAACTCCTGAACTACCACAAACAGAGCAGAAAGAAGACAGACCACAGCCATCCACTGGTTTGAACCAGTCGCAAAGACAAAAATGGACAAGGGTCGCAAAGAAAAAGGCTAAGACATGATGCTCTGATACAGAATACAGACGTGAGAGTCCACGAATCCGAGAAGTATTAGATGGCAATCCAAATTGACTTTTAAGATACTTAAATTGGTAACTATTTGCCTGGTCAGATCGGGCCTATCAAAAACAAGTTAAAAAGGACTCAAGATATAGATTATCTGAGTAGGGGACGAACGTTAACTATGCCCAAAGACTTTCTAATAGCAGTGGGAAAAACATAATTTATGCTTACCTGATAAATTCCTTTCTTCTGTAGTGTGATCAGTCCACGGGTCATCATTACTTCTGGGATATTACTCCTCCCCAACAGGAAGTGCAAGAGGGTTCACCCAGCAGAGTTGCATATAGCCCCTCCCCTCTACGTCACCCCCAGTCATTCGACCAAGGACAAAAAACGAGAAAGGAGGAACCAAGGGTGTAGTGGTGACTGGAGTATAATTTAAAAATAAATACCTGCCTTAAAAACAGGGCGGGCCGTGGACTGATCACACTACAGAAGAAAGGAATTTATCAGGTAAGCATAAATTATGTTTTCTTCTGTTAAGTGTGATCAGTCCACGGGTCATCATTACTTCTGGGATACCAATACCAAAGCAAAAGTACACGGATGACGGGAGGGATAGGCAGGCTCTTTATACAGAAGGAACCACTGCCTGAAGAACCTTTCTCCCAAAAATAGCCTCCGAGGAAGCAAATGTGTCAAATTTGTAAAATTTGGAAAAAGTATGAAGTGAAGACCAAGTTGCAGCCTTGCAAATCTGTTCAACAGAGGCCTCATTCTTGAAGGCCCAAGTGGAAGCCACAGCTCTAGTAGAATGGGCTGTAATTCTTTCAGGAGGCTGCTGTCCAGCAGTCTCATAAGCTAAACGTATTATACTACGAAGCCAAAAAGAAAGAGAGGCTGCCGAAGCCTTTTGACCTCTCCTCTGTCCAGAGTACACGACAAACAGAGAAGACGTTTGTCGAAATTCCTTAGTTGCCTGCAAGTAAAATTTTAGGGCACGAACTACATCCAGATTATGTAGTAAGCGTTCCTTCTTTGAAGAAGGATTTGGACACAAAGAAGGAACAACAATCTCTTGATTGATATTCCTGTTAGTGACTACCTTGGGTAAGAACCCAGGTTTAGTACGCAGAACTACCTTATCCGAATGAAAAATCAAATAAGGAGAATCACAATGTAAGGCTGATAACTCAGAGACTCTTCGAGCCGAGGAAATAGCCATTAAAAATAGAACTTTCCAAGATAACAACTTTATATCAATGGAATGGAGGGGTTCAAACGGAACGCCCTGTAAAACGTTTAGAACAAGATTTAAACTCCACGGTGGAGCAACAGTCTTAAACACAGGCTTAATCCTCGCTAAAGCCTGACAAAAAGCCTGAACGTCTGGCACTTCTGACAGACGTTTGTGTAACAGAATAGACAGAGCTGAGATCTGTCCCTTTAATGAACTAGCAGATAAACCCTTTTCTAAACCTTCTTGTAGAAAAGACAATATCCTAGGAATCCTAACCTTACTCCAAGAGTAACCTTTGGATTCACACCAGTATAGGTATTTACGCCATATTTTATGGTAAATCTTTCTGGTAACAGGCTTCCTAGCCTGTATTAAGGTATCAATAACTGACTCAGAAAACCCACGTTTTGATAAAATCAAACGTTCAATTTCCAAGCAGTCAGCTTCAGAGAAGTTAGATTTTGATGTTTGAAAGGACCCTGTATCAGAAGGTCCTGTGTCAGAGGTAGAGACCAAGGTGGACAGGATGACATGTCCACCAGGTCTGCATACCAAGTCCTGCGTGGCCATGCAGGTGCTATCAGAATCACTGATGCTCTCTCCTGTTTGATTCTGGCAATCAATCGAGGAAGCATCGGGAAGGGTGGAAACACATAAGCCATCCTGAAGTCCCAAGGTGCTGTCAGGGCATCTATTAGGACTGCTCCTGGATCTGGACCCGTAGCGAGGAAGCTTGGCGTTCTGTCGAGACGCCATGAGATCTATCTCTGGTTTGCCCCAACGTCAAAGTTTTTGGGCAAAGACCTCCGGATGAAGTTCCCACTCCCCCGGATGAAAAGTCTGACGACTTAAGAAATCCGCCTCCCAGTTTTCCACTCCAGGGATGTGGATTGCTGACAGGTGGCAAGAGTGAGACTCTGCCCAGCGAATTATCTTTGATACTTCCATCACTGCTAGGGAGCTTCTTGTCCCTCCCTGATGGTTGATGTAAGCTACAGTCGTGATGTTGTCCGACTGAAACCTGATGAACTCCCGAGTTGTCAACTGGGGCCAGGCCAGAAGGGCATTGAGAACTGCTCTCAATTCCAGAATGTTTATTGGCAGGAGACTCTCCTCCTGACTCCATTGTCCCTGAGCCTTCAGAGAATTCCAGACGGCACCCCAACCTAGAAGGCTGGCGTCTGTTGTTACAATTGTCCAGTCTGGTCTGCTGAATGGCATCCCCCTGGACAGATGTGGCCGAGAAAGCCACCATAGAAGAGAATTTCTGGTCTCTTGATCCAGATTCAGAGAAGGGGACAAGTCTGAGTAATCCCCATTCCACTGACTCAGCATGCACAATTGCAGTGGTCTGAGGTGTAAGCGGGCAAATGGCACTATGTCCATTGCCGCTACCATTAAGCCGATTACCTCCATGCATTGAGCCACCGATGGGTGTTGAATGGAATGAAGGGTGCGGCAAGCACTTTGAAGTCTTATTAACCTGTCTTCTGTCAGGTAAATCTTCATTTCTACAGAATCTATAAGAGTCCCCAGGAAGGGAACTCTTGTGTGTGGAACGAGTGAACTTTTCTTTTCGTTCACCTTCCATCCATGTGACCTTAGAAATGCCAGTACTAACTCTGTATGAGACTTGACAGTTTGAAAGCTTGAAGCTTGTATCAGAATGTCGTCTAGGTAGGGAGCTACCGAAATTCCCCGCGGTCTTAGTACCGCCAGAAGAGCACCTAGAACCTTTGTGAAGATTCTTGGAGCTGTAGCCAATCCGAATGGAAGAGCTACAAACTGGTAATGCCTGTCTAGAAAGGCAAATCTTAGATACCGGTAATGATCTTTGTGAATCGGTATGTGAAGGTAAGCATCCTTTAAGTCCACTGTGGTCATGTACTGACCCTCTTGGATCATAGGTAAAATTGTCCGGATAGTCTCCATTTTGAATGATGGAACTCTTAGGAATTTGTTTAGGATCTTTAAATCCAGGATTGGTCTGAAAGTTCCTTCTTTTTTGGGAACCACAAACAGATTTGAGTAAAACCCTTTTCCCTGTTCCAACCGTGGAACTGGATGGATTACTCCCATTAACAATAGTTCTTGTATACAGCGCAGAAACGCTTCTTTCTTTGTTTGGTCTGTCGACAACCTTGACAGATGAAATCTCTCTCTTGGAGGAGAGTGTTTGAAGTCCAGAAGGTATCCCTGAGATATTATCTCTAGCGCCCAGGGATCCTGGACATCTCTTGCCCAAGCCTGGGCGAAGAGAGAAAGTCTGCCCCCCACTAGATCCGATCCCGGATCGGGGGCCCTCAATTCATGCTGTTTTAGTGGCAACAGCAGGTTTCCTGGCCTGCTTGCCCTTGTTCCAGGACTGGTTAGGTCTCCAGCCTTGTCTGTAGCGAGCACCAGATCCTTCTTGTTTTGGAGTAGTGGAAGTTGATGCTGCTCCTGCTTTGAAATTCCGAAAGGAACGAAAATTAGACTGTCTAACCTTAGGTTTAGCTTTGTCTTGAGGTAGGGCGTGGCCCTTACCTCCTGTAATGTCAGCGATAATTTCTTTCAAACCAGGCCCAAATAAGGTCTGTCCCTTGAAAGGTATATTAAGTAATTTAGACTTAGAAGTTACATCAGCTGACCAGGATTTTAGCCACAGTGCTCTGCGCGCCTGAATGGCGAATCCGGAATTCTTAGCCGTAAGTTTAATTAAATGTACTACGGCTTCCGAAATGAAAGAATTAGATAGCTTAAGTACTCTAAGCCTGTCTGAAATGTCGTCCAGCGTAGCTGAACTAAGATTCTCTTCTAGAGACTCAATCCAGAATGCCGCTGCAGCCGTGATCGGCGCAATGCATGCAAGGGGTTGCAATATAAAACCTTGTTGAACAAACATTTTCTTAAGGTAACCCTCTAATTTTTTATCCATTGGATCTGAAAAGGCACAGCTATCCTCCACCGGGATAGTGGTACGCTTAGCTAAAGTAGAAACTGCTCCCTCCACCTTAGGGACCGTTTGCCATAAGTCCCGCATGGTGGCGTCTATCGGAAACATCTTTCTAACTATCGGAGGGGGTGAGAACGGCACACCGGGTCTATCCCACTCCTTAGTAATAATTTCAGTTAGTCTCTTAGGTATAGGAAAAACGTCTACTTGTTGGTACAGCAAAATATTTATCCAATCTACACATTTTCTCTGGTATTGCAACTGTGTTACAATCATTCAGGGCCGCTAACACCTCCCCTAGTAAAACACGGAGGTTTTCCAGCTTAAATTTAAAATTTGAAATATCTGAATCCAATCTGTTTGGATCAGAACCGTCAGCTGCAGAATGAAGCTCTCCGTCCTCATGTTCTGCAAGTTGTGACGCAGTATCTGACATGGCTCTAACATTATCAGCGCACTCTGTTCTCACCCCAGAGTGATCTCGCTTGCCCCTTAGTTCTGGTAATTTAGCCAAAACCTCAGTCATAACAGTAGCCATATCTTGTAATGTTATTTGTAATGGCCGCCCAGATGTACTTGGCGTCGCCATATCGCGCACGTCCCGGGCGGGAGATGCAGGTACTGTCACGTGAGGCGAGTTAGTCGGCATAACTCTCCCCTCGTTGTTTGGTGAAATTTGTTCAATTTGTACAGATTGACTTTTACTTAATGTAGCATCAATACAGTTAGTACATAAATTTCTATTGGGCTCCACCTTGGCTTTAGTACAAATAGTACAGGTCTCATCTTCTGAATCAGACATGTTTAACAAACTAGCAAATAAACTTGCAACTTGGAAATACTATACAATAAAATTACAATGAAAAAAACGAACTGTGCTTGAAAAGCACTGAGTAAATATAACAGATGAAATCAATCAGCTTTGTAAAACCAAATGTAACTTAGCAAAGGATTGTATCCAGTAGCAAGAAATAACTAACCCTGAGGCATAAAAAAGTTAAAAATAAACGTTATTTATCACAGTCAACTACAATCTTACAGCTCTGTTAGATTACTTCCCTCAAATTAGATTTGAAGCTCCCTGGGTTCTGTAGAGATAAACCGGAACATGCAGGAAAAACAATGAGCTTTGACTGAAATTTTTGATGCGTAGCAAAAAGCGCCAAAAAGGTCCCACCCCCTCACACACAACAGTGAGAGAAATTAAGCAACTGTCATAATTAGATCCAGCAACTGCCAAGTGGAAAAATAGTGCCCAAACATTTTATTCACCCAGTACCTCAGAAAATGAAAACGATTTTACATTCCAGCAAAAACGTTTAACATAATTAAGAGTTATTAAAAAGCCTATTAGGCTAAAATCTTACATACACAGTGTAAATTATACATACATGATATAATGTCGGTATGGCAGTATTTTCTCAGCAATTCCATTGTTAGAAATAAAAACTGCTACATACCTCTTTGCAGAATAAACTGCCCGCTGCCCCCTGATCTGAAGTTTACCTCTCCTCAGATGGCCGAGAACAGCAATATGATCTTAACAACTCCGGCTAAAATCATAGTAAAAAACTCTGGTAGATTCTTCTTGAAACTCTACCAGAGAAGGAATAACACGCTCCGGTGCTATTAAAAAATAACAAACTTTTGATTGAAGAAATAAAACTAAATAAAATCACCATAGTCCTCTCACACATCCTATCTAGTCGTTGGGTGCAAGAGAATGACTGGGGGTGACGTAGAGGGGAGGGGCTATATGCAACTCTGCTGGGTGAACCCTCTTGCACTTCCTGTTGGGGAGGAGTAATATCCCAGAAGTAATGATGACCCGTGGACTGATCACACTTAACAGAAGAAATAATGTATTAACATTATAATTTCTATAGGGAGAGAGGGAGGAGAGGATGAAGGAGGAGTTCTTGTTTTTATCTTTATGGTTTTTCTTTTACATGTAGTTAGAAACTGTGAAAGAAACTTGTTTTATATTAATTGTACTGTCTTCAAAAAAGATGCAGGAAATGCTGAACCAAGATTAATATGTATCCTACCAATGCATAAGCTTGCTTTTGATTGTCTATGTCATTTATCCGAGGTATATGAGAAGCTCAAGGGGGGGATAAAGAGAACGAAATGTGACATATCTATCAGCCCTAAGAGAGAAAGGAAAAGATCAATGAGGTGGCGGATCCAGAGGGGAGAGCCCCCGACACCAAACTGTAAGTAATGACGGGTGACATATATTTAATTTCACACAATGTGAGGGGCCTCAACACAGACCCTAAAAGAAGGACTGCACTGACTCAATACTTGCGACTTAGAGCTAACATAATATTTATGCAAGAGACCCACTTCACTAAAGACGTGATCCCTAAATACTGGACAAAGTGCTTTACACAACATTACCACTCAACTACGGACAAAAAAAAAAGAGAGGGGTGTCGATTCTAATACATAGATCCCTAGGGTTTGTGATGGAGGAAATGACTAGTGACCCAGAAGGAAGATACCTAATAGTGCGAGGGAGGCTTAGAGACAAACATATTACTCTATGCAATATATATGCACCCAACGAAACACAAATTTCATTCTTCTCCCACATTTCATACCTACTGACACAATGGTCACAAGATAGGATAATATTAGGAGGGGATTTCAATGTTGAAATGTATGCACACCAGCCACAAAATAACTTTAAACTGACTCAAAAACAGATGAGGCACAACTCCACGATTAAAAAAATTAAAGAAGTCTTTCTCTCACAGAACATTATGGACTCATGAGACACCCTATACGGGAAGACATTAGATTACACTTACTACTCACATGTACATAAGAAATACTCAAAACTGGACTATATTTACTTAAGCCAAATATGGATCCCAGACTTGGTATCATCCACTATACATGCATGTGCATGGTCTGACCACTCCATTGTTCAGGTGACAATTAAAGATACATTTCACATTAGCTTAGCAAGATCATGGAGTTATGACCCTAGCGTAATACAGAAACCAGGCATACTAGACTCCACCACACAAGCTTTAAATGAATATTGGACTCTGAATATGGGTACCACAGCTAACTCAATCTAAACATGGGCGGCACACAAACCCTACTTAAGGGGGTTACTTATAAAAGAAAAAGCGATCATATCCAAAACTAATAGAAATCAAATAGACTCCTTACAGACTCAGACGCCCTCACTAGACTGCACCAACAACAGTTATCAAATAAAACATTCCAAGAATTACAAGCTAAGAGACTAGAATTATCAACGATCTTAAATAGGATGTCTATTAGGGCAGCCCATAGGTTTAAAACATTTTATTTTCTATACTCCAACAAACCGGATAAATTTTTAGCACATAAACTCAGGGAACAAACTAAATCTTTCTCCATACCAATTATACAAAGGAAAGATGGCACATACACCTCAATTCCACAAGAGATAGCTGATGAATTTGCTACATATTATGCCCACCTATATGATGGGAAAAAAACAGACCAAAGTGATCTGAAAAGACAGCTGGTACATACATTTTTAGATGACTCCAAACTCACACAAATAGATAATACAATTAATGATGCACTAAACGGGGAGGTGTCAGCTAGGGAGGTCCTGGCAGCGATCAAGGAACTTAAGTCAGGGAAGGCGGCTGGTCCGGATGGATTCCCGGGGGAATACTACAAGCTCTTTAAATCAAGTCTAACTCCCCACATAGTTAAATTCTGTAACGACATATTACAAGGAAAAGAAATCCTGAAGGAGATTTTACAAGCTAAAATAATCATCATACCCAAACCAGGTCGAAACCCAAAAGTATGCCAAAAGCTATAGACCAATATCCTTGATTAATCAAGGTATAAAGATTTTTACTAAAATCCTGGCAAACAGACTTAAGACACATTTACCAGCCCTAATCCATCCAGACCAGGTGGGGTTCATTTTAGATAGAGAGGCCCCAGACAATATTAGACGCACAATATCCCTGATTGACTATTTAAACAAAACACGGACACCTTCTCTGCTTCTATCGTTGGATGCGGAGAAGGCGTTCGATAGAATAGATTGGGACTACATGCTAGAGGTCATGGCCAAGATGGGATTTGAAGGACCCTTTGTTGAAGCTATAAAAAGTATATACTCATTTCCCACAGCACACATAAGAGCAGCAGGCTACCAGTCTAAACGGATAGACATTAGAAACGGCACTAGACAGGGTTGCCCCCTGTCGCCACTCCTGTTTGCAATTTGCATAGAACCTTTGGCAGCAAGGATTCGCCTGGCTACAGGAATACATGGGGTCCCAATAGGGGGGGAGGAATTCAAAATCTCTCTATTTGCAGACGACGTTCTCCTCACACTAACAAAGCCGCTAATATCCCTACCACATCTATACCAAATAATACAAGAATATTCCACCATCTCTGGGTACAAAATTAACCAAGACAAGTGTGAAGCATTACCCATTGCCCTCCCAGCTCACACAAAAAAACTAATTGAAACCAATTTCTCACTTATATGGGCCAAAGAGGCAATTAAATACCTAGGAGTTAAGATCTCTAACGACTATACACAACTATATAAACTGAACTATGTCCCTTTATACAAGGGTATTAGGAAAGAGATTAAAAATTGGAGGGGAGGAGGCTTCTCATGGTATGGCCGACTGACAGCGATTAAAATAAATATCCTCCCAAGACTACTATATCTCTTCAGGGCTCTGCCAATTAAAATCCCCTTACCAGAACTTACTAAACTTCAGACAGATTTGGTCGGCTTTCTCAGAGGGAACAAGAAAGCTAGAATACCCTCACAGGTATTAATGCAACACAGACAACTTGGGGGAGTTGGAGTTCCAAATTTGACTAATTACTACTATTCAGCAAGATTGGCGCAAACTACACTGCTGGGGCAAAAAATTAACACACTGACATGGGTTAGGGTTGAGACTCTGATGATGGGTCACGAACATTCAGACGATATATTATGGGACAGAGAGAAACAAACAGAAAATGTCAAACACCCCAAAAACTATAAAAGAAAACAGAATTTATGTTTACCTGATAAATTACTTTCTCCAACGGTGTGTCCGGTCCACGGCGTCATCCTTACTTGTGGGATATTCTCTTCCCCAACAGGAAATGGCAAAGAGCCCAGCAAAGCTGGTCACATGATCCCTCCTAGGCTCCGCCTACCCCAGTCATTCGACCGACGTTAAGGAGGAATATTTGCATAGGAGAAACCATATGAAACCGTGGTGACTGTAGTTAAAGAAAATAAATTATCAGACCTGATTAAAAAACCAGGGCGGGCCGTGGACCGGACACACCGTTGGAGAAAGTAATTTATCAGGTAAACATAAATTCTGTTTTCTCCAACATAGGTGTGTCCGGTCCACGGCGTCATCCTTACTTGTGGGAACCAATACCAAAGCTTTAGGACACGGATGATGGGAGGGAGCAAATCAGGTCACCTAGATGGAAGGCACCACGGCTTGCAAAACCTTTCTCCCAAAAATAGCCTCAGAAGAAGCAAAAGTATCAAATTTGTAAAATTTGGTAAAAGTGTGCAGTGAAGACCAAGTCGCTGCCCTACATATCTGATCAACAGAAGCCTCGTTCTTGAAGGCCCATGTGGAAGCCACAGCCCTAGTGGAATGAGCTGTGATTCTTTCGGGAGGCTGCCGTCCGGCAGTCTCGTAAGCCAATCTGATGATGCTTTTAATCCAAAAAGAGAGAGAGGTAGAAGTTGCTTTTTGACCTCTCCTTTTACCGGAATAAACAACAAACAAGGAAGATGTTTGTCTAAAATCCTTTGTAGCATCTAAATAGAATTTTAGAGCGCGAACAACATCCAAATTGTGCAACAAACGTTCCTTCTTCGAAACTGGTTTCGGACACAGAGAAGGTACGATAATCTCCTGGTTAATGTTTTTGTTAGAAACAACTTTTGGAAGAAAACCAGGTTTAGTACGTAAAACCACCTTATCTGCATGGAACACCAGATAAGGAGGAGAACACTGCAGAGCAGATAATTCTGGAACTCTTCTAGCAGAAGAAATTGCAACCAAAAACAAAACTTTCCAAGATAATAACTTAATATCAACGGAATGTAAGGGTTCAAACGGAACCCCCTGAAGAACTGAAGAAACTAAGTTGAGACTCCAAGGAGGAGTCAAAGGTTTGTAAACAGGCTTGATTCTAACCAGAGCCTGAACAAAGGCTTGAACATCTGGCACAGCTGCCAGCTTTTTGTGAAGTAACACAGACAAGGCAGAAATCTGTCCCTTCAGGGAACTTGCAGATAATCCTTTTTCCAATCCTTCTTGAAGGAAGGATAGAATCCTAGGAATCTTAACCTTGTCCCAAGGGAATCCTTTAGATTCACACCAACAGATATATTTTTTCCAAATTTTGTGGTAAATCTTTCTAGTTACAGGCTTTCTGGCCTGAACAAGAGTATCGATAACAGAATCTGAGAACCCTCGCTTCGATAAGATCAAGCGTTCAATCTCCAAGCAGTCAGCTGGAGTGAGACCAGATTCGGATGTTCAAACGGACCTTGAACAAGAAGGTCTCGTCTCAAAGGTAGCTTCCATGGTGGAGCCGATGACATATTCACCAGATCTGCATACCAAGTCCTGCGTGGCCACGCAGGAGCTATCAAGATCACCGACGCCCTTTCCTGATTGATCCTGGCTACCAGCCTGGGGATGAGAGGAAACGGCGGGAATACATAAGCTAGTTTGAAGGTCCAAGGTGCTACTAGTGCATCCACTAGAGCCGCCTTGGGATCCCTGGATCTGGACCCGTAGCAAGGAACTTTGAAGTTCTGACGAGAGGCCATCAGATCCATGTCTGGAATGCCCCACAGTTGAGTGACTTGGGCAAAGATTTCCGGATGGAGTTCCCACTCCCCCGGATGCAATGTCTGACGACTCAGAAAATCCGCTTCCCAATTTTCCACTCCTGGGATGTGGATAGCAGACAGGTGGCAGGAGTGAGACTCCGCCCATAGAATGATTTTGGTCACTTCTTCCATCGCCAGGGAACTCCTTGTTCCCCCCTGATGGTTGATGTACGCAACAGTTGTCATGTTGTCTGATTGAAACCGTATGAACTTGGCCCTCGCTAGCTGAGGCCAAGCCTTGAGAGCATTGAATATCGCTCTCAGTTCCAGAATATTTATCGGTAGAAGAGATTCTTCCCGAGACCAAAGACCCTGAGCTTTCAGGGATCCCCAGACCGCGCCCCAGCCCATCAGACTGGCGTCGGTCGTGACAATGACCCACTCTGGTCTGCGGAAGGTCATCCCTTGTGACAGGTTGTCCAGGGACAGCCACCAACGGAGTGAGTCTCTGGTCCTCTGATTTACTTGTATCCTCGGAGACAAGTTTGTATAGTCCCCATTCCACTGACTGAGCATGCACAGTTGTAATGGTCTTAGATGAATGCGCGCAAAAGGAACTATGTCCATTGCCGCTACCATCAAACCTATCACTTCCATGCACTGCGCTATGGAAGGAAGAGGAACGGAATGAAGTATCCGACAAGAGTCTAGAAGTTTTGTTTTTCTGGCCTCTGTCAGAAAAATCCTCATTTCTAAGGAGTCTATTATTGTCCCCAAGAAGGGAACCCTTGTTGACGGAGATAGAGAACTCTTTTCCACGTTCACTTTCCATCCGTGAGATCTGAGAAAGGCCAGGACAATGTCCGTGTGAGCCTTTGCTTGAGGAAGGGACGACGCTTGAATCAGAATGTCGTCCAAGTAAGGTACTACAGCAATGCCCCTTGGTCTTAGCACAGCTAGAAGGGACCCTAGTACCTTTGTGAAAATCCTTGGAGCAGTGGCTAATCCGAAAGGAAGCGCCACGAACTGGTAATGCTTGTCCAGGAATGCGAACCTTAGGAACCGATGATGTTCCTTGTGGATAGGAATATGTAGATACGCATCCTTTAAATCCACCGTGGTCATGAATTGACCTTCCTGGATGGAAGGAAGAATTGTTCGAATGGTTTCCATTTTGAACGATGGAACCTTGAGAAACTTGTTTAAGATCTTGAGATCTAAGATTGTTCTGAACGTTCCCTCTTTTTTGGGAACTATGAACAGATTGGAGTAGAACCCCATCCCTTGTTCTCCTAATGGAACAGGATGAATCACTCCCATTTTTAACAGGTCTTCTACACAACGTAAGAATGCCTGTCTTTTTATGTGGTCTGAAGACAACCTGAGACCTGTGGAACCTCCCCCTTGGGGGAAGCCCCTTGAATTCCAGAAGATAACCTTGGGAGACTATTTCTAGCGCCCAAGGATCCAGAACATCTCTTGCCCAAGCCCGAGCGAAGAGAGAGAGTCTGCCCCCCACCAGATCCGGTCCCGGATCGGGGGCCAACATTTCATGCTGTCTTGGTAGCAGTGGCAGGTTTCTTGGCCTGCTTTCCCTTGTTCCAGCCTTGCATTGGTCTCCAAGCTGGCTTGGCTTGAGAAGTATTACCCTCTTGCTTAGAGGACGTAGCACTTTGGGCTGGTCCGTTTCTACGAAAGGGACGAAAATTAGGTTTATTTTTGGCCTTGAAAGGCCGATCCTGAGGAAGGGCATGGCCCTTACCCCCAGTGATATCAGAGATAATCTCTTTCAAGTCAGGGCCAAACAGCGTTTTCCCCTTGAAAGGAATGTTAAGTAGCTTGTTCTTGGAAGACGCATCAGCTGACCAAGATTTCAACCAAAGCGCTCTGCGCGCCACAATAGCAAACCCAGAATTCTTAGCCGCTAACCTAGCCAATTGCAAAGTGGCGTCTAGGGTGAAATAATTAGCCAATTTGAGAGCATTGATTCTGTCCATAATCTCCTCATAAGGAGGAGAATCGCTATCGACCGCCTTTACCAGCTCATCGAACCAGAAACACGCGGCTGTAGTGACAGGGACAATGCATGAAATTGGTTGTAGAAGGTAACCCTGCTGAACAAACATCTTTTTAAGTAAACCTTCTAATTTTTTATCCATAGGATCTTTGAAAGCACAACTATCTTCTATGGGTATAGTGGTGCGTTTGTTTAAAGTGGAAACCGCTCCCTCGACCTTGGGGACTGTCTGCCATAAGTCCTTTCTGGGGTCGACCATAGGAAACAATTTTTTAAATATGGGGGGAGGGACGAAAGGAATACCGGGCCTTTCCCATTCTTTATTTACAATGTCCGCCACCCGCTTGGGTATAGGAAAAGCTTCTGGGAGCCCCGGGACCTCTAGGAACTTGTCCATTTTACATAGTTTCTCTGGGATGACCAACTTGTCACAATCATCCAGAGTGGATAATACCTCCTTAAGCAGAATGCGGAGATGTTCCAACTTAAATTTAAACGTAATCACATCAGGTTCAGCTTGTTGAGAAATGTTCCCTGAATCAGTAATTTCTCCCTCAGACAAAACCTCCCTGGCCCCATCAGACTGGTTTAGGGGCCCTTCAGAACCATTATTATCAGCGTCGTCATGCTCCTCAGTATCTAAAACAGAGCAGTCGCGCTTACGCTGATAAGTGTGCATTTTGGCTAAAATGTTTTTGACAGAATTATCCATTACAGCCGTTAATTGTTGCATAGTAAGGAGTATTGGCGCGCTAGATGTACTAGGGGCCTCCTGAGTGGGCAAGACTCGTGTAGACGAAGGAGGGAATGATGCAGTACCATGCTTACTCCCCTCACTTGAGGAATCATCTTGGGCATCATTGTCATTGTCACATAAATCACATTTATTTAAATGAGAAGGAACTCTGGCTTCCCCACATTCAGAACACAGTCTATCTGGTAGTTCAGACATGTTAAACAGGCATAAACTTGATAACAAAGTACAAAAAACGTTTTAAAATAAAACCGTTACTGTCACTTTAAATTTTAAACTGAACACACTTTATTACTGCAATTGCGAAAAAATATGAAGAAATTGCTCAAAATTCACCAAAATTTCACCACAGTGTCTTAAAGCCTTAAAAGTATTGCACCCCAAATTTGGAAGCTTTAACCCTTAAAATAACGGAACCGGAGCAGTTTTTAACTTTAACCCCTTTACAGTCCCTGGTGTCTGCTTTGCTGAGACCCAACCAAGCCCAAAGGGGAATACGATACCAAATGACGCCTTCAGAAAGTCTTTTCTATGTATCAGAGCTCCTCACACATGCGACTGCATGTCATGCCTCTCAAAAACAAGTGCGCAACACCGGCGCGAAAATGAGGCTCTGCCTATGATTTGTGAAAGCCCCTAAAGAGAAAGGTGTCTAAAAAAGTGCCTGCCGATATAAACTTATCAAAATACCCAGATTAAATGATTCCTCAAGGCTAAATATGTGTTAATAATGAATCGATTTAGCCCAGAAAAAGTCTACAGTCTTAATAAGCCCTTGTGAAGCCCTTATTTACAATCTTAATAAACATGGCTTACCGGATCCCATAGGGAAAATGACAGCTTCCAGCATTACATCGTCTTGTTAGAATGTGTCATACCTCAAGCAGCAAGAGACTGCTCACTGTTCCCCCAACTGAAGTTAATTCCTCTCAACAGTCCTGTGTGGAACAGCCATGGATTTTAGTAACGGTTGCTAAAATCATTTTCCTCATACAAACAGAAATCTTCATCTCTTTTCTGTTTCTGAGTAAATAGTACATACCAGCACTATTTTAAAATAACAAACTCTTGATTGAATAATAAAAACTACAGTTAAACACTAAAAAACTCTAAGCCATCTCCGTGGAGATGTTGCCTGTACAACGGCAAAGAGAATGACTGGGGTAGGCGGAGCCTAGGAGGGATCATGTGACCAGCTTTGCTGGGCTCTTTGCCATTTCCTGTTGGGGAAGAGAATATCCCACAAGTAAGGATGACGCCGTGGACCGGACACACCTATGTTGGAGAAATGATGTCATTGTGGTATTCACTAAACACCAATCTGGGGCTGCTCCCATCAGATTCACTAATACGACCGTTAAGAACACTGATATGCCAAGACTTCCATAGACAAATAGGGAAATGGGTAAATAAAGGGCTCTACAGAGTGGCAGACTTTCTTCAGAAAGGTAAAATAGCTACATACCAACAGATACAAGAAAAAATATTACCAGATAAATTACATTGGTTTTTGTACTTACAAATGGCGTCGGCGGTCACTAAGGTATTGCCTCAAACAGGGAGGAAAAACCTGACTACATTTGAAAAGCTACTTTCAAGGTTAGTGTAGACCAATGGTAGAATAACCAGACCTGCCTGCCTCCTAATTGCACCTCTCACAATTGTGCAATTGATTTAAAAAGATTTAAAAGAAACAAGGGGTGGAGGCGGCGCCAAAAGAGGCGATCTAGCACTTTGAAATAAATTTCTAAACACCTGGGTAGGTATCGAATCTAAATAGTCTAATAATAACTGTATCTGTTAAACATATCCCCAATAGATCAGAATGAATACAATTGGACCTTATAATTAAAATAATTCAATATGTATTTCTCTAGACAACCCGAACCACTTCTTATCAAATTTTGAACTTCTTAGGAAATTCTTAAAAAATTCTTAAAAAATGCAAGGTGCTGCAGGTTTCAATATCAAATAACAAATTTTTTATTACACAAAATCCTAATAATTCTAGAAGAATTCAGAGTATTCAAATAAGTATAAAATCACTTAAATACTATGACACCGGTGTCCATTAATCTAAAAAATAAATAAAATAAAAAATAAATGATAAATGAGAATTTAAAATTAATAATGTCCTTAAAAGATTTTCGAGCAAACTTTAAACAAATAATTGTAACGCTCTAATTAGCAAAAAACCAGTATTTAGAACTCTGTGTATTAATACTCAATGTTGACTGTTCAAGAAAGCCTTAAATAAAGCTATTGTGTTGTTATAAAAAACAACCAGACTGGTTAACAATTGCAGTAACTTCTTATGGCAGTAACACAGTTCTTCATATATAAAAACGCTATTGGGAGTCTGTTTGCAGCAATGTTAGTTTGATCATATAAGTGCTGTTTTATAACATTCTTCCGTGAGGGCTTTAGAATCTCCTAGGTGGCAATAGCTGTAATAGCTTCCACAGGTGTGAACCAGTGCTTCAGCGCCTCAACGGCAATCAGTGAGTCTTTTGAAAACAAATTCAGAGTACCTTTAATAAGTGCTGGTAATCTTCTCTTGGTATCCTTAGTGTGCACACTAGTAGAAGAAACGGTTGATCTGTACTCCTACCGTATAGCCAGGTCCTCCAAGTCTTACTGGCGTGACGGTTCTGGGAGTAAATGTGTCTCTGTAGTCTTTTTCCTTTCTGCAGGGCTGGATAATAGACAAGTCTACGCGTTTCAGCTCACCAGGGAGCCTTTGTCAAGATGCCTACAGCCAGCTGATTCCGTTTATTTAAAGGGAGTTCTGTTAACCCTTTCTTGGTTCTCAAATAATTTGTTTGTTCAAAATGTCCTTAATATTAACTTTCCACTTGTCACTGTATCGTTCTCAAGACTCAGTGAGAAATTTTACTCGTAATTTACTTCTAATATATTAAAAAATATATAATAACCACTAGCAAATGATTAAATATTCTCAAAATCTCATCGAACTAGCTTAAATCGTATTAACCCCAAGCACCTTACATTCTTTAATTGACTTTTTTATATATATGAGGTTAATATAAATATTCTCAAACCATCCTACGTTCGAACTCTCAACCTTTGTGGTGGGAAATCTACTCCATATCCATTATGCTACTCTTGAGGATATGCTTACTCAGTTTAAATTCTAGTACTTAACTTATTTCCCCTTCTTATTATACTTTAAAAGATTTTAACAATTCTCAATATTTCTCATTTGTATTCGAACTCCCAACCTCTGTGGTTGGAAGCTAACTCTTTATCCATTATGCTACCATTGTAGCTTTACTTCCTATGTTCATATTATAGCATTTGACTTATTTCCTCTTTTTATTACTTTTGAAAATTAAAGATTTATCACATATTCTTACTTGTATTCGAACCCTGGTACCTTATACTTATAAGGTTCTAGCCTTACTCATTGAGCTAATCAACTAGTCTCCCTTCCTTAGTTATTTTTTAATAGCTTTATCTTTTTTTTTTTTTTTTTTTTTTTTTATATGTCATAGTTAAATTCTATCTTTGGATGTGTGCTTTGTACATTTTATATAAAGGAATTCAGATCCATTTCACTGTTAAGTCCCTTAGGGTGGAGTGTTCCAAAATTAAAAATAAATTCTGCTTCATGTTTTAACAATTTCAACCCTATATTACCTCTTCTCCCATCTGATATTACTTTTTTAACTCCCCAAAATTTTAAGGCATCAGTGTTACCACTATGGACCTCTTTAAAATGTTTGTACAAAATGGTATCTTCCCTCAGATGTTCTATTGCTAGAATGTGTTCCCGTATACGGTCTTTTAACTTTCGTCCCGTTTGTCCAAAATACCTTAAATTACAACTACATTGTAACATATAAATAATATTCATATCCGTGCATCTAATAATATCCGTTATTTTAGTTAGTCTTCCATCTTTAGCTGATTTTATCTGTTTTAATTTTGTGCTATGTTTGCAGGATTTGCACTGGTGACACGGAAAAAAACCTTCAATTTTTTCTCCTTTAAGGGTTTTGTATCCTTTATTGCACAGTTGTTTTTCATGTTTAAATTCGCTGGGTGCTAATATCGATTTAAGGTTCTTCGCCTTTTTATAGATAAATCTTGGGTTCATTCCTATGCTAGGCCCTATTAATGGGTCTTTCAATAACAAATGCCAGTGTTTTTTAATTATTCCTTGGAATTGTTTGTGATTAGCCGAATACGTTGTTATTAATGGTATATCTAGTTTTCCTTTCTCCTCTTCCTTTCTTGTCTTATCTTTTTTCTTTAGCAATTCTTCTCTATCTATACTCTTAACCTCATTCGCTATCTGTGTAATTCTGTTGGTGTCATATCCCTTTTGTCCAAACCTTTTTATCAGCACTTTTGATTGTTCTTCGAAGTCTCCTATATCTGTGCAATTCCTTCTAACACGTAGTAATTGACCCTTTGGTATGTTCTTTTTCCATTTAATATGATGACAACTCTGAGTCTATATAGTTATTAGAATCGACTTTTTTAAAAAAGGTCTTTGTTTTTATTTCGTTATTTTTTATTTCTATTTCTATGTCTAGATAGTTTATTTTATGATTACTACTTTCATAAGTGAAATTTAAACCAAACTTATTGGAGTTAAGGTCATCAATAAACAGCTCCAATAGTTCTGTGTCTCCCTTCCAAATTAAAAACAGGTCGTCGATATAACGTCTATAGAGCACAAGGTTCGCACCCCATGGGGAATGATCTATAACTTCATTCTCGAATACCCCCATGAACAAATTAGCATAACTGGGTGCGAACCTTGTGCCCATAGCCGTACCTTTCACCTGTAAGAAATATCCATTTTCGAATTTGAAATAGTTATTGTTTAATATAAACCTGATACATTGCAACAGGAATCTACTCTGTGTGCTAGTCATCTCTGGGTCATTAATAAAAAAATCTCTCTATTGCTTGTAAACCCAAGTTGTGTTCTATGTTAGTATAAAGGGAGCTGACATCACAGGTGACTAGCACAAAGTTATCTTCCCATTTTACTTCCTTTAATATTCTCAAAAAATGTGCCGAATCTGATATATATGAGGGGAGTTCTTTCACATAGTTCTGCAAGAAATAATCAATATACTGTGATAGATTGGAGGTAATTGAGTCAATACCCGATATTATCGGGCGTCCTGGTGGTTCTTTCATATTTTTGTGAATCTTCGGTAGGAAATAAAAAAATTTTTATTTCCTACCGAAGATTCACAAGTAGTACGTTTAGCAAGGGTAGAAATAGCCCCATCAACTTTAGGGATTTTGTCCCAAAATTCCAATCTGTCAGACGGCACAGGATATAAATGCTTAAAACGTTTAGAAGGAGTAAATGAATTACCCAATTTATCCCATTCTTTGGAAATTACTGCAGAAATAGCATTAGGAACAGGAAAAACTTCTGGAATAACCACAGGAGCTTTAAATACCTTATCCAAACGTTTAGAATTAGTATCAAGAGGACCAGAATCCTCTATTTCTAAAGCAATTAGTACTTCTTTAAGTAAAGAACGAATAAATTCCATTTTAAATAAATATGATGATTTATCAGCATCAACCTCAGAGACAGAATCCTCTGAACCAGAGGAGTCATCAGAATCAGAATGATGATGTTCATTTAAAAATTCATCTGTAGGGAGAGAAGTTTTAAAAGATTTTTTACGTTTACTAGAAGGAGAAATAACAGACATAGCCTTCTTAATGGATTCAGAAACAAAATCTCTTATATTATCAGGAACATTCTGCACCTTAGATGTTGAAGGAACTGCAACAGGCAATGGTACTTTACTAAAGGAAATATTATCTGCTTTAACAAGTTTGTCATGACAATCAATACAAACAACAGCTGGAGAAATAGCTACCAAAAGTTTACAGCAGATACACTTAGCTTTGGTAGATTCAGCACTTGACAGCGATTTTCCTGTAGTATCTTCTGACTCAGATGCAACGCGAGACATCTTGCAATATGTAAGAGAAAAAACAACATATATATAAAGCAAAATTGATCAAATTCCTTAAATGACAGTTTCAGGAATGGGAAAAAATGCCAAAGAACAAGCTTCTAGCAACCAGAAGCAATAAAAAATTAGACTTAAATAATGAGGAGACTAAAGCGACGCCCATATTATTTGGCGCCTAAATGCTTTTGGCGCCAAAATGACGCCACATCCGGAACGCCGACATATTTGGCGCGAAATAACGTCAAAAAATGACGTAACTTCCGGCGACACGTATGACGCCGGAAACGGAAATAGAATTTTTGCGCCAAAAAAGTCCGCGCCAAGAATGACGCAATAAAATGAAGCATTTTCAGCCCCCGCGAGCCTAATAGCCCACCGGGAAGAGTCAAATTTTTGAAGGTAAGAAAAAATGATTAAATCAAAAATGCATTATCCCAAATATGAAACTGACTGTCTGAAAATAAGGAAAGTTGAACATTCTGAGTCAAGGCAAATAAATGTTTGAATACATATATTTAGAACTTTATAAACAAAGTGCCCAACCATAGCTTAGAGTGTCACAGAAAATAAGACTTACTTACCCCAGGACACTCATCTACATATAGCAGATAGCCAAACCAGTACTGAAACGAGAATCAGCAGAGGTAATGGTATATATAAGAGTATATCGTCGATCTGAAAAGGGAGGTAAGAGATGAATCTCTACGACCGATAACAGAGAACCTATGAAATAGACCCCGTAGAAGGAGATCACTGCATTCAAATAGGCAATACTCTTCTCACATCCCTCTGACATTCACTGCACGCTGAGAGGAAAACCGGGCTCCAACTTGCTGCGGAGCGCATATCAACGTAGAATCTAGCACAAACTTACTTCACCACCTCCATCGGAGGCAAAGTTTGTAAAACTGAATTGTGGGTGTGGTGAGGGGTGTATTTATAGGCATTTTGAGGTTTGGGAAACTTTGCCCCTCCTGGTAGGAATGTATATCCCATACGTCACTAGCTCATGGACTCTTGCTAATTACATGAAAGAAAACAGATAGTGAAATAGAAGAGTCACTGGAAGCGACGTCAGATTGGAGTTTGAGGAATTGGAGTTCGACAGAACACAGGCAAGCAGTACAAATGAAAGTAAAACCTATATTGTTTTACTTTAATACAACTATTAAAATTGTTATTAATGTAACAATTAGTTTTCTTCATACAATAAAGTACAGCAGAAAAGTAGTCCAAATATGATTAATCTATTAAACTAGAGACTGTTCACATAGCAATATTTTCATAATTATTTATGCATTTCTAACTGTATATAGCCAAATCAGATAAACTTTATCTGGTCATAATTATTAAAAGGGATAGTCTAGGCAAAATTAAACTTTTATGATGATTCAGACAGAGCATGCGATTTTAAGCAACTTGCTAATTTACTCCTATTATCAATTCTTTGTTCTCTTGGTATCTTTATTTGAAAAAGCAAGAATGTAAACTTAGAAGATGGCCCATTTTTGGTTCAGCACCTGGGTAGTACTTGCCAATTGGTAGCTACATTTAGACACCAATCAGCAAGCGCTACCCAGGTGCTGAACCAAAAATCGGCCGGCTCCTAAGCTTACATTCAAATAAAGATACCAAGAGATAACCCAGTTAGGGCTGAATTATATTTAAAGAACCATTAGCTACAGTAAAATTGCATAATCAAAGAGTGCATAAATATGTTGCAAATAAGTTATATTACACAGTGATTGCTAAGAACACTGCACACATTTATAGCGCTTATCAGAATTTGAAGCGGTTTATTACCCGATTATCCCTGTTTTGCTCTCCAATAATTTGGCTTTAAAAGACAAAAACTGAATGTCAAAATGTTGCTGATCTAAATTACAAGAAGCAAAGTGACAACAATGGTAAAGTGAAATCTTATGAATATAATGTCATTTGTCCAAACAAGACAGTAAAAAAAAATAAACCTCAGCTCACCAATCATATTACCAACACTACACAAGCAGGTCAGTTGTTATTTGTACCTTAATGAGAAAAAAAACACAAAAACACACATTTTAATTATGGAATTACACTTAAAACGGACACTCAGGTTATATTACATTTTCATGATTCAGATACAGCATGTAATTTTAAACAACTTTCCAATTTACTTCCATTAAAAAAAAATGTGCACAGTCTTTTATATTTACACTTTTTGAGTCACCAGATCCTACTGAGCATGTGCAAGAATTCACAGACTATACGTATATGCATTTGTGATTGGCTGATTGCTATCACATGGTACAAGGGGAGTGGAAATATACATAACTTTGAAATTTGTTATAAAAAAAATCTACTACTCATTTGAAGTTCAGACTAAGTGTTATTGCATTGTCTTGTTATCTTGCATTTATTGATTATGCAAATCTAATGTGTTGACTGGTCCTTTAAGTATATAGGCTGCCTAAGTATGTATTTTCGTCTAGGCTAACTAGCACATTTTGATGGATGGTTCATTGAAATTACGCTTTCCCACTCTTATGTTCTTCAAATCAATGATCCTTGGTTGTCTGTGGGTGCATGACCCCTTTATGCATCCCTGGCCTTAAACTGAGACATAGGCAAACATTAAAGTGAAGGTCAATTTTCATGTGAAAGTCCCCGGTTTTAAAAAAAAAAAAAAAAAATTAAAACAGGGGCACTTTCATTCATGAAAATTGACATTGCAGCCGTTTTCTTGCAATATACTTACCTTTTCTTCTTGAAGCCGCTCCAGTGCTTCACCAGCCCGTCGCAAACCTCTTCATACGTCAGCAATGACGATTCCGGCATCCTCCAATCTCGGCTTCCCCCCCGGGGGAATCATTGCCTGAGGCAACCCCGTGATTGCAGGAAGCCGGTTTCGTCATTGCTGGGTAAGTAAACCAGAAAGAATCAGGCGGGGCATCATTTCAGATCCGGCATTTCAGAAGAACAAGGTAAGTATTTTTAAAAACATAAATTATGCTTACCTGATCATTTTCTTTTCTTCTGATGGAAAGAGTCCACAGCTGCATTCATTACTTTTGGGAAATAAGAACCTGGCCACCAGGAGGAGGCAAAGACACCCCAGCCAAAGGCTTAAATACTCCTCCCACTTCCCTCATCCCTCAGTCATTCAGCAGAGGAACAGTCGAAGAAATATCAGGGTGAAAGGTGTCAGAAGAATTAAAAAAAGGACGCCCCACATAAAAATTACGGGTGGGGAGCTGTGGACTCAATCAGAAGAAAAGAAAATTATCAGGTAAGCATAATTTATGTTTTTCTTCTTAAATGGAAAGAGTCCACAGCTGCATTCATTAATTTTGGGAAAACAATACCCAAGCTATAGAGGACACTGAATGCCAAGATGGGACGGTACACTAGGCGGCCCATTCTGAGGACACCAAGCCTGAAACCACTACCCAAAAAAAAACAAAAAAAACCCTGCTTCGTCTGAAGCCGAGAGAACATAAAAGAAAAAGCCCCAAGGACACTGACCGGCAGATAGTCCAGCAGCCTAGCTAGAGACCACAAATGGGACTCAACTGAGCCAACAGTCTTCCGGGAGACACGGACGCCCAACAGTCGGAGCCCCACCACTCACCCCGCACTAATGAAGAGAACACCATCCTAAATTCCCAAGGAACAAGGCAAGGGAGAACTGAAGGGAAACCGGAAGTACACCACATCCAAAAAAAGAAAGAAAAAAAAACCTAATAGCAAGCCCAGCTCACAAGACCCAAATAGGTCCTGACAGGTAAGGGGAGGCTACGCCTATATCCGGCAAAAACCAGAGGTATAAGACCAGCGAGAGAACAGAGAAACTGTACTCTCAAACCTCATGCAAGCACTTAACGATAACTGAAAACAAAGTCCTCACATTGTCCGAACTTAAAATACAAAAGTATTCTATAAAAAAAAACGTGTAACAACCCAGACGAAACCCTGAGTCAAGAACACGCAGAAAGCATCAGGATGACACAGAAGAATACTGCTGAGAAGCTGAAGCGGCCAGCAAGAAGACAGACTGCAAGAAAAAAAAAACCAGAGGGCACACCCCAGGCAATCCAGCCGCCAGACCCACACACAGGTCTCCAAAAGGGGATACACAGAACCTCAAACGAGGCCCCCCAAGAAGAGAGATTACACCCAGAACCCGAAGGTAGTGTAAATCTGGATCTCCTGCTTGTAAGCCTAGGAAGCTAACGCTATGCACCCCTAGGTCCTGAAAAAGACAACATCTCTTAGAACCCTCTTCCCAGCCGGGCTAGCCCAAGCAACGGCAGGTCTAAAACAGGGAAGAGACCCCAAAACCTGAGCCGAAGAATGGCCACCGCCATCCAACCAAGCACGGGTACAACCCGACTCCAAGAACAGACGACAAGGCCATAGACCCAAGGATCTAACAAAAAGGCCCAACAGTCTCGACACGGAGCCAGCAAGACTCCAGATGGAACGTAACAACCCAGAGACAACACCTCTCTCTGAAGGTTAACCCATAATTCCAACCTCCAGAAACCAGGAAAAGCCCTAACAAAAAGGGACCACTTCTCCAGAAGGAGGAGCATAAGCCCTCATCCTAAGAAAAGGGATGGGGCCAAAAGGCAGCACCTGTCCACAGCCACGAAGCCCCAGGCTAAAGGAGAAATCAATCCCCAACACACAGGAACCTTGGAAGGGATCCCCTGCGCAATAGCCGCAGCAGAAACACTGCAAACCCATTCGTCTGCAGAGCAGTGAATCCAAGGGTTACTACAGCAAGCTGACCCAGGGAATCCGACCATAAAGGTGCAGAACAGCCCAATGAGCAACAGTCACTCAGAAAACCTGGCCAACCATGACCAAGTCAAGTAGTCCAAGTAAGGACATAGCCAAAGTTCCCAGGAACTGGGGAACCCCAAACCAGCCCTTAAGCCTAAAAGTCTGGTAACAACCCACAACGGGATCCACAAGGGAAAACGCTGAGCGAAGCCTCAGCAACCGGAAGCTCCAGGGGGAACACAGGTCCGGGCCCCCAATTGTTTAAACAAACAATACCCGAGAACGTAACACCCAGTCCGATATGAAAAACTAGACCACAGGGGATATCAAAGCACATCGAGAAGAACTCGCAAGTCCCAACCAAAGGAAGGGACCACCCCTTGCCGGAGTCCAACGCTCCAAAGGAGCCAAGGAGGAAAAAAGTTGTACAATGACCCTAGGGCCCCTAGACTCACAAACAGCCTCAGGACAACAAGACAAGGAAATACAACAAGGCCAAAACCCCTCGAGCAAGGCTGGGCTCCACATTCCCTCACTACAGACAGAGGATTACAGGGAGAAAAGGCGCAAAGCATACCCAGCTCCGGGAAGAACCCAAACAAAAAGCCCAAAAAGGAGACAACGCCCAGAGTCCCTAACAGGGACAACCATCTGCCAGAGGGGAACCCAGGTCCCTAAAAGGAGACCTAACCCACACAGAGACAATGGAGGAAGACCGAAAAGGCCTCCTAAAACTAAATCAAAATGGCATTTTAGTCAAAAGACTGACTAAAACTAAATCAAAATTAACAGTTTCTAAATATGTGTCTACACTGCATGTTTAAACCATAATAATAATAATAATAATAATAATAATAATAATAGTTATGTTTACTCCTGGAGTATATAATGAGTTTGAAAATTATAGAGAAATGCTTAAATAATACATTACACTTTAACTAAACCCCTTAGATTTTAGTCAACTAAAATCTACTGGAGATTTAGTCGACTAACATCAACTTTAGTCGACTAAAACTAGACTAAAACAATTCAGATGACTAAAATACGACTAAAACTAAAATGGCATTTTAGTCAAAAAAGACTAAAACTAAGACTAAATTGAAATTTGCCGTCAAAATTAACACTGCCACCCACCCCAACCCAATATGTGGGGAAGGGAACGCTAGACAGAGAGAGACGCAGCGGAAACACCACTGACCCAGTCATCCAGATTTAAGGCTATAAGGACTGAGACAATCCTTCCCGCCTCATGGACCCACAGGTCCTCTAGAATGCTTAGTTGAAAACTGTAAAATAAATGATAACATAAGCAATTGGCGCCTCGACCGGACCAGCCAAGCAGAACAGCGCCACATGTCTGAACAGCCCCAAGACAGAAGCGAACCCAAGAGGACCAGCCTGCAACCAGGGTCCTAATCGTCAAGCTGCATAAATCCTCCCTCAGAGGGGAAGAAAGGAAAACAGACCACCATATGACTAACATGTCCCCAAAAACACTTCCGCAGAAGTAACAGAGTATCGATCCCAGTTTAAGATTCCCGAAGGAAACAAACAAAATAAGACATCCTAAGCGGAAAAAAAGAAAATATAAGGCAACCAGTAGGTTAATGCCCAAGAAGAAAACAGGCCCACCCGCAGGATCAGCCAAATGGAGCCCTACTCTTCCAAAAAAAACTGGAAAGGAACTCAATAAGAACAGTCAGGAGTTTACATCATCCCCACATGACTGAGGTGCACCATTTGAAGAAGCAGAATGAAAATTCTCGTATCCGTTAAGGATAGGGTCATTTAATAACTGAAAAACATGTCTGAGCAAGACGCGAAGGCGCGCAACTCTGTAACATAAGGCACAACACTCAGGGACAGCTTCACCCGCAGGGAACTGTACAGGCCCTCCCCAAAGCGGTAGAACCGGGACACTGGGGCACGAGCACAATCGCGCATAAAGTCTGGACTCTGCAGACGAATAATCGCCAAAAATATGTGGAAGAGAAAACGTGCTGCAACCTCCAGGGGGGGGGGGGGGAGAAACAAGCCACCCTGCATGGAGGAATAACCATGATCTGGGTTACCCGCATGTGTAGAAGTATGAAGCAGTAGTGAACAGGACCCCCAGAGGCGGATAGCTCAGCTGTCCCTTGAGTCCCCAAGGAACAAGGTGCTCTAATACGGCACACCGAACATAACTGATTGACATGTCTCAACAAGGCCAATCCGGATTCTTCCCCAGACAAAGAATCTGAAATTAGAACAGACTCAGTATAAGAATCCTCCATAACTGGATAGAGAATTATGCCAATATGGACTACAAGACAAAACAAAAAACGGCACCCAACACCCACAATGGCTGGGGCACTCACCACCTCCCTCCTATGAACCAGACCCCTGCGAACTAGAATTTCTCCGTTGCCACACGGTCAGGAATGAGGAAATGGAAGGAGCGTAATCATGCCAGGCCAGAAGGTGAACCGTATAGTCCAAAAAAAGCGCACCCAACCATGTCGTCGCGTCACTTCCAAAGGCCCTTATGTTCCAAGACATGAGACCATTTAACACTACACATAAGCAGGTTGAATCACATAACATACATGAATAACCCCCCTCAGGAGATATTAAAGGGACACTGAACACACATTTTTTCTTTCATGGTTCAGATAGAGCATACAATTTTAAGTAACTTTTTAAATTTACTCCTGCAATCAGTTTTTCTTTGTACTCTTGGTATCTTTATTTAAAAAAGCAGGAATGTAAGCTTAAGAGACGGCCCATCTTTGGTTCAGCACCTAGGATGTTCTTGCTGATTGGTGGCTAAATGGTATTCACCAATCAGCAAGCGCTATCCAGTGTCCTGAACCAAAAATGTGCCGGCTCGTAAGCTTATCTTCCTGCTTTTTCAAATAAAGATAGCAAGAAAACAAAGAAAAATGGATAAAAGGAGTAAAATTAGAAAGTTGCTTAAAATGGCAAGCTCTATCTGAATCATGAAAGAAAAAAAAATTGGGTTCAGTGTCCCTTTAACCCTTAATTCCAAGATACTAAAAGGAGACTCACTGAGACCCTTATGTTAAGTTAGTCCAGCAAAGGTGGTAGCCTCTCGGGAAAACATCTGTATTACAGTACATTCAAGAGAAAGTAAAACAATCTTACCGGAATCTAAGCCGTGGAACAGGAACACGGCCTTTCAAGTGTGACGGATAGTAGCATCGCCTCCGCAATGGACTTGAGAGAAGAAAGCAGGCAGCGGAGCAAAGTTAGACAACGCCGATTGCTTAAGGAGCTGTTAACATGAGTCGGGATGGTTTCGCAGAAAGACTCTCCCTGCATCTCCAGACTCTAACTTTCATCCAAGCCCTCACTAAGAGACTGACAGGATTACTTAAAACTCCTGTCCCATTTCGAAGAGTACTAGCCTCCATAAGAGACAATTAAATTCTGACACTTCTCTGCCAACCTCCTGGGACGAAAGGCAAAGAATAACTGAGGGATGAGGGAAGTGGGAGGAGTAGTTAAGCCTTTGGCTGGGGTGTCTTTGCCTCCTCCTGGTGGCCAGGTTCTTATTTCCCCAAAAGTAATGAATGCAGCTGTGGACTCTTTCCATTTAAGAAGAAAATACGATGCAATGTCAATTTTAATGAATGAATGTGCCCCTGTTTTTAATAGGTTTTTTGTTTTGTTTTTTAAATCGGGCACTTTCACATGAAAATTGAGCTTCACTTTAACGTTTTTGGGGGTGGGAGCAGTGCAGATTAGGCAATGCCTACGGCAGTACAAAATTTACAGGATATAATTTCACTGGACAACTAACCAAAATGTATTTATCTACCTTCAATTTTATTTAACAGGTTAAAAGGGGTTAACCCTGAACCCTTGGCACAAAAGACATCAAATGTGTTAAACGCTCACATTCTGATAAACAAGATATAAAAATATAAACTCTAAAACACCTAATTAAAGTATGCGTTTCATTGATAAACTATAAAAAGGAAAGACATTTAATAAAGATTTAAAGCAGTTTAAGTGTTAAATACATCAAGAGTAGCTTTAACTTACTGCTCCTGTGGACCTTGGGCACCATGTTGAAACCATCCAGGTTTTTTGTTACAGGAAGGGCTCTCTGTTGAAGAAAAGTTACACTTCTGAGCAAAAAAAAAAACAAAAAAAACTTTTGCATTATAAAAACCAAGCAGCTCAATGTTTAGCCTTGCAAGTAAAAAGTGAAATTTATTGGTCAACGCCAACCATGTACATGTAGAGGTCACAAGCAGAACGACCTGACGTGTTTTGCCAATGCGCTTTATATGGGCAAATAAAAGCATGTGAAGTTACTTTTATAGATAAAATGTATCCCCTTTCACATACACATTCTGATATTTTTCAAATGTTGCTACAGTTTTCATTTTTCCCCCCAAAATCCTGAATAATTGGAACTTGGTATTTATAACAAGCAAATTATGTTGTACCAAAACATATTACAGCTCACAAGGCACACTGACCCAAAGACATGTTAAAGGGACATAACACAAAAATGTATTCTCCATAAAATTCTTAGTTGTTGTGTTTTATTTTTTTAAAACACCCAGCATTGCAATGTACTTAAAGGGCCATAAACCTAACATTTTTCTTTCAAGATTCAGATGGAGCATTATCTTTGTATCCTTTGTTGAAAATCAGGGAGGTAAGTTCAGGAGTGTGCACATGTCTGCAGTACTATATGGCAGCAGTTTTGCAAGGATGTTATACATTTGCAAGAGCAGTAGATGGCAGCACTTTCTCCTGTCATATAGTGCTACAGATGTGCACGCTACCTACCTAGTAAATTCAAAATTGTATGCTCTACAGTGTCCTCCACAGAAAATGTTGGCAGCTGGGTAGCATTACGAAGTAGCCGGGTAAGGCAGTGTATACAGAGTGAGATAATAAGCTAGGGCTGCAACTAACGATTAGTTGATTAATCGAAAAAATAATCGACCGATTAATCGATAATGAAAATAATCGGATAAAACTAAATATTTAATACATTTTTTCCTATATTTCAAATAAAATCCACATACTGAGTGTTACAAATATAAACTTCAGACTAAAACTTTACACAACTATTGGTCCAATTTTGTAAGCAGCAGGACAATTTTGTATAATTAAGCAAAAGAAAACCACAAACTGTTTGAATAACAAGAATATTATAAGCAGTGGTAGTCTACCTATTACTAGTTCTACCTCTTTTCACTCTTTCAGAAACTTTGCATTGAAATGCAAAAATATCACAATGTCCACATGCTCCTGACTGAGGCTGGCTCTCTTTTTTTGCAAGCTATTATGCCTGCAGCAAAGAAGAGGTGCTCAGATGGTGTTTTAGGTGCCTGAGATGCATAAGTAGGGTTTTGCCAATTTCACCAAGGTGGGCTATTTATCTTTGTTAGCTCTCCACCAATACAAGGTGCCTCTTAAAGTAAGCCTGGACTTCATTCTGACATAAAAATATCTTGAATATCTATATGCAATGGTTAACAACCAGCTATAAAGGTTAGGGAAAGAAATATTTAGTCCACTCTTAAACTAACAGATATATACTTAGAGGTTGAATTTGGTACATATTCCATTAATTAAAAATATAGAAAAAAAAGAAAAAAAAAAACACAATTACACAATTATCTATAGAGTACATATAATCAGCAATAGCAAGCGATCCGCTAAAAATTGTGCAAACAGATAATGGTGACATCAATTCATATAACAAATGCCATCAATCTAGGGCTAGGTGTAAATAACAAGCTGGGCACTATATCATGCAAAGCACAGTCCCAAATCACCTGATTTAATATAAACAATCCAAATGATGACTCCAATTTTGTAAGCTTAGAGTAGTTGTAAGCTTTAAAAAAAAATAAAAAAAAAAAAAAAAATGATATTGTCCTGAAAAAGTGAAAAGTAAAATGCCTGTAGATATCTTTTAGGCTAAGGGCATAACCATAAAACACAATACCATGTGCAGGAGCTCATTGCAGTAAAGCAGCTTGTGCTGTGTGCAAACCAACTAATTGCAAACCAACTAATCGATTATGAGATTCGTTGACAATTATTTTCATAATCGATTGTTATCGATTATGCCGATTAGTTGTTGCAGCTCTATAATAAGCCTTTATTTATCGCTTAATATGTGGTATAATAAAGTGGCAAGGAGTTCAATATAAACCCTAACCGAGTTCAGGGGTTAAAGCCAAAAATTATGCAGACCCTACCGCTTACTCACAGTTCAGCTGAAGCAGCAAGCCTGGAATATACTCCCGTCAGGGTATTCAATAAGCAATGCAGTTACGTGTTCTCAGGACAAGCGGCAAACCTCAACGGGTGGATTTTGGATTGCTCTCGATGCTCGGTGTTGTAGCGCTCACATACCCGACCTCCGGCGCTCAACACGCTGAGAATATCCAGGAGATCACTCATACGGTATGAATGCGCCCCCACACAGCCAGCCACAGCACCACCACTCGAGGTTTCCACCGCAGTTCCTTACAGGATTCCAGCATGAAAGTTCCAGTTAGGAAGGCTTGTAAAGATGGGTATATATCCAAAATAACTCCTCTTAATTGCCACTAGGACGCCTCTTAATCCGCAAGAAGGTAGAGAAGCGAGCTCCTCCTGCTTGTAAACATCATTCAAAAATAGAAAGGAGTCCTTCTCAGGTGGTTAAAGAGAGATAAAATACAATTTTATTTCAACATTTATAAAAAAAAAAAAGCATTAAGCTTGACACGTTTCGGCTGTACATAGTGCCACAATCATAGACCAATGGTACAGCCGAAACCAGTCAGACTTGACGCTTTTTTTTAATAAATGTTGAAATAAAGTTGGATTTTATCTCTTTATCTGCCTGAGAAGGACTCCTTTCTATTTTTGAACAGTGTAATGTTTTCTAATATATAATTTTCTGCTATATAAAGCACAAAAACATAATTTATGCTTACCTGATAAATTCCTTTCTCCTGTAGTGTGATCAGTCCACGGGTCATCATTACTTCTGGGATATTACTCCTCCCCAACAGGAAGTGCAAGAGGATTCACCCAGCAGAGCTGCCATATAGCTCCTCCCCTCTACGTCACCCCCAGTCATTCGACCAAGGACCAACGAGAAAGGAGAAGCCAAAGGGTGTAGTGGTGACTGGAGTATAATTTAAAAAATATTTACCTGCTGTAAAAAACAGGGCGGGCCGTGGACTGATCACACTACAGGAGAAAGGAATTTATCAGGTAAGCATAAATTATGTTTTCTCCTGTTAAGTGTGATCAGTCCACGGGTCATCATTACTTCTGGGATACCAATACCAAAGCAAAAGTACACGGATGACGGGAGGGATAGGCAGGCTCTTTATACAGAAGGAACCACTGCCTGAAGAACCTTTCTCCCAAAAATAGCCTCCGAAGAAGCAAAAGTGTCAAATTTGTAAAATTTGGAAAAAGTATGAAGCGAAGACCAAGTTGCAGCCTTGCAAATCTGTTCAACAGAGGCCTCATTCTTAAAGGCCCAAGTGGAAGCCACAGCTCTAGTGGAATGAGCTGTAATTCTTTCAGGAGGCTGCTGTCCAGCAGTCTCATAAGCTAAACGTATTATGCTACGAAGCCAAAAAGAGAGAGAGGTAGCAGAAGCTTTTTGACCTCTCCTCTGACCAGAGTAAACGACAAACAGGGAAGACGTTTGTCGAAATTCTTTAGTTGCCTGTAAATAAAATTTTAGGGCACGAACTACATCCAGATTGTGCAGAAGTCGTTCCTTCCTTGAAGAAGGATTTGGACACAAGGATGGAACAACAATCTCTTGATTGATATTCCTGTTAGTGACTACCTTAGGTAAGAACCCAGGTTTAGTACGCAGAACTACCTTATCCGAGTGAAAAATCAAATAAGGAGAATCACAATGTAAGGCTGATAACTCAGAGACTCTTCGAGCCGAGGAAATAGCCATTAAAAATAGAACTTTCCAAGATAACAACTTTATATCAATGGAATGAAGGGGTTCAAACGGAACGCCCTGTAAAACGTTAAGAACAAGGTTTAAACTCCATGGCAGAGCCACAGTTTTAAACACAGGCTTAATCCTGGCCAAAGCCTGACAAAAAGCCTGAACGTCTGGAACTTCTGACAGACGTTTGTGCAACAGAATGGACAGAGCTGAGATCTGTCCCTTTAAGGAACTAGCGGATAAACCCTTTTCTAAACCTTCTTGTAGAAAAGACAATATCCTAGGAATCCTAACCTTACTCCAAGAGTAACCTTTGGATTCGCACCAGTATAGGTATTTACGCCATATTTTATGGTAAATCTTTCTGGTAACAGGCTTCCTAGCCTGTATTAAGGTATCAATAACCGACTCAGAAAAACCACGTTTTGATAAAATCAAGCGTTCAATTTCCAAGCAGTCAGCTTCAGAGAAGTTAGATTTTGATGTTTGAAAGGACCCTGTATCAGAAGGTCCTGTTTCAGAGGTAGAGACCAAGGTGGACAGGATGACATGTCCACCAGATCTGCATACCAAGTCCTGCGTGGCCATGCAGGCGCTATTAGAATCACTGATGCTCTCTCCTGTTTGATTCTAGCAATCAATCGAGGAAGCATCGGGAAGGGTGGAAACACATAAGCCATCCTGAAGGTCCAAGGTGCTGTCAAGGCATCTATCAGGACCGCTCCCGGATCCCTGGATCTGGACCCGTAACGAGGAAGCTTGGCGTTCTGTCGAGACGCCATGAGATCTATCTCTGGTTTGCCCCAATGTCGAAGTATTTGGGCAAAGACCTCCGGATGAAGTTCCCACTCCCCCGGATGAAAAGTCTGACGACTTAAAAAATCCGCCTCCCAGTTCTCCACTCCCGGGATGTGGATTGCTGACAGGTGGCAAGAGTGAGACTCTGCCCAGCGAATTATCTTTGATACTTCCATCATTGCTAGGGAGCTTCTTGTCCCTCCCTGATGGTTGATGTAGGCTACAGTCGTGATGTTGTCCGACTGAAACCTGATGAACCCCCGAGTTGTTAACTGGGGCCAAGCCAGAAGGGCATTGAGAACTGCTCTCAATTCCAGAATGTTTATTGGTAGGAGACTCTCCTCCTGATTCCATTGTCCCTGAGCCTTCAGAGAATTCCAGACGGCGCCCCAACCTAGTAGGCTGGCGTCTGTTGTTACAATTGTCCAGTCTGGCCTGCTGAATGGCATCCCCCTGGACAGATGTGGCCGAGAAAGCCACCATAGAAGAGAATTTCTGGTCTCTTGATCCAGATTCAGAGAAGGGGACAAGTCTGAGTAATCCCCATTCCACTGACTTAGCATGCACAATTGCAGCGGTCTGAGGTGTAGGCGTGCAAAGGGTACTATGTCCATTGCCGCTACCATTAAGCCGATTACCTCCATGCATTGAGCCACTGACGGGTGTTGAATGGAATGAAGGACACGGCATGCACTTTGAAGTTTTGTTAACCTGTCTTCTGTCAGGTAAATTTTCATTTCTACAGAATCTATAAGAGTCCCCAGGAAGGGAACTCTTGTGAGTGGAAAGAGAGAACTCTTCTTTTCGTTCACCTTCCATCCATGCGACCTTAGAAATGCCAGTACTAACTCTGTATGAGACTTGGCAGTTTGAAAGCTTGAAGCTTGTATCAGAATGTCGTCTAGGTACGGAGCTACCGAAATTCCTCGCGGACTTAGTACCGCCAGAAGAGCACCCAGAACCTTTGTGAAGATTCTTGGAGCCGTAGCCAATCCGAATGGAAGAGCTACAAACTGGTAATGCCTGTCTAGAAAGGCAAACCTTAGATACCGGTAATGATCTTTATGAATCGGTATGTGAAGGTAAGCATCTTTTAAATCCACTGTGGTCATGTACGGACCCTTTTGGATCATGGGTAAAATTGTCCGAATAGTCTCCATTTTGAACGATGGAACTCTTAGGAATTTGTTTAGGATCTTTAAATCCAGGATTGGCCTGAAAGTTCCCTCTTTTTTGGGAACCACAAACAGATTTGAGTAAAACCCTTGTCCCTGTTCCGACCGTGGAACTGGATGGATTACTCCCATTAATAAAAGCTCTTGTACGCAGCGTAGAAACGCCTCTTTCTTTGTTTGGTTTGTTGACAACCTTGACAGATGAAATCTCTCTCTTGGGGGAGAGTATTTGAAGTCCAGAAGGTATCCCTGAGATATTATCTCTAGCGCCCAGGGATCCTGGACATCTCTTGCCCAAGCCTGGGCGAAGAGAGAAAGTCTGCCCCCCACTAGATCCGTTCCCGGATCGGGGGCCCTCAATTCATGCTGTTTTAGGGGCAGCAGCAGGTTTCCTGGCCTGCTTGCCCTTGTTCCAGGACTGGTTAGGTCTCCAGCCTTGTCTGTAGCGAGCAACAGATCCTTCCTGTTTTGGAGCAGAGGAAGTTGATGCTGCTCCTGCTTTGAAATTCCGAAAGGAACGAAAATTAGACTGTCTAGCCTTAGGTTTGGCTCTGTCTTGAGGCAGGGCATGGCCTTTACCTCCTGTAATGTCAGCGATAATTTCTTTCAATCCGGGCCCGAATAAGGTCTGCCCTTTGAAAGGTATATTAAGTAATTTAGACTTAGAAGTAACGTCAGCTGACCAGGATTTTAGCCACAGTGCTCTGCGAGCCTGAATGGCGAATCCGGAATTCTTAGCCGTAAGTTTAGTTAAATGTACTACGGCATCTGAAATAAATGAGTTAGCTAATTTAAGAGCTTTAAGCTTGTGTGTAATCTCATCTAATGGAGCTGATTCAAGTGTCTCTTCCAGAGACTCAAACCAAAATGCTGCTGCAGCCGTGACAGGCGCAATGCATGCAAGGGGTTGCAATATAAAACCTTGTTGAACAAACATTTTCTTAAGGTAACCCTCTAACTTTTTATCCATTGGATCTGAAAAGGCACAGCTATCCTCCACCGGGATAGTGGTACGCTTAGCTAAAGTAGAAACTGCTCCTTCCACCTTAGGGACCGTTTGCCATAAGTCCCGTGTGGTGGTGTCTATTGGAAACATCTTTCTAAATATCGGAGGGGGTGAGAACGGCACACCGGGTCTATCCCACTCCTTAGTAACAATTTCAGTGAGTCTCTTAGGTATAGGAAAAACGTCAGTACTCGACGGTACCGCAAAATATTTATCCAACCTACACATTTTCTCTGGTATTGCAATTGTGTTACAATCATTCAGAGCCGCTAACACCTCCCCTAGTAATACACGGAGGTTTTCCAGCTTAAATTTAAAATTTGAAATATCTGAATCCAATCTGTTTGGATCAGAACCGTCAGCCGCAGAATGAAGCTCTCCGTCCTCATGTTCTGCAAGTTGTGACGCAGTATCTGACATGGCCCTAGCATTATCAGCGCACTCTGTTCTCACCCCAGAGTGATCACGCTTACCTCTTAGTTCTGGTAATTTAGCCAAAACTTCAGTCATAACAGTAGCCATATCCTGTAATGTGATTTGTAATGGCCGCCCAGATGTACTCGGCGCCACAATATCACGCACCTCCCGAGCGGGAGATGCAGGTACTGTCACGTGAGGCGAGTTAGTCGGCATAACTCTCCCCTCGTTGTTTGGTGAAATGTGTTCAATTTGTACAGATTGACTTTTATTTAAAGTAGCATCAATGCAGTTAGTACATAAATTTCTATTGGGCTCCACTTTGGCATTAGCACATATAGCACAGATGTCTTCCTCTGAATCAGACATGTTTAACACACTAGCAAATAAACTAGCAACTTGGAAATACTTTTCAAGTAATTTACTATGATATGAAAACGTACTGTGCCTATAAGAAGCACAGAAAGAGTTATGACAGTTGAAAGTTAATAAACTGAAAAGGTTATAGCATCAAATCTTTGTAAAAAACACAATTTTAGCAAAGGCTTGTTCCCATTAGCAAAGGATAACTAACCCTGATAGCAGAAAAAAAGTTACAGAAATAAACGTTTTTTATCACAGTCAACTACAATCTCACAGCTCTGCTGTGAGTGATTACCTCCCTCAAAACAAGTTTTGAAGACCCCTGAGTTCTGTAGAGATGAACCGGATCATGCAGGAAATACAATGAGCTTCTGACTGAATTTTTTGATGCGTAGCAAAAGCGCCAAAAAAAGGCCCCTCCCCCTCACACACAACAGTGAGAGAGATCAGTAAACTGTCATAAATTAAATAAAACAACTGCCAAGTGGAAAAAAATAGTGCCCAAAACATTTTATTCACCCAGTACCTCAGACAATGAAACGATTTTACATGCCAGCAAAAAACGTTTAACATAAATTAAGAGTTATTAAAAAGCCTGTTGCCAGTCCCTGCAAATTAGGCTAAAGTCTTATGCACACAGTATAATTCCAGTGAAGTACCATTCCCCAGAATACTGAAGTGTAAAATATACATACATGACAGCCTGATACCAGATGCTGCTACTGCATTTAAGGCTGAGTTTACCTTATATCGGTATGGCAGGATTTTCTCATCAATTCCATTGTCAGAAAATAATAAGCTGCTACATACCTCTTTGCAGATTAATCTGCCCGCTGTCCCCTGATCTGAAGTTTACCTCTCCTCAGATGGCCGAGAAACAGCAATATGATCTTAACTACGCCGGCTAAAATCATAGTAAAAACTCAGGTAGATTCTTCTTCAAATTCTACCAGAGAAGGAATAACACACTCCGGTGCTATTATAAAATAACAAACTTTTGATTGAAGGTATAAAACTAAGTATAATCACCATAGTCCTCTCACACATCCTATCTAGTCGTTGGGTGCAAGAGAATGACTGGGGGTGACGTAGAGGGGAGGAGCTATATGGCAGCTCTGCTGGGTGAATCCTCTTGCACTTCCTGTTGGGGAGGAGTAATATCCCAGAAGTAATGATGACCCGTGGACTGATCACACTTAACAGGAGAAATTAACTGCATAATGTAACATTCATGTATTTATTAAAAAAATGTTATTGCACAAATTATTATAAGCTAATTTTAGCTTAATTTTGGCTAAAATTTAAGACGGGTGGGTCAGTAAAACCAGCCCATTAAAAAAAGGTTCTAGCGAGAACACTGCTCTGCCTGAATCATGGAAGAAAATATGGGGTTTATGTCCCTCTAAAATTATCGAAAACTGTGAAAATTGTTTCCACCAATGATTGAAAATGCATAATGCTTACTTAATAGGCCTAACCCAGCTACATTTTACATAGTGATTGTTTGATCAGTAGGTTATTTAGCTCTAAAGATAAAAGCACTTAAAGGGACAGTCTACAATAGAATTGTTATTGTTTTAAAAAATAGATAATCCCTTTATTACCCATTCCCCAGTTTTGCATAACCAGCAGTTATATTAATATACTTTTTACCTCTGTGATTACCTTGTATCTAGGAAGCTTCTTCCATCCCCTGATCACATGACTATGACTGTTTATTATCTATTGTCTTAAATTTAGCATTGTTTTGTGCTAAATCTTAAATAACCCCCTGTGCCTGAACACAGTGTTATCTATATGGCCCATGTGTACTTTCTGTCTCTTTGTGTTGAAAAGAGATTTAAAAAGCATGTGATAAGAGGCAGCCCTCAAGGGCTTAGAAATTAGCATATTAGTCTACCTATGTTTAGTTTAAACTAAGAATACCAAGAGAAAAAAGCAAATTTGATCATAAAAGTAAATTGGAAAGTTGATAAAAAATAAAAGTCCTATCTGAATAATGAAAGTTTAATTTATACTAGACTGTCCCTTTAAAAGGACACTGAACCCAAATTTTTGCTTTCGTGATTCAGATAGAGCATGCCATTTTAAGCAACTTTCTAATTTACTCCTATTATCAAATTTTCTTGATTCTCTTGGTATCTTTATTTGAAATGCAAGAATGTAAGTTTAGATGCCGGCCCATTTTTGGTGAGTAACCTGGGTTATTCTTGCTGATTGGTGGATACATTAATTCACCAATTTAAAAGTGTTGTCCAGAGTGAACCAAAAAAGAAGCTTAGATGCCTTCTTTTTCAAATAAAGATAGCAAGCGAACAAAGAAAAATTGGTAATAGGAATAAATTAGAAAGTTGCTTAAAATTGCATGCTCTATCTGAATCACGAAAGAAATTTTGGGTTCAGTGTCCCTTTAAAAAACATAATTTATGCTTACCTGATAAATTTATTTCTCTTGTAGTGTATCCAATCCATGGATCATCCATTACTTGTGGGATATTCTCCTTCCCAACAGGAAGTTGCAAGAGGATCACCCACAGCAGAGCTGCTATATAGCTCCTCCCCTCACTGCCATATCCAGTCATTCGACCGAAACAAGACGAGAAAGGAGAAACCATAGGGTGCAGTGGTGACTGTAGTTTAATTAAAATTTAGACCTGCCTTAAAAAGGACAGGGCGGGCCGTGGACTGGATACACTACAAGAGAAATAAATTTATCAGGTAAGCATAAATTATGTTTTCTCTTGTTAACTGTATCCAGTCCACGGATCATCCATTACTTGTGGGATACCAATACCAAAGCTAAAGTACACGGATGATGGGAGGGACAAGGCAGGAAATTAAACGGAAGGAACCACTGCCTGTAGAACCTTTCTCCCAAAAACAGCCTCCGAAGAAGCAAAAGTGTCAAATTTGTAAAATTTTGAAAAGGTGTGAAGCGAAGACCAAGTCGCAGCCTTGCAAAGCTATTCAACAGAGGCCTCATTTTTAAAGGCCCAGGTGGAAGCCACAGCTCTAGTAGAATGAGCTGTAATCCTTTCAGGGGGCTGCTGTCCAGCAGTCTCATAGGCTAAGCGTATTATGCTCCGAAGCCAAAAGGAGAGAGAGGTTGTCGAAGCTTTTTGACCTCTCCTCTGTCCAGAGTAAACGGCAAACAGGGCAAATGTTTGACGAAAATCTTTAGTAGCCTGTAAGTAAAACTTCAAGGCACGGACTACGTCAAGATTATGCAAAAGACGTTCCTTCTTTGAAGAAGGATTAGGACACAATGAAGGAACAACAATCTCTTGATTGATATTCCTGTTAGAAACCACCTTAGGTAAAAACCCAGGTTTGGTACGCAGAACTACCTTGTCTGAATGAAAAATCAGATAAGGAGAATCACAATGTAAGGCAGATAACTCAGAGACTCTTCGAGTCGAGGAAATAGCCATCAAAAACAGAACTTTCCAAGATAAAAGTTTAATATCAATGGAATGAAGGGGTTCAAACGGAACTCCCTGAAGAACTTTAAGAACCAAGTTTAAGCTCCACGGGGGAGCAACAGTTTTAAACACAGGCTTAATCCTAACCAAAGCCTGACAAAATGCCTGGATGTCTGGACCTTCTGCCAGACGCTTGTGCAAAAGAATAGACAGAGCAGAGATCTGTCCTTTTAAAGAACTAGCTGATAAGCCTTTGTCCAAACCCTCTTGGAGAAAGGACAATATCCTAGGAATCCTAACCTTACTCCATGAGTAACTCTTGGATTCACACCAATAAAAGATATTTACGCCATATCTTATGGTAGATTTTCCTGGTGACAGGCTTCCGAGCCTGTATTAAGGTATCAATGACTGACTGGGAGAAGCCACGCCTTGATAGAATCAAGCGTTCAATCTCCATGCAGTCAGTCTCAGAGAAATTAGATTTGGATGATTGAAAGGACCTTGTATTAGAAGGTCCTGCCTCAGAGGCAGAGTCCATGGTGGAAGAGATGACATGTCCACTAGGTCTGCATACCAGGTCCTGCGTGGCCACGCAGGCGCTATCAGAATCACTGATGCTCTCTCCTGTTTGATTTTGGCAATCAGTCGAGGGAGCAGAGGAAACGGTGGAAACACATAGGCCAGGTTGAAGAACCAAGGAGCTGCTAGAGCATCTATCAGCGTTGCTCCCGGGTCCCTGGACCTGGATCCGTAACAAGGAAGCTTGGCGTTCTGGCGAGACGCCATGAGATCCAGTTCTGGTTTGCCCCAACGATGGACCAGTTGAGCAAACACCTCCGGATGGAGTTCCCACTCCCCCGCATGAAAAGTCTGACGACTTAGAAAATCCGCCTCCCAGTTCTCTACGCCTGGGATGTGGATCGCCGACAGGTGGCAAGAGTGAGACTCTGCCCAGCAAATTATCTTTGAGACTTCTGACATCGCTAGGGAACTCCTGGTTCCCCCTTGATGGTTGATGTAAACCACAGTCGTGATGTTGTCCGACTGAAATCTGATGAACCTCAGTGTTGCTAACTGAGGCCAAGCTAGAAGAGCATTGAATATTGCTCTTAACTCCAGAATATTTATTGGGAGGAGTTTCTCCTCCTGAGTCCACGATCCCTGAGCCTTCAGGGAGTTCCAGACTGCGCCCCAACCTAGAAGGCTGGCATCTGTTGTTACAATCGTCCAATCTGGCCTGCGAAAGGTCATACCCTTGGACAGATGGACCCGAGAAAGCCACCAGAGAAGAGAATCTCTGGTCTCTTGATCCAGATTTAGTAGAGGGGACAAATCTGAGTAATCCCCATTCCACTGACTTAGCATGCATAATTGCAGCGGTCTGAGATGCAGGCGCGCAAATGGCACTATGTCCATTGCCGCTACCATTAAGCAGATTACTTCCATGCACTGAGCCACTGACGGGCGTGGAATGGAATGAAGGACACGGCAAGCATTTAGAAGTTTTGATAACCTGGACTCCGTCAGGTAAATTTTCATCTCTACAGAATCTATAAGAGTCCCTAGGAAGGAGACTCTTGCGAGTGGTGATAGAGAACTCTTTTCCACGTTCACTTTCCCCCCATGCGACCTCAGAAATGCCAGAACTATCTCTGTATGAGACTTGGCAATTTGAAAGCTTGACGCCTGTATCAGGATGTCGTGTAGATACGGAGCCACCGCTATGCCTCGCGGTCTTAGAACCGCCAGAAGTGAGCCCAGAACCTTTGTAAAAATTCTCGGGGCAGTGGCCAACCCGAAGGGAAGAGCTACAAATTGGTAATGCCTGTCTAGAAAGGCAAACTTTAGGAACCGATGATCTTTGTGAATCGGTATGTGAAGGTAGGCATCCTTTAAGTCCACTGTGGTCATGTACTGACCCGCTTGGATCATGGGTAGGATGGTCCGAATAGTTTCCATTTTGAATGATGGAACTCTGAGGAATTTGTTTAAGATCTTTAGATCCAAGATTGGTCTGAAGGTTCCCTCTTTCTTGGGAACAACAAACAGATTTGAATAAAATCCCTGTCCTTGTTCCGTCCACGGAACTGGATGGATCACTCCCATTACTAGGAGGTCTTGCACACAGCTTAGGAATGCCTCTTTCTTTATCTGGTTTGATGATAACCTTGAAAGATGAAATCTCCCTTGTGGAGGAGAAGCTTTGAAGTCCAGAAGATATCCCTGAGATATGATCTCCAACGCCCAGGGATCCTGAACATCTCTTGCCCACGCCTGGGCGAAGAGAGAAAGTCTGCCCCCCACTAGATCCGTTTCCGGATAGGGGGCGTTCCTTCATGCTGTCTTGGGGGCAGCAGCAGGCTTTCTGGCCTGCTTGCCCTTGTTCCAGGACTGGTTAGGTTTCCAGGCCTGTCTGGAATGAGCAACAGTTCCCTCTTGTTTTGAAGCGGAGGAAGTTGATGCTGCTCCTGCCTTGAAATTTCGAAAGGCACGAAAATTAGACTGTTTGGCCTTTGATTTGGCCCTGTCCTGGGGAAGGGTATGACCCTTGCCTCCAGTAATGTCAGCAATAATTTCCTTCAAGCCAGGCCCGAATAAGGTCTGCCCCTTGAAAGGAATGTTGAGTAATTTAGACTTTGAAGTCACGTCAGCTGACCAGGATTTAAGCCATAGCGCCCTACGCGCCTGGATGGCGAATCCGGAATTCTTAGCCGTTAGTTTAGTCAAATGAACAATGGCATCAGAAACAAATGAGTTAGCTAGCTTAAGCATTCTAAGCTTGTCAATAATTTCATTCAATGGAGCTGTCTGGATGGCCTCTTCCAGGGCCTCAAACCAGAATGCCGCCGCCGCAGCAGTGACAAGCGCAATGCATGCAAGGGGCTGTAAAATACAACCTTGTTGAATAAACATTTTCTTAAGGTAACCCTCCAATTTTTTATCCATTGGATCTGAAAAAGCACAACTGTCCTCAACCGGGATAGTGGTACGCTTTGCTAAAGTAGAAACTGCTCCCTCCACCTTAGGGACCGTCTGCCATAAGTCCCGTGTAGTGGCGTCTATTGGAAAAAAAAATTCTAAATATAGGAGGTGGGGAAAAGGGCACACCGGGTCTATCCCACTCCTTGCTAATAATTTCTGTAAGCCTTTTAGGTATAGGAAAAACGTCAGTACACACCGGCACCGCATAGTATCTATCCAGCCTACACAATTTCTCTGGAATTGCAACTGTGTTACAGTCATTCAGAGCAGCTAATACCTCCCCAAGCAATACACGGAGGTTCTTAAGCTTAAATTTAAAATTAGAAATCTCTGAATCAGGTTTCCCCAAGTCAGAGATGTCACCCACAGACTGAAGCTCTCCGTCCTCATGTTCTGCATACTGTGACGCAGTATCAGACATGGCTCTAACAGCATTTGCGCGCTCTGTATCTCTCCTAACCCCAGAGCTATCACGCTTGCCTCTAAATTCAGGCAATCTAGATAATACCTCTGACAGGGTATTATTCATGATTGCAGCCATGTCCTGCAAGGTAATCGCTATGAGCGTCCCTGATGTAATTGGCGCCATATTAGCGTGCGTCCCCTGAGCGGGAGGCGAAGGGTCTGACACGTGGGGAGAGTTAGTCGGCATAACTTCCCCCTCGACAGAACCCTCTGGTGATAATTCTTTTATAGATAAAGACTGATCTTTACTGTTTAAGGTGAAATCAATACATTTAGTACACATTCTCCTATGGGGCTCCACCATGGCTTTCAAACATAATGAACAAGTAGGGTCCTCTGTGTCAGACATGTTTAAACAGACTAGCAATGAGACTAGCAAGCTTGGAAAACACTTTAAAACAAGTTTACAAGCAATATAAAAAAACTTTACTGCGCCTTTAAGAAACACAAATTTTCCCAAATTTTGAAATAACAGTGAAAAAATGCAGTTGCACTAACAAAATTTTTACAGTGTATGTAATAAGTTAGCAGAGCATTGCACCCACTTGCAAATGGATGATTAACCCCTTAATACCAAAAACGGAATAACAAATGACAAAAACGTTTTTTAAACAGTCACAACAACTGCCACAGCTCTACTGTGGCTTTTTACCTCCCTCAATACGACTTTTGAAGCCTTTTGAGCCCTTCAGAGAAGTCCTGGATCATGCAGGAAGAAGCTGGATGTCTGTGTCTGTAATTTTTGCTGTGCAAAAAAAAACGCCAAAATAGGCCCCTCCCACTCATATTACAACAGTGGAAAGCCTCAGGGAACTGTTTCTAGGCAAAATTCAAGCCAGCCATGTGGAAAAAACTAGGCCCCAATAAGTTTTATCACCAAACATATGTAAAAAACGATTAAACATGCCAGCAAACCTTTTAAAATACACTTTTATAAGAGTATGTATCTCTATTAATAAGCCTGATACCAGTCGCTATCACTGCATTTAAGGCTTAACTTACATTACTTCGGTATCAGCAGCATTTTCTAGCAAATTCCATCCCTAGAAAAATATTTTAACTGCACATACCTAATTACAGGAAAACCTGCACGCTATTCCCCCTCTGAAGTTACCTCACTCCTCAGAATATGTGAGAACAGCAAAGGATCTTAGTTACTTCTGCTAAGATCATAGAAAACGCAGGCATATTCTTCTTCTAAATACTGCCTGAGATAAACGGTACACTCCGGTACCATTTAAAAATAACAAACTTTTGATTGAAGAAATAAACTAAGTATAAAACACCACAGTCCTCTTACGACCTCCATCTTAGTTGAGAGTTGCAAGAGAATGACTGGATATGGCAGTGAGGGAAGGAGCTATATAGCAGTTCTGCTGTGGGTGATCCTCTTGCAACTTCCTGTTGGGAAGGAGAATATCCCACAAGTAATGGATGATCCGTGGACTGGATACACTTAACAAGAGAAAGTATATGTCCCTGGTCTCCAAACAATGCAAGACTGCTGTTAGCCATAATTTTAATCGCAGTGTATATACACCTACCTAGGAACACAAACAAAAGCAGCAACAAATAGGCTGAGTTAGACTTTGCGGTTAAAAATGGATAAACAGAGGTTTTAAATATAAAATATTTAGTTATGCACAGTAAAACAACTTGGCAATATATTTTGATTATGTTGTCCCCTTTTCTAAACCTGCCACCTTTAAAGGCTGAAATGTACGTCTTGGGTTTGTTGTTTCTCTTGTTCAGAGAAGAATTGCCTGGTATTTCGGTGCTGGACTGTCATTGGGCAGGGTCAGACAGATATGCTACAGGATATTTTTCTCTGTGAAAAGGCATAGTGTGCTAAATAAAAAAAAAATTAAAAAAAAAAAAAGAGTATGTACCCTAAGTGGCACTGAAAATAAACAGGCATGGAAGTTATTCTAGCTTTTGTTCTGTCTCAGCTGAGTGTGTCTCTCTCTATTCTTATTTACCTTTAAAGCCAGCCAGATTGATCAGCTAATTAAAAAGGGACAGTCTAGTATTAAACTTTCATTATTCAGATAGGACTTAATTTGAATCATCTTTCCAATTTACTTTTATCATCAAATTTACCTTTTTCTCTTGGTATTCTTAGTTTAAACTAAACATAGGTAGGCTCATATGCTAATTTCTAAGCCTTTGAGGGCTGCCTCTTATCACATGCTTTTTAAATCTCTTTACAACACAAAGAGACAGAAAGTACACGTGGGCCATAGAGATAACACTGTGTTCAGGCACAGGGGGTTATTTAAGATTTAGCACAAAACAATGCTAAATTTAAGACAATAGATAATAAACAGTCATAGTCATGTGATCAGGGGATGGAAGAAGCTTCCTAGATACAAGGTAATCACAGAGGTAAAAAGTATAATATAACTGTGTTGGTTATGCAAAACTGGGGAATGGGTAATAAAGGGATTATCTATCTTTTAAAACAATAACAATTTTATGGTAGACAGTCCCTTTAATATACTTTTCAATTGCTAAAAAAGTAATATAATAAATCCAGACGTCAAAATCAAGGATTGGGGCAATTTTCCTTTGGTTGGATCGCTGCCCTGTGTGAGGACACTGGGTAGAAAGTAACTGGCAGGAAGTGCACACAACCAAAAGCATAGCAGTAAACCCTGCACCTCTCCTCTTCCAAAGAGTAATGCCAGGGAACTTTCTGGGGGAACAGGACCAATTTTCTAGGTATCCCTGGTATCCAGTTTTGACAGTTGCCCCAAAAAAAAAAAAAGTTTGTAGGGCATGTACCTGTGCACCAAATTAGCAGTGGGAGTTCTATTTTGTTTGGCCACTGAGCATTCAGATCCCAAAGACCAGTTAGAGAGACAGACACTTCCTGTGAGTTTTAAAATAAAACACTTTAACATGACCTTTTCCTCATATAAACAATAAAAAAAATACATTTTAAAGGCCTAGTAAAAGTAACATTTTTAAAAGATTTTAATTTTAGATATTTTTCTGTAGTGTAGGGATCCACCTTCCCACTCCAAGCGATTACTGAAGGTTCCCACCTCTCCCCTCCAAACGTTAATTTTCTGTAGTGTAGGGCCCCATCACTTCATCTCCCCGTCTGACATTTTGCTGTAGTGTAGGGAACCCTGCCCCCCCCCCTCCGCTGGTGGGCTGCCCAGGAATCGCCTTTCCATCACTTCTTCTTGATATTAAGTGATGATCCTTACAGAGAGTGACCAACAGTGTCACTTTAACGATTGGCAATCTGGCTTCATAGGGAAACGGAACACGTCTTCTGCCCCCTGGTTGCAGCTCCTGATGTCTAAGCTGACAGCAGTGACCTCAACATGCTCCGTGTTGAACATAGGTACTATGCCAACACAGTATGCTGGGGAAAGTACTGTGTGATATATTACCTAATACAGGACTAGACTACAAATCCCAGCATGGCCAGAGGAGAGAGTTAGGTACACAGTGGCATGCATGTTTTTACCAAGCTGTCTTATCTTCCCAAATAAGCCCTAGTTCTCTCTATTTGTAGGTATTGTTTTGTTGTTATATTAAAATATAAAGTGCCATAATACTGGAAACATTACTTGCCCCCCCCCCGAATACTTTCTAATGCCACCCGGATGGCAACATTTTCTGTTGAGAACACATTATATGCAAAGTGCTCAGGTGAGGATTCAGTGCCATAAAACACATGCAGATGTGGGTGGCTGTGTCTTGGCTCTTTATTCCCTAATTACTTACAAGAGGGTTTATTAGCAAACACATGAGGAACTTTGAATTGGTGTAAATTAGTGTGAAATAGACCCTGGTGGAGGTGTGAAAAATGCAAGCATGTACTGTTAGAATGCATATCAATGCAAGGTGCTCCCCTGATAATCTCACTCTCCACTGTGAGATTTCATATTTCAGAGACTCATTACTTTCTCTCTTGGAGACAGGTCTTTCTTTCTGGGATTTCCAAGTTCTATATTAATTCAGTGGGGTTTTGCACCTGTGACGTCTGCAAAATAATTGCACTCCAAGGAGAGAGAGTTTTTGAGAAAAAAACAATATCAATCCGAAGATTGATGGCTTGTACACCTAAATAGCACTCTTTCCCTAATCAATAGTGGCAAAAATTGGGCAAGATATGAGTGTCCTAGGAGGAGGGAGTGCACTGGGATTTTAAAATATAACCTTTATTTGGTAATTTAAAAGAAAAAGACAAATACAATCAACATACATAAATTATTAAAAACACAGGATTTGGTCTAATTTGGTTTGTATCCAATTTTCACAGACTGAAACAAGTGGTTGTGGCATACATTGATATGACTTTAGTTGAAATAAAAGTTATAAAAATAAAAGTAGTTTTTGAGATCAGCATCTAAAACTTAGGGCCAAAAAAAACAAACAAAAAAAGAAACCGAGCCGAACCTCAAAAACGTGTTGACAAGTAGAGAAATGAGCACTGCAGTAGTGTAGGAATAATTAGTCTTAAAATTAAATCCTGTAACAAATTAGAACATGTAATGTTTAGATTATTAAGTGTTATATTTCAATATAAAAACAAAACAGAGGGGGGCGGAGCCAGCCTTTGAAGCAACCAGATGTGCTCTCTAGGAGCTCCCTACTATTAGATTTATAATTGGGGGTAATCATATAATTTAAGATTCCAAGTTCGCTTGAAATTGCCCAAATGTTATATAAGTGCACTTCAGGAACAGAAGCATTGATCTGATACAAGCATTAAGGTTCTAAGCATGTCAGTGAAGCCATGCGGTAAGGGCCGCAATCCCACGGATCAGACATTTTTCTCGTTTGAGTGATACACTATCTAAGGCTTAGACCTCAGCAAGATACCCTCTTCACTCGAACCGGGTTATGGAACAGTTTATTTGATCCTGCATACTCTACTGTAAGAGTCCAGATTATACAGCACTGAAATGGCGGTATACCAGGAGGATACCTCTCTAACTATTCTTGCCTGTCTGAAGGAGTTTGAACTCAAAATGGACACCGCATTCGAGTATATGTCTCAAGCTGTGAGAGCTATAGTGACGCAGCACCATATCTCGGAGCAGGCTGTGGAGACCCTCACTAGGCTATCGGCTGATTGCATTCATTTACCGCTACTCTGTGACCAGACTGTCTTAAAAGCCCAGTATGTACCTCACTCATCAAGTGCTGGGGAAGATCCCTCTTATATGAATGTGGCTAACGATCGGGGGGATGCGGCCGAACCCTCGATGCTAGAGGTAATGGGAGACTGGAGGATGATTAGTCACCCGGATTATTCACCTCATACGGCTGTGCTCCAGGACATTTGTTTTCTCCACAGCGCTGTGAAAAATATGCACGCCCAGGATGAAGATTCGGTACTGGCAGTTAGTGGTGTTTTTAAGAGGCAATACACCGTTTTACAGCACCACTTCAAAAGTAATCTATTGAGTGAAGGGGTATGTGGACTAAAGAGAGTGGACTTCCAGGACACATCCGTAAGAAAACTGTTTATGGGTTACTTTTCTGTAACGGAACTCTAATGCCTCGTACCTTTCTGCATAACCCAACTTGCAAACCACTTCTGCTGGCTCTTTTGCGAAGCAGGAACCGATCAGGGATAGGATAAGACAGAGGAGCTAGCAAGTCTTCAATTCGTAGACCACACAGCTCATTAAGGCTAATATTTTACCCATAGTTATTTTATTTTTTTATGTTTCCACTCTTTTTAGCTGGTTTCGTTAGGATGTTTATATACCGCTAAGCCTATTTACTATGTGGAAGTTTCAGTATATGTCTAGAAAGCAGGGGCCCTAGCCCCTGTAGTGTCTATTGTTTTTACTTTATGGAGCTCATATCTATGTAGATTTCATAAGCCTTAGCAACACACAGTTCTACATATACACTGACTAAGATATTAGACATGACCCTGGAGTCCTTATGAAACTCTATATTTATATTTTAGTATGTTCAATGCTATGACACCTATCTAGGTTATTTGGGCGCTTTCCTATTACCTCTAGTTTTAAATTTTAATGTTTTATTTGATGTTTTAGTCCTGAACAAGCTCTTGTGTAGGCATGTGCACCCTGGATATGGTTTATTATTACCTGATATACCATTGCATTTTTAGAAATAGTGTTAATATGCTTATGCTGAATAGAATTACCTTACTCAAGGTCTAAATTAGTGAGCTTTTTTCACATTATTATACACAACTTAGCATTCTCATATACTATTTGTATCGGCTTTTTATAAACTATAATGCACAACCTAGCATTCCCATATACTATTTGTATAGGCTTTTTATAAACTTTATATTTCACAACAATTAGGGCCTACATCACTTGATAGTTAACTCTGATGTTCTTTGTGTTACTGGGGCATATGCCTACAAGTTAGACTAGCTACACTATTTTCTAGGTGTACTCATTGCTTGTTCATACTGATACATATATGGAGGTAACTACTCATTCTTCACATAGTAGGGTTCATTTTGTCTTGCTGAAGTTTTTGCATATATAGTTAGGTTTATATCCTAATGTTTGGCTCCTTCGATATTCTTGTGTTTAATGATTAAAAGTACAGCAAGGTCATTTGATGCTAAGTAGATGTTACCCTTCTTATACCCAAGACTAAATTTCTGGCTCCTAAAAATTAGTATGTAGTATGGAGTTTTGAATATTTAGTAATATTTGATATTACCTCCTCTAGATATTTAGCTCTTATAGCACATGTATATTACACTGCACTAGTATGTCTGTGTTTTACATCTCCTCCTCTAGATATTTAACTCTCATGACACATGTATATTACGCTGCACTAGTATCTTTGTGTTTTATATTACCTCCTCTAGATAGTTAGCTCTCATGGCACATGTACACTACATTCCACTAGTATGCCCGTGTTTTATATTACCCCATCTAGATATTTAGCTCTTATTGCTCATGTATATTATACTACGCTAGTATGTCTGTGTTTTATATCACCTCCTTTAGGTATGTAGCTCTCATGGCACATATATATTGCACCGCGCTAGTATGTCTAGGTTTTATATCGCCTCCTCTAGATCTCTAGTTATTATGGCACACGCATATTACACTGCACTAGTATGTCTGTTTTATATTACCTATTTTGTTTCCTGAGGTGCACAGTATGTACAGTTGAGGTTCAGCATGGTATAGGGCTCCATTTTACATCAATCAGCTGTACTCAAGTGTTTAACCCATGTACGTCAAAATAAGCTGCTTATCTTGGACCTCTCCAGTTTTATTGTTTATATATGTCCTTGTTAGAGAATGATATAAAGGTTTATTACTTATTTAAACTTCCATAATGTCCATGGTAATATAGTTGAGTTTAGTTGTCCTTATTATATTACAAAGGACCTGAATTAATGCAGTAGTACCTGAGAGACAGAAAGCCTCTCCATTGAGTTTATATTCTCTATATCCAAGTCTGTTTTGCTCTGGTAGATGAAAGGTGATAATAGGTCCTCAGGTCTCTGGTTGCTATTCACAATCCCACTATTATACACTATGCTCTACGTTATATACACAGTTTTCTTATATACTCCCATAGCATATAATCTATTACTCCTGTTTTGAGTGATTATGGTTGCTATCTTCTCTAAATACTGTTGAGTCTTCTAGTTAGTGGCTCTTTGCTAGAAACCATATTTTCCCTGCTTACGCCAAAAACATGAACAGGTCTTAAGAGGTGTCACTCAACAGCCATACGCTGAATCTACTTACACAGGGGACGCAACTATTGATGTTCCTTGCCAAATTGACGAACAGTACTGTGAACCCAGTGGGTCCTTAGCAGGTTCTGAGGCTGTGACTATGAAACTTTTAATGTCTTGGTGACATACCCTAGCTCAAATTTACTCATGGCGTTAATAGAGGATAACTTTACTAGTAGGGTATTTGAAATCTTAGGGACCCAATAGTAATTACAAACCTGACATGCTAACTGGCTCCGCCCTCCACCCCCCCCACCTCTATTTCGAGCGGCTCTCGCCCGCTGCATTCCCCCCCCCCCATAAAACTATAAAGCTAACTCCCCCCTGGCCCTAATTTTACCTGAATAGATACTCTAATCTACTTTCTATACGGCACAGAGAGGACCATTTTTGTTTTTACTACCTTTATGATATTTTATTATAAAACTGAAGTCTCACTATAGATTGCCCAACTCTTATAATAACGCTTGAGATATATGGATACATAATGCCCTTTCTACATGTTTTTTTCTGCAATACTTTGCTAACAATTCTGTATATGCACTTTTCTGTAAATGTTTTGGGGCATACCCTTTATGTTGTATTTGTTTATGACTTCAATAAAAATTGATTTAAAAAAAACAAAACAAAAAACAGAGAACTAGGGCTTTATATTTGTGTATTATATTTTAATGCAAGTGTCTCTACTTCACTTAAAGGGACATGAAACCAAAAAAATTTCTTTCATGATTCAGATAGAGAAAAAATAAATTTGAAACAACTTTCTAATTTATGTCTATTATCTAATTTGTTTCATTCACTTGGTATCATTTGTTGGAGTAGCAATGCACTACTGGTTTCTAAATGAACAAATGAGTGAGCCAATGACAATCAGTATGTATATGCTCCAGCAATTAGCAGCTAGAACCTAGATTCTTTGCTGCTCCTGAGCTTTCCTAGATAAACCTTTCAGCAAAGGATAACAAAAGAAAGAAGCAAATTAAATAATAGAAATAAATTGGAATGTTGTTTAAAATTGTATACTCTATCTGAATCATGAAAGAACATTTTTGGGTTTCATGACCCTTTAAAGTGAAAGTAAAGTTGAATGATTGAGTGCCCGGATACTATTTAACAGGGGGGCACTTTCATTCATTAACTTTACATTGAAGCATTTATTTTTATTTATTATTTTTTTTAAATACTTACCCTTTTCTTAAGGAAACCCAGACCGGCGATCCTCCGCCCGCAGCTCCTCTGTACTTAGTTTAGAAATATAGATGGTGCAGGTCCTCTCTGGATCGTTCTATATACGTAGATACTTCTGATGGTAAAAGAAAACGGCTTGATATATGTATATATGCCAAAAGAGAAGTGCAGTATACTCACTCCATAAGATCTGTATTGTTAGCCGGTCTGGAGGAAATCATCTTGATATATGTGATGCAATCAAGTTGAGGAAGGAATAATATACTCCGTTGATGAAATATGTAATCACTTACTCCTTGGAATCTATGTATCAGCGTGGTCACAGCAAAAACACAAATAGTGTTGATAAAAATACAAAAGTATTTATTAGCTTAACACGTTTCAACGTAAAAACATCTCTCACAAGAGCAATGGTAAAAACAAGTAAAGCAGGAGAACTGTTCACCAGTATGCTGTGACCATGCCGATACATGGATTCCAAGGAGTAAGCGATTATACTTTTCATATACTGAGTCCTTACCTTTTCACCAGCGGAGTACAGGTAGCCCTCAGTTTACGCCGGGGTTAGGTTCCAGGAGGAATGGTTGTAAATTGAAACCGTTGTAAATTGAAACCCAGTTTATAATGTAAGTCAATGGGAAGTGTGGGAGTTATGTTCCAGGCCCTTTTCAAAATTGTCATAAGTAACACCTAATACATTATTTTTAAAGCTTTGAAATGAAGACTTTAAATCCTAAACAGCATTATAAACCTAATAATATAGATTGTATATTCATCAAACTAAGTTTAATGAACAAAAACATTTGCTAAACATCACCTAATAAAATAATCACACAACAGACTGCATCATCATAAAACTAAGTTTAATGAACAAAAACGTTTTTTTACTTGCATTTTTCTGCAATCAGTTCTCTGCATTGTTAGCATGTTAGATAATATTGGGTCTGCACATATTCTATGCATTTCAATCTGCAGTGAGTAAGCAGTTAACCTCACCTCAAGCTGCTGGACAGGAAGATAATAGGAAGTGCCTGCTAAATTTTGCTCGATAGATCTTGTCTGATCTGTGTACACAAATCCATTTAAGGCTGTTCAGTTGCATAACTTTGCTGCAAAACAAGCGGACAGCTCCACCTACTGGCTATTTTAATTAGTGCATTGCTTTCCAAAAGCTTTTCAATAGCAGTAACATGATTGAAAAAAAAAAGGTTGTTATTCTGAAACGGCGCAAATTGAACCGGCGTAAACCGAGGGCCACCTGTATATCATTCCTTCCTCAATTTGATTGCATCACATATATCGAGAGGATTTCCTCCACACTGGCTGACAATACAGATCTTATGGAGTGAGTATACTGCGCTCATATCTTTTGGCATATATTACATATATCAAGCAGTTTTCTTTTACCATCAGAAGTATCTACATATCTAGAACTATCCAGAGAGGACCTGCGCCATCTATATTTCTAAGCCACATATTCACAGTCCCTTGGGAGAGACTGCAAGAAGGCTGCAGTCCACCTTAGGAGAGTATTCGTTCTTGGTCCATTGGTTACATATTTTTGTTTTAAGATCTTACACTATCTGTATATCTTGTTGTCACCTTATAGCCTCTGTACTTAGAACTTCAATGATGAAAACTGCTTCCTCCAATCGTTGCGTGGCCTCATGAGATGGACACTCCGGGGTGCACGTCATGATTGGAGGAAGCCGGTTTCGTCATTGCTGAGGTAAGTACAGAGGAGCTGTGGGCAGAGTATCACAGGTCTGGGTTTCCTACAGAAAAAGGTATTTAAAAAAACGCTTCAATGTAAAGTTTAAATGAATGACAGTGCCCCCCTGTTTTTAAAATTGTATTTTTAAAAACCGGGCACTCATTCATTAAACTTTACATTCACTTTAAAGAAAATGATGGAACTTCCCACAGTTCAAGGTTAAAAAAGTGTCTTTAGATCATTTTCTGAAGGGCCTTATTGTACTGACTAGGCATCCTATAGAATATCATCATACAAGAGAGTTTTAGAGAATAAGGCCCCTAGAGAGAATTGCTTCATATTGTTGTTAAAGGAATAGTCTAGTCAAAATTAAACTTTCACGATTCAGATAGCGCATGCAATGCTCTAAATGTAGCCACTAATCAGCAAGCGCTACCCAGTTGCTAAAGTAAAAAATGGGCCAGTTCCTAATCTTACATTCTTGCTTTTTCAACTAAAAGATACCAAGAGAATGAAGAAAAATTAATAGGAGTAAATTAGAAAGTTGCGTATAGTTGCATGCTTGCCTCTATCTGAATCATGAAATATAGCAACTAGACATTATGTGGATAACAAGTGGTAAAAATTAAACCGGTTTATGAAGTCCATTTAAAATCTTGGCACCTAGTTTCAGTATATTGGGTTTAAATTTTTAGCGAGGCTGGGGCTTGATAAATGCCACACACAAAGAGTCACAACTCCTTTAAATTTGACTTATTGCTCCTAACTTTTGGATTATTCCACATATTTTACCTAAATTTCTTCCTAGGCTGTGTAACTCGCTGGTTCCTAATTGCCATAAACTTGTCATCTCATCCCTTGATATAAGCAAAACGTACTTTTATTTCTTGTAAAGATGATTAAACCTTTTATAAAAAAAAAAATCACATGTAAAATACACATACAAATGCAAGCTACCGTTGTTTTTTTCTTTTTGCTACAAGCTGCAAAATGTACAAATCCTTTGCAAATGAATTATTTAACTAGGGCTGCAACAACTAATCGATAAAATCGATAATGCAAATCGGTGTCAACAATTTGCATTATCGATTAATCTGTCTATCGATTAGTTGGGCTGCTTGCCACAGCCACACCAGAAAAGGCGTGTCTATTTCCTGAGCGCGGTGAAGAGAAGGAGAAGACGTGTGGGAAGAGAGGAGTGTGCGACAGTGAGATTATTTGGGATAGACGTCACTTCTGACTTCATCTGCTGCAAGGTGGGTAATAACTTAGTACTAGAGTTAAGCAATGGAGGAGGGAGATATTGGATTCGGCTGGCTGCTACTTGACTGTGAGTAGATCGCGGGCACCGGGTCATGGAAGGGGAGGGTCTGACTGAGTCTGGATCAAGTAAAACTTGCTAAAATAATAATATATAACCTCTGGTGGTCTTCTGTTTGATTTTACAACACTCCGGTTGCTGCTAGCTTCTGTAACTGTTAGGGAGGATAGCACAGGGCAGGGTGTGAGCTGTGAGGAGATCGCGGGCACCGGGTCATGGAAGGGGAGGGGCTACGGTAAGGGTCCGGATCAAGTAACTTGCTGGTCTCACTGTAGAGTGTTTTTTTTTTATTTAACTAACTAATAACTCAAAGCCAAGCCAACTTAGCCAAGAGAAGTGCATTAGCGCAAGCATACAAAAACACTGAGACCAGAGCTTATGTCTTAATCCTCTTGGCTCCGCCTCCCAGCAAATTACTTGATCCAGACCCTCACCTTAGCCCCTCCCCTTCCTTGCGACCCCGGTGCCCTCAATCTCCTCAGTCCTCACACCTCTGTGCTATCCTTCCTAACAGTTACAGAAGCAGTCACAGGAAATGTTGTAAAATCAAACAGTCAGTGAGACCACCAGAGGTTATGTATGATTATCTTAGCAAGTTACTTGATCTGGAGTCAGACCCTCATCTTAGCCCCTCCCCTTCCATGACCCGGTGCCCACGATCTCCTCACACCCCTGTGCTATGACTGCTATCCTTCCTAACAGTTACTTACAGAAGCAGTAGCAGCCCTACAGTCACAGCACAGCAGTGTTGTATGCACTGCAGTGACAGTCAACAGTTGATCTTTTTTTCTTAATTTAGACAACCTTGGTGTAATAAAAACAAAGTAAATAAATATGTCAACTTGGCAGCCAGCTACAGCTGAGCTAATAAATTATGACAATAATACATTTGCTCTGCTAAGTCTTTAAAAGTTTGTAAGTTGTGTAATTTAAAGTAGTTTGTGTTGTGTACAGTTGTACAGTGAACTTGATACGATAAAAAGTTTAACTATTTGTATTTCTGCAGTAAGGCAGTTTTTTTTAATACTCTGTTAAACCAAACAGAGTTTGTTTGTTCATTATTATATTTTTTTACAAATGGTATATTGTTCAGTGTTTTTTTTTTGTTTTTTATCCGATTAATCGAAAAAATAATCGACCAACTAATCGATTATGAAAATAATCGTTAGTTGCAGCCCTAGATTTAACATTTATTTTAAAAACATTTGCACAGCTAAAACAAAGGAATATTAAAGTGATTGTAAAGTTTGGTATTTGGTTTCATCCAATCGTTGCATGCCCTACAAGCTCCCTGTCAAGTGGGAGACCCAACGATTGGATGAAACCGGATTTGTCATCGCTCAGCTAAATCAAGTGTGAGATGCAGGCGGAGGAAGGCTGCAATGTTTACCATCTTTAAATGGTAAATTAAATACTACACAAAGGAGGTGTTTTTAAATATGTTAATGAATGAAAGTGTCCCTGTTTTTAAAGGGACACTAAACCCAATTTTTTTCTTTTGTAATTCAGAAAGAGCATGCAATTTTAAGCAACTTTCTAATTTACTCCTATTAATTTTTCCTCGTTCTCTTGCTATCATTATTTGAAAAAGAAGGCATCTAAGCTTTTTTTGGTTTCAGTACTCTGGACAGCACTTTTTTATTGGTGGATGAATTTATCCACCAATCAGCAAGGACAACCCAGGTTGTTCACCAAAAGTGGGCCGGCATCTAAACTTACATTCTTGCATTTCAAATAAAGATACCAAGAGAAAGAAGAAAATTTGATAATAGGAGTAAATTAGAAAGTTGCTTAAAATTTCATGCTCAAGAAGTTTTGATTGTGGATGAGCTTCCTGTTGGGAGAGGAGCACGCACGCATAGCTGTTCCTCGTCGGCTGCTAGGTTCATCGCAGCGTTACAGATCTGATCCCCGCGCCTTTTCGCCCCGTGGCCCTGGGCGTGCATCCTGGGCCTGTTTAGGGCACTTTTTGCAGCGTGCAGCAGTGGCGGAAGAAGCTCCCTTAGCCTACGGCTTGTAGCAGACATTTCTCCCTGCTAATCCCTTTCACCTGCCTGCAGTGGTGGAATAATCACCTGTATCGGAGAAAGAGGGCAGTACCGGGAAGCCGTGGCTGGTGACTGGCAAGGAGAAGGGTAAGACCGGCACCTGGTTTGACGTGTGCCGCTGGTAGGTAAGAGGTCAGGATTACGGCGGGGGCTGAATCCTGTCCTCGCGGTTGAAGTAACAGAGTGACCGACCACAGCGGTAATTATATGCTGACTCCTGCATTCCTTACCCGGCCCTCATCAGGTACTTTTCTGCCTTTTTAACATTATGAATAAGTGTCAGTGAACACACTTCGTTATTTGGAATACTATTCACGGTTAGCCTGTGCTAATTATAGAAATGAACATGGCTTCTCACATTGTCCAAGGGGCAGCGTAGAAATTTAAATTCTGAAGGAGTACCCTGCAAGGATTTGTTTATTTGTGGCGTATTTTTCCTGCTACCATAATTCAGGGAGAAGAAGAAGCCGTTTTATGTAAACCACGTCTAGGACAAAGCATATCCTGGTGGATAAGGGATAAATCCAATAAAAGCACCATTTCAGGATCCTGCATTTCTCCCTTTTTAGTTGTGAGTCTTCGTTCAGGACTTTAAAATAACAACTGCAGATAAAGGGATAAAAGCTATAAAAATATAATTTGGGGATCCTGTATTAACCCTGTTCGCACAGCAGACTTTGTGCTAACTAGCAGTGAAAATTCTATCCCGGCCCCTTACGGATCTACAGGGGAAATCTATGTATCTCCTGTATGAAAAGGAGAAAGAAAAGTGAATAAGAAGAGAAGAAATAAAGGGGACTTGTCTTTATCTTGTAGCGGCCAAAAAATTTTTTCTCAAACAATATATTTTGTGTTATTAGTTTGTATTTGACTTTATACATTATAGCTTACTTTTCATCTTTTCAAAAAGAAAAAAAGTTAGAGGTTATTGGTTATGTAATATTATGACATTTGCAAGATTGTATATATGTCTGCTTATATAGAATATTCTATGAACCCTTGTATATGCCACATGTTTTCTAACTATTTGGTTTAAACTAAGGAGTCTAGTCATAACACACCTTGCAGAAATAGCACTACAAATAAGCTTAAAAACCTTTTCTATAATAGTTAAATGGTCAGCTATCTGCTCATGGTAATATAGTAGTGTTTTTTAGGATAGCAGTATCTAATTAGCAGAGTATATAGACCTGTCAGGCTCTTTTCCTCCTCCCCTCAACCATTATCACATTTCACTTTGTTGACCCATAATATATTGTCTACTCACCAAAAAAAAAAATATTTTTTATTTTCTCTCACGTGGATTGGTCTCCACTTTTTTTTGATCTTCACGTAATTTTATGGATAGATTTCTCACACAGACGAACACTATTTCGCCCATAATGCCTGCCAAGGTCAAAGAAAGAAAAAATAAGGCTAATGACCCAAGTAGTGACACTAGTTTAGACCACTCTGCTATAAGAATTGATTCACAGTTATTTTCACAGATAGCCGAACTCTTTACACCTCAGTTTGAGCTTATTAAAAGAGACTTATCCAGTATCTCCTCTGACGTGATAACCCTTACAGAGGAAGTAAGGCAATTTGCCGCAAGAATCTCTGAAGTTGAGACCAGGGTCTCCGATCTAGAGGACCTGGTTAATTCTCAGGAAACTATTTCGCAGAAGCAAGAAACAAAAAGGAATAATCTCCAAACTCGTCTAGAAGAGTTAGAAGATCATTCTAGAAGGAATATTATAAGAATAAATAGGCCTTCCAGAAACCTCAGAATATGAGGACCTAATTAAAATTACGTCAATCTTGCTCCCTCAAACTTTAGGGGTCCCGGACTCACAGTTACCTCTAGAAGTTTAAAGAGCTCACAGGCTAGGGACCAACAGATTGTCTCCAGATGGCTCTACTAGAAATAGGGCTTGTCTGGGGAAATATCTAAAATTCCAGGATAAAATTGAATTATTAAGATTATTTAAGAAAAATGGTTCTTGTATGTTGGGAAACCACAAAATATTTTTGTTTCAAGACTGTCTGAAACGTCTGCCAAGAGGAAATTGATGGCCCCCCTTTGTACTCAGCTAATAAAGCAGAGTATGAAAGCAAGGTTGATTTACCCCGCAAAAATTGTGCTAGAAGAGAAGGGAAAGAGATATATATTTACTAACCCTAAAGAAGTAAAAGAGTTCATTGATACTAATGTAACCCTCTAGGGGGTCCTGCATTGTGGGTGGATTGAAGGTTATTATATCTTTCCATTTTGTAATGATGTACAATGTCTGCTCTGTAATTAATTTTTTTTTTTGGTATGATATTGTTGTGTGATGGAAAAAAAAAATTATTTCCCCCCCCATTTATTCACTTTTGTCTCCCCTCTGCCCCCTTTAGTATAATTGGAATAGGTTTTCAGGATGATGACTGATTTAAAAGTTGTGTCGTGGAATGTTGGAGAAATTTCTTCCCCAGCTAAACGTAAACTCATCCTGAAAGACCTAGCTAAGGACAAACCAGATATTGCGTTTTTGCAGGAGACGCATCTAAATGAAGTGGAAACTGCAAAACTTAAGTTTAAATGGGTAGGACAAGTTATTGGGGCCCCCTCCTTAAATAGGAAATGTGGAGTAGAAATTTTACTTAATAAAGACTTAAAATATTCCATTATCAATGTACAAACTGATCCCGATGCCCGTTTTATAATTCTGAAGATTTTTGTTAATGAAGTTAAATTTACTCTTTGCAATCCTTATGGCCCTAACTTAATATCCCAGGGATTCTGGAAAAAAATTGAAAGTATTCTGTTCCCGATGATTAAAGGGACACTGTACCCAAAAAATTTCTTTCGTGATTCAGATTGAGCATGCAATTTTAAGCAACTTTCTAATTTACTCCTATTATCAAATTTTCTTCGTTCTCTTGCTATCATTATTTGAAAAATAAGGCATCTAAGCTTTTTTTTTTGGTTTCAGTACTCTGGACAGCAATTTTTTATTGGTGGATGAATTTATCCACCAATCAGCAAGGACAACCCAGGTTGCTCACCAAAAATGGGCCGGCATCTAAACTTACATTCTTGCATTTCAAATAAAGATACCAAGAGAATAAGAAAATTTGATAATAGGAGTAAATTAGAAAGTTGCTTAAAATTTCATGCTCAATCTGAATCATGAAAGAAAATTTTTAGGTACAGTGTCCCTTTAACGAAAATATTATAGCCGGTAAAAATTTAAAAGTTCATAATAGAGGTGCACGTCTCCTTAAAAAAATGTGTTATAACCTTAAATGATGTGATATTTGGAGATTTAGGAATCCTGATTCTCTGAGATTCACACGTGAATCTAAGTCATTTAAATCTTTCTCTAGAATCGATTTATTTTAAATTTCTGAATCTTTATCCATTCAAAAACTACGTGTAGATATCAGTGACATTGCGATTTCAGACCACGCGGTTATATCACTCAGTTTTGTATCTTCAAACATTAAAAAGAATAAGGGTGTCAGATTCTTTTTCCCTAAATACCTTGTGAATAATATAAAATTCTCTATATGGTTAAAACAGAGTTGGAAAGACTTCTGTAGTTTTAATATTAACTACTTCAATAAAATCGAAGTTTTCTAGGAAACCGCAAAGGCGGTGCTACGGGGTCAAATCCAGGCCTATATGTATAATTTAAATAAAAAACAGCGAGCAGTTGAAACGCAATATTCTAATCAGGTAAAAAATACATTCAGAAAATATTTATATTAGCAATCATCTAGAAACTGGAAAGCTTATTCTGAAGCCAGAAAAGCTCGGGATATTTTCTTTAAACAAAAATCCTTGGAACAAAAATCAAAGATTAGTTTATATTTCAGGGGCTTTCAGGGCTGTTCCGCTAAACATCTAGCTCGTATTACTAAAACCAGAAAGAAAAAGAACTATATAGCTGCTCTACAAGTAGGTAATTCTAGAGTCTTTGAAACAGATGAGATTAGTAAGGGGTTTTATGATTTTTACCAGCTACTTTATACTGATATAACTAGTGACGCTGATTTGCAAATCCCACAGATTCTGGAAGAGGAATCTGCCTTTTTAATTGCACCTATTTCTGATGAAGAGATTTGTGTTGTTATAGACCGGCTTAAATCTAATAAAGCAGCTGGACCGGACGGCTTACCGGGAGAATTTTATAAGATTTTAGCCCAAGAGTTGAAATTGACTTTGGGCAAATTGTTTAATTTTTATTTCTGTTCCAATGATCCTATCTCTCCGTATTTTTCTGCTGCCAATATCTCTTTAATATTAAAAAAAGGAAAAAATCCAGAAGATCCCGCATTTTACAACCCAATCTCTGTGCTAAACACAGATTATAAAATCTTATCTTCAATACTCGCTAAGAGGTTGGCTATCTTACTGGAGAAAGTTATTCATGTAGACCAGGTAGGATTCATGATAGCCAGGAACTCTACCAGACATATTCGTAGCGTTGCTACATTTCTTGATTATCATTGGAATCTATGCAGGGTCAGTAAAGCTAATAATGAGAATACTCAAGATATAGCAATCTTAACACTTGATGCCAAAAAGGCCTTTGATTCTATATCTTGGAACCATTTATTTTTTACTTTAACTAAATTTGGGTTTCATAAACATTTATTTTATTAGGAAACTTTACAGATCCCCAATGTCCTTTTTATTGGTTAATAATACACTCTCAGAAAAGATCATATTGAAAAGAGGTACGCGTCAAGGCTGCCCTTTGTCGCCGCTATTATTTAATATTGCGTTAGAACCTCTAGCGATTAAATTAAGGGAGAAGATGGAAGGTATAACTCTGGGTAAACAAACTCAAATTATTACTTTATGCCGATGACCTACTTTTTTTGAGAACACTAGGCAGTCTTTCACCCTGGCTATGAGATACCTGAAAGAGTTTAGTGCTTTTTCCGGGTATAGGGTTAATTTGCAAAAAAAGAGTGAACTTCTATGGGTTAAAAAATCCGTTAGTAGTCTTCAAGAAATTCAGTTTAGGACAGTGGATTGTATTAAATATCTGGGTATCTTTTTCCATACCGACCCAAAAAAAAATGGTACAACTTGAACTTTACTCCCTTACTGGAAAAAATCCAGGCCGACTTAGAAACTTGGACGTCTTTCCCACTTTCTTTGAAAGCACGGGTTAATCTATTCAAAGCTATTATTTTCCCTAGATTGCTTTACCCCCTGCAAAATCTACCAATTTTTATTTCTATAAATGATATAAAGAATCTATGTTCACGTATTTCCAGATTTATTTGGGGTAATAAAAAAGCACGTATATCTCTTGATAAACTGATGTTAAAAAAGGAGTTGGCAGGTTTCTCCCTACCTAATATTAAACTTTATAATTGGGCAGCTATGATCAAGATAGCATTTGACTGGATCTCAGAATCTAATATAGTCTCTTCCTTTGATCTTGAAAGTTTTTATTGCAAACCCTTCATGTTAAAGGCTATTCTGCATTGCCCTCTAAAAACACTCCCTTCTAATATCAATTGTCTTATCACTATTAAAAATATAGTTGTGGCCTGGAGGAAATGCTGTATCCTGCTGGGGCTAGATCCAAATTTTTCAAAATTTCTTCCTATCTGTGGAAATCCTCAATTTTTACCAGGAATTTATAACAAGGTCTTCCAATCGTGGAAAGACAAAAAGCTTTGTTTCTTAGCCCAGATTATGACAGAAAATGGACAAGTCGTCTCTTTTCAAGAAATAATCTCTCAATTTGGTATTTCTAATAAAACCTTTTTTGCGTATTTGCAAACACGTCACTATATAGATGCGTTGGAGTGTACCTTCCCTATCTCTTCCGCGTGGTCTGAAATTGATTTATGTTGCTCTAAATTTAAGGTGGGTGATGCCTCTCTCTCTCTCTCTCTCTCTCTCTAGCGTACGATATTATGATGTCCAAACAAGGCGCCCTGGCTACAGGGAACATTATTAATAAATGGATTTATATCTTTCCAGAGTTGGATGAAAATAAAATTATTTCTAGTTTTTCAATTCTTAACCAATGTCTTGTCCCTACTTCCTGGAAAGAGTCTCACATGAAAATATTTAATCATTTTTATATCTCCCCTTATAGATTGAATAAAATGTTCCCTTCCATAGTTTCAAAATGTCCACGGTGCAGTTTTCCAAGGGCAGATTTCTGTCACATGCTATGGTACTGCCCAAAAATTTTGCAATTATGGCAAAAAATAGGGTTCTGGGTTTCCAACCTTTATAACTTGCAAATTCAATTTTCATTAGAAAATATCTATTTTTTTTATATAGTCAAGATGAGAATCTTGATTTGTATCAGAACATCGTCAATACGATCATTTTATTAGTAAGACATTTGATTTTTAAGAACTGGAAAGCTCATTCTGCACCAAAATTTTCAATTTTGTTCAAGGAAATTCAGTCCCAGATTATATTTGAATCATTTCAGTTAAATACAGTTTCCGACAAGAAAATAAAATTATTTTTATATGGTTGGCTTCCAATAATTAAGTCCTACCCGAATAATCTGCAAAAACAGATTTTGACCCCCTTTTTTGAATACTAACACTTTTATGGAACTTGTCCTGCAAAAGTTTTTCCCAGCCGATTGGGTTTCTCTTTATAGAGAAGTTTAAAATATAAGTTCTGGTGGAGGGGGAAGAGGGTTGGAGGCGGGGGGGTTTTCTTTCCCCACAGGGTTTTTTTTTTTTTGTCTTGTTTTGTTCTTTTCCTTTCTCTCTTTCTTTCTATGTATGTAGTTAGTCTTGGTTGATGATAAAATTATTCAACAGCGTTATCCTCAATCATGAGGATATAATATATTTATTTACAATTGCAAGTGTTGGGCTTACTAATTTTGTAGATACCCAAAGAAGTGGTATTTGGTGTCAAGTTAAACTGTAGAAGGGTATGATTTAATGTATTTGCACTATCACTGTGTATAATGTTTATTTTACTTGTGGTCCTTGGTACCCTGCGAGGTGACCTAACAATGTTTTTGATTATTTTATTTTTTTTTCTCTCCCTGTAAATACCTTAATTATATCTACTGTTGAACGTCAAAAAAAAAAAAAAATTGCATGCTCAATCTGAATCACGAAAGAAGATTCATTTTATATACTGTGTATAGAAATACTAAACTTAAATCACTAACAGACAATGTCTTACAGAGAAATTTTACTAATAGATCCATTCAAAATATATTAAAAATCCATTATGCAGTAAAAATAAAAATCACATATAAAAAGAAGGTATATAAATCTAATAAAAATTACAATGGACATATGAGAAATATACTTTAGCCAATACATTTAATTTATAGGTTGCCCAGAACCAAGCTGTCACACCTTTTCATTTTTGACAAACATTTGGTGCAAGCCTGAACGACAAGTAAATTTAGCTTCTGAAAGCTTTGATAATGGTTTCAAATATTAATTCAACAAATGTTTAAAGGGACATTCAACACTTCCCTTAACATTATTTGCGCTAGAAATATAAGAACCGAAGATCCGCCTGCAGTATATCCCTCCTGCCATGCCGCCTTGCTTCTGTAGTAATCACTTTCGGTAACTTGTGTAATACCGGGTAAATATGGCAGCCGGACTCCCCCCACTGTTACGTAGCTGCCTTTTTCTTCAAATCATCATCAAATCAGAATCCAGTCCTCGGACAGAAATTGCGCGTGCAATTTCTGTCCGAGGACTGGATTCTGATTTGATGATGATTTGAAGAAAAAGGCAGCTACGTAACGGTGGGGGGAGTCCGGCTGCCATATTTACCCGGTATTACACAAGTTACCGAAAGTGATTACTACAGAAGCAAGGCGGCATGGCAGGAGGGATATACTGCAGGCGGATCTTCGGTTCTTATATTTCTAGCGCAAATAATGTTAAGGGAAGTGTTGAATGTCCCTTTAAAACGTGTCAGATAATCCTGTGAATCAAAGAGTGTGACAAAGAATTACAGTCAACACAGTTTTTTGCAGTCTCTCGTACTAACATTATGTTTATTTGGAAAATGGTGGATTCCAGTGTTCTTAATTATGTATTTTAGTAGGGAACATTCATTCAACAGTCGTCTTTCTAGAACTGCCGATTGGATCAGCAGCAGTTTCTACTCACGGTCAGTGCTCTGTGGGTCCCAAACAATACTTGAACTAAGTTTTAACCACTTTGCAGGGGTTAAACACATAGCTTTGCAGCTCTGCTAGTGATAAAATTAGCGCATGTAATTTTATCCCTTTAAAAGGCAAGTTAACCCCAAAAACATGTCTTACTTATACAGATAACGTTTCTAAATTATAACTATTACAAACTGTAGCCCAATTGGAAAAGTCTCTTAAAACTATACCTTGATCGGAAATATGAAAGTTTGACTTTCATGTCCCTTTAACTTGAAGAAAAAAAAAAAAAAAAAAAGCTGTAGCTCTCTCGAGAGAGAGACATTGCACTCCAATAATACACTGAAGGGGAGAAGCATCCACGAAAAGTCAATTAAATTTGTCACATTTTGCAAAACCCTGAGACTTCACTGTTTGATAGATATATATAGATGATAGATAGATAGATATATATATATATTTTTTTTTATTCTTTATTTATAAAGTGCCAACAGATTCCACAGCGCTGCCCATAGGTACAAAGATAACAGTACAGTGGAGAAACAATACGATAAGACACAAAATTTTACAGACAAATACAGGGGAATTGAGGGTATGGGTATAGAAAATTATATATATATATATATATATATATATATACACACACATATATACATACACACACACACACACACAACAGTTAAAGGGATACTAAACCCACATTTTTTATTTCAGGATTCAGATAGAGCATGTGATTTTAAGCAACTTTCTAATTGACTCCTATTATCTAATTATTTGTTCTCTTGCTATCTTTATTTGAAAAAGTAGGAATGTAAGCTAAGGCCGGTGTTCTGTAATATTTCCCTACTCACGTAACACTTACGGCCAAGCCTACATATCTAGATAGAGAACTTTCATATCCGCCATATTCGTTTCAAAAGAAGGCTGATGTTTAAATTGAGTTTGTATTCTGTATACTTTTCCTACCACCTTATACTTTGCTGTTTTGAGTGCAGATCTCACTCAAACATAAATAATTAAAACATAAACACCAAATATTTGTATGTTATTAGCTTGTGGTGATAGCGTTCATTTTACAAATGTCTTTTTCAGGCTATGTAACAAAAATAATGGCAACATCTGTACCCTGAAAAAAAATTAGTTATAAAATGAATGCTATCATCACAAGCTAATAACATACATAATATTCTGTGTTTATGTTTTAATCGAGATCTGCACTCCAAACAGCCAAATATCACCATCCGATCAATATTTTGACATCAGCCTCCGTTTCAAACTAAAATGGTGCTCTATCTGGCCGAACACGTTACGTAGGTTGACGTAAAACAGTAGGCAAATATAATAGAACACCATCCCATTTTTGGTTCAGCACCTGGGTTGTGCTTGTTGATTGGCGGCTAAATATACCCACCAATCATCAAGTGCTATCCAGGGTTCTGAAACAAAAATGGACGGGCCCCTTAGTATAAATACTAGTTATTACTAGTTTTTATAGACTTCTGCAATAGCTAGCAAGAGAACAAAGAATATTTAATAAGAGGAAATGACAAAAGTTGTCTAAAATTGAATGCTCTAAGTCAAGAAAGAACAAAAAAATTGGGTTTAGTAGCCCTTTAAAGATATGTTTTACAATAAATCAATTAAAGTAACACAAGACAACAGCATTGCAAATCGTTGTGGGTGTTGATAAACAAGTCCAAGAGTGTGCAGTCTAAGTGTATGATAGTATAGCGGCAATATGGTCAGCCTAATTATATATATATATAAAAAATATACACACACAGTTTATGTGTGTATATAAATATATATATATATATATATATAAAAAAAAAAAATATACACACACACAGTTATATATATATATATATATATATATATATATATATATATATATATATATATACACACACACATACATACACATGCTGATCAGTAGCAGCAGTTCCGTTGCACTATAGTGGGGCCGTAGAGCTTCACTTTGCTTTGAACGCTCTCTTAAAAATCTTACTCCTGAAACTTCAGCACAACATTAATCGTACAGAAAGTACAACCAGGTCAACACGTACTTGAGTATTGCAGATCGGTGCAGCATTAATAGCTGGCATTGCATGATATGGCGGCGCACGTACGTATAACTACACAACACGGAACTGCAACTGGAGAACTTGCACGCTTCGTTGCGCATTACTAGAATCTGTTGATTCTGCCCATGGATGCCAGAGAACTAAAATGTGTTTTCAAGCAACATACTACAGACGACTCCGGCAACCAAGGGGTCAACAACCCTGTGACCTCGGAACAAATATAAACAAAACATTTCACAGACTCACAGTAGCTGGTCGAACATATCCGCACACTTACCGACCGCCCACATAGCTCCCCCGCCTCAAACCGGCAGGCGGGACTCACGGAACCGTCAGCTTGTTCGGCCAGCTCTGCTAATTGTGTATAAAATTTGATTTCGCCGCCGGTTTCCCGCCTCTCAGCGGCAAACTCCTCCCACCAAGACTAAGTAAATGTAAGAAGCGTGAAAAGGAAAAGGCAGATTCCAACTACCTTTTGCTCTTGTTATGTGGAACAATGTTTACTAATTCACAAAAATAACAAGATCTCAAATGGCAAACAATAAACATAATACAATGTTATTATACACTGCCATTAAGTTATATGCACTATATATTTATTTAGTGGCAAAAAAACTAAACAAATAAACGCTCGCGCATAAATGTCAGTATTACAGAAGAAACATTAGTAAAAGTATATGTTTAGGTAGAATGTATCAATTGCAAAATATTGTAAAATACCCTTATACAAAATACTGTACATATTTTGCAAACTTTAGAATTCTTTATTATATCTTTTTTTTGCTGTGGCCAGATAGGGACATATTTATATGAATAAGCCATAAAGGGACATAATACACTAGATTTTTCTTTGCATAAATAAGATCCATTTATATAGCCCATCTGGGAGTGCTTTTGTAAAAAAAATATAGTTTTTCTTATTTTTAAATAAAATTGTGCTGATTTTCAGACTCCTAACCAAGCCCCAAAGTTTTAGATGTATACTGATGTATACAGACATCAGATTGCTTCTGTTTGTATAATGGGTCTTTTCATATGGAGGAGGGGTTCTGGTATCAGCCCCTTAAAGGGACACTAAACCCTAAAAAAATTGTACCTGCAATCGCAATTTCAATATATAATTTATTTTGTCATTTACATGTAGTTTAAAAGAAGTACCATTTATGTGAAATCCTATTACGAAAATGGAACGATTTCCAAACCCACATTTCCATACTCCAATCCTAACCGATAACCCAGGTTATCATAATGGCGAAGTATAGCCGCAATGCGAATGCGCAATATCGTCATAATCGTCACTCACCAGCAGGCCCACTGTAATTCGGGTAGCATGTAGGTGATATGCGCATGCGCAAATCTATGGATCGCTATAAGCATGCGACCGATATCCCAGGTTATCATAATGGCGGAGTATAGCCGCAATGCGCATGCGCAATATCGTCATAATCGTCACTCACCAGCAGGCCCGCTGTAATTGGGGTAGCACGTAGGTGATATGTGCATGCGCAAATCTATGAATCGCAATATGCTTGCGCATGATGACGAAATAGTCAATTATATGCAAAAGATCGAGATTGGATTGGAAATTGTTTTAGATAGTTCACGGCCCATTTTAGAGGGTTGTCTTGAACAACGTCATCTGAGAAATGAAAAATTTATTTGATATGGCAGAGAAACATTGTTGAAAGATAAAAGTATGTTATTTATAATATATGCATGTTTGGTAATTTAATTTTGTGGTCACTGTGTAGACAAAAAAAGAAAGTTTTGGAATCCTTTAAATTGGGAGCTTCTAAGTAAGTTTTTAAAAGGTTTTATACTGGATTTTTATATCAGTGTCTGCATATTCTTTATAGTAGTATCTATTACATACAGTTGCATGAAAATTGGTGTATACTGTCCCTTTCAATTGATCAAACAACCAATGTGCAGAATGTTGCAAGGTCAAAATTTTGGACCCTGCAGGAAACATCTCACCTCTCTGGGTGTAGTTGAAAAAATACTTATTCAGAGTTAAAATACATTTATAATGGAAAATTAAATGCTCTAAATTGATAAAGCACAGGCGCCCAAACTTGTTTATTAGAAGGGCTGGTCACTAATAGAGGATATAGCCATGGGCTGCATTACAACATTCTACCCAAAATTATGTGAAATATAACTCAAAATGAAATTGTAATCAAATTTTGATTTAAATGAATTAATATCTAAATTTCCTGTATATTTTTTGTTGTTTATATTACCCAAATTAAAAAGGAAACGGTACAAATATATATGATAAATTACAGTAGTGCTGTGGGGCGGAGCTAGGCACCAAAGCAGCAAGTCGCAGTTTTGAAGAGCTCCTGCTATTTATTGAATTTAAGAACCAATAGCTTTGTTTACCTTCAATTTTTTATACTGCCAAAACTACTGTAGCATACAGGGAGACTATCGCTACACATGTATTCTGGCCATTGCACTCTAACGTAACTTTTTCAGCTACTGAACAAGCTTTTTTACGGTGAGACCAAAAGGGCTAGCTGGATATCGCTGGCTAAAGTGATTTGTGACGCCAGGCACCAATCTCCTATACCGACTGGGTTACATGCTAGTTTTGTGGTGAACACTACTCATTACTATAGTTACAGTTTTTGTATATGAATAATACATAACTCTTCCTATGGAGGAACTTTTGCTAAACCTGCAGGCCGTTTTCCACAACTTTGAAGTGGCTGTAATCCAAACTCTTAGCGACCTTATACCAACAACCCAGTCGGAGAAGCCGTCGACTGAAGCTGTCGTAACACCACCTCAGGAAGTACCTTTAGATGGTACACAACAGAAGCTGACAGCTGGACAATGCAACTACGTATGGACGGATCAGACCTCGTGGGATATGGCCGACTCCTGGGATGCGGTGTCAGACGACCAGATTAGCCAGATTGGAGAATGGGCTGATATAAGAGCTGAGTTACATGACAACATGCTGTCTCCTTATACTATTTCACGGTCAGAGGCGAGGGGCCCTAGCTTCGTGACCGGAAAGTGTTTGGTGGCTATTTGGCAGCGGAGTACAGAAGCAATTGCCCAGGGTCCGTATGGAGCGGATAGATCTGTGACAATGTCCTATCTACCGGCTGGTTGCTCCCGGGCGGCTGGGGACTTTACTGTACATTTTTGGATGGCACCTTATATCCCTCCTGGGAAGTGGGAAACATTCTGTCTCACTTTGTTGCAACACGCAACTAGTAAAGTTGGTGTGGGGTAGACTGCCAAGCCAAGCGCAGAGTCTCATCTGGTTATTGTGACTGTACTATTAGTGCTAGGATATGTATATAATGGCTGGACATTTTCAATTTAGCTCTATTCTCATTTACCTATCCTATACTGCATACTCAGTATACATGTTTTGTTAGGAGCGCTATATTAGTTAGGCAGTGTGCTGCTAGATGAGGTGGAGAGGGAGAGATTTCTAAGCCCTGCGTAGAGATTTACTTGGTTAATATGAATGTATTTTTGGCATTAGTTTATCTATATGAAACTGCTTAGCATTATTCATTTAGTTCTATTTTCATTTACCAATTTAATTCAGCATGTTCAGCATATATGTTCTCCTAAGAGTGCTATTATATACACTGTGTTTTAGGTGTAAGAAGGCCTTTTGGTTTATAATGTACATTCTAGATACTATGGTTTGTTTGTTTTTTTTAAGCTGGGGTAGTTTGGGTTTTCTATATTAGATGGAAGTTCGAGCTATGCAGGCCTAAACAACCCCTCCCCCTTAAGTTAGATCCTCAATATACAGTAGGCAGTTCCCTACACATACACCTTAGACACCTATTAGCTAATTTTAAGTGAAAAATGCTGACTTATGCATGTACACGCCAGTCTTGGAGTTATTGTTTATTATAAGTGGAGCTGGATGTGAGACATTACAGATACCTTTTAATACTTCTGTTGGGCCGCCTGCGGCCGAGGTGGTCTAGCAAACACATCTTGTATGTATTGATATAGGTATACATGGAGATATTTTAGACACAAAACTGTAATACAGTCTCCTATATCACCTACACTAAGGTGAATAATAGTATTTAGTGATAAATGGGTTTTTCTCAGCAGTAATAGAAGTACTTACTCTCCCGATTGAGATGGCTATATTATCCACTTTATACTTTCATATAAAGGTAACCTAGCTTCCAACATATATATCTAGCTAGTTGATTTAGCATGTTTGGCTTTTATAGCCATAATCATATTGGTACACATGGCTGGAGCTCAAGTTCTTGCACTATGATATTTTTTCTGCTTTCAAATCGATTCATTTTTGAGAGAGTTACTTGTACGCCATATTTGGTTAGCCCTGGCAGACGTGTAACCGCGATCTTCCTATATGGTACTCCGCCCTCCCCCCCCCCTACACTTTTTGTTTATTCAATAAACACAGGAACGTAGATTCCAAGGAAATTCCCCATTACATACCAAAATCTAAGGACACTACCAATATTCTTACTGACCATTTTTATATTTGATCATTCTCTTCCCTCCCTTCCCCCTCTCCCATATACTACATTGGTCTCACGTTGTGAGCATAGGACAACAATTCTATCCATTATTACATATAATGTTGTTATATATATTGCTGGTCTTATATTTAATCTCATATGATATGATTGTTATATATTGTTATCTATTCTATAAATATAAAAAGAAAAAAAGGGTTCATCATTTGAGACCCATGAGTGGTCATCTTCTGTCTCAGTTTACCAACTATAACGAAGCATTATGTATATAGTTTGGGGGTCCAAGAGTGACCTCATATAACATGGAGTTGGTATACAGATTGTATGGCAAATATTTTCTTATACAAAGAATGTAAAAGTCATAAATTCATGTTTTATATACATATATATATCCTGATATATGTCAGATGGAAGTCAAGTAACCATTTATTACCGTATTGTTTAATTTGTGTTGACGTTTATTATTTGTAAGCCTTGAACTGAACCTCAATAAAAACTATTTAAAAAAAAAAAATTACAGTAGTGCTGCTGGGTCAAAATGCCACAAATCAGCCATCAAGCTACACTTTGGGTGACTCAATGTTAAAGCACATAATTATTTTCACTGTTGTCCATTGCTAGTTGTATGTTTAACCTCTGTAAAGGGGTTAAACACGCAACTAACGTCCTGCTTCCTGAGCAGGGCACCACTTCATGTCAGTTAGAAGTGGTGTAACTGATCTCTCAACTGTCCCTTTTTGAGAGGGAAAGTCCCTGATTCTGAGCAATGTCCCTCTGCAGAATTTCCCTTAGCCCCACCACCCACAGAACACCTAGACATGCCCACAAACAGCCCAGACACACCCACAATCCCATCCACTAACCACCCGCTATCCCACCTCCTCCCAACACAGCTCCTCCTACAATATGGCAGCCAGCCCCATCAACCTCCTGAGTCCCTGATACCCAGCCACAAATGTTGGGGTATGGCGTAAGCTCAATCAAGTCCACTCTAGTAATGCTACTGCTGCACAGGTCCACTACAACTTTTATATTTTTTAAATACTATACATGCCTATAAAAACATTTTTTTTGATACTTTGGAATCAATTATGCTAGTTACAATTTATTCAGCAATGCCAAATACAAAAAAGAGGTTATTCAAATAAACGCCTGATGCCTTTCGCGCATGCTCACATGGGGTCCTATGAATAACCAGTCTAGTAAGGAAAAGGGCTATGTATTGTCAGGATATCAGTGAGTGTTATTAAATAATATATATTGTTTACACATTGCAAACCTTTGTCCCAATTCATCAAAGGATTTGCTTTCAAAGTAATCTTAACATATACTCTCAAGTTTGAACGTCCATATATGGAGCCTCCAGCCCAAGATGGGTTATAAAGTTACAGACCCCCTGTAGACAACAGTCGCTTAGTCTGATCTGATACGTGAATATACCAAGATTCTCAGGGATTGTAGCTCTTATCGTCTAAGATTTAAATACCCCATACTGAGTTCAAATACATGAAGTTCAGATGTAACGTCTCTGTAGAAAAGCAAAGTCTTTAAAAAAACATGTGTTCTTTGAAAGCATATCAGAATTTAAATCTTAATAGCAAAAAGAGAAGTTAGAAATTCATCTATATAAACTGTATAATTCTTAAAGATTTAATGGATACTCAGACTGTATAAATGATATATATATATATATATATTTACTGTATATATATATATTATTATTTTTGTTTTACATTTTTCTTGTCAGCATTTTTTATTTCTTTTATTTCATTTTATTTTCTTATGTATTTAGTGAATATGTTTTCAGTTGTTCATTTTCTTTAAAGAGTAATAATGTGAACCTTGAATATTGCCATTGATACAAAATTGGTTTATGATGTCCTCTACTCTGTTTAGACGTCCTGTATATGGCAACTTGTCCATCTGGCTATGTACTATAAGTTTGATATTTAAGCAGCTAACAAGTTTCTAACTACTTTATTTTATATCTTATTTTTTTATATGTTCTGACAACCATGTATACAGTATATTTTGGCCTGTAAACTTATAATGTGTTCAAGTTTTCTATTGTTAAGAGAATGTTCACCAGAATAATAAATTGATGCGTGGAAGCTTGTAGGGTATTGAGCGTCATGTATAATACTCAGCAACAATTGGCCTCCTTACTCTCATATTGCTAGGATCACTAGCCTCTGAAGCGCATGTGAGCATGCGCGAAACGCGTCAGGCGTTTATTTTAATGACCTATTTTTTGTATTTGGCATTGCTGAATAAATTGTAACTAGCATCAAGCTTTGGGCCTCAGAATTGCTTATTTTTGCTTTGGACTTTTATTTTACCCATGTGTCTAACCCCTTTGCAAGGATTAAACACTTAGGCCTAGATTTAGAGTTCGGCATTAGCCGTGAAAACCAGCGTTAGAGGCTCCTAACGCGGGTTTCTTACGTACTCCGGTATTTAGAGTTCAATTACCGACACTCAAAAAACACCTAACGCTCAAATTTCTACCGCCACCTCAGACCCAGTAGTAAACATATACCGACAAAAAAAATACACTTACACTCATACAAACACTACACTATATTTATTTTTAAGATTTAATAATTTTTCATCAAAATACAAAGGATTAAAGTTGCGAGATCTCGGGTGTTAGAAAAAAAACAACACAAATCCATTTTCCCATTGACTTACATTGACACACGGGAAAAGACCCTCATATACCTACATCTAACTAATAACATTATCACAAACATACACTCATCGATGCATACAAACAATATACACCACATGACATACTCAAAATATTTATTTATCACAAAAAGAACACGATTTAGTTACTTTTTCACACAAGCTCATGACGTCATTCACTTTACGAGGAAAACCAGTCTTAGAAAAAAAACAAGCACAAATTTTAGAGACTCCATTGACTTCTATTGGGAAGACGTGCTCGTGCACGCGAAACCCTCATTTCCCTAACGCACGCAAATAGCGTAGACAGAAAAACTCCAAATACCAGCGCTAGAAAATACATGATTTCATGCGTTAGACCCAGCTATGATAAATAGATTAAGAAATGACTATTTCCCTATGGTGGATTTATGGATTTTACTGTTTGAATATTCACAACACCATTAAATTGTTTCATACTTTTATATTACATCAACTACAAATCAACATCACTAGTAACAAACTTTTTTAAAAAATTTTTTACATTTAAACGGACACAATTTTTTTTTTAAATTTTCAGGATTCACAAACAGTACACAATGGGAAACACCTCTCATTTACCTTTATTATTGCATTTCATTTATTCAACTCATATGCTTGCAGCAACAGCATATCTACATAGGCTTAACACATGATCACTCATGGATGCACATACATTACTTTTAACATTCACTCATACATGTGCATTCAAATGATGGGGGAAAAACACATTACATTCTCCCGAGGAATCACAAAACACAACATATGGATTTTACTGTACTTTTAACATCATGATTCACTCACAATATACCATTAGGAATTACGTACAAGAACAACATCATTACACCAGATTTCAGATGTCACTTTATGGGAAGGAACAACAATGCCACACCGCTATATAGAAGTCAGCATATGTGGGACACAATCACAATATATACGTATATGTACATAACACGCATCACCCATCACGCAACCACAAAGCACACATTTAGATTTTATTCAGCACACAATAACAATGTAGTCAAATACAACAACACAATGAGGATTTCAGAACTACATAGGCAGGTTAAGAATATCATGATGTCATTAGAAGATTCAACCATACACATCACAGATTCACCACTGTACCGCCCCTTTCGGAACTTTAACACTCAATACTACAATACAACATATACGTAAACAACAGTTTGGAACAGCATTATTAAGGCGATTTCAATGGGACAATTAATAAATATTGTCAGATCGCAAATCACTTATATATACAATACTACAGATGACAGCCGGAAGTTATTCAGTATTAGTGCCATTTGAATGGGACGCATACAATATTGACTGCTCGGCAATCACTTATATACACAATACTACAGATGGCAGACGGGAAGTTCGGAATTATTATTGCGATTTGAAAGGGACGCATACAATATTGACAGCTCAGCAATCACTTATATATACAATACTACAGATGACAGCCGGAAGTTATTCAGTATTAGTGCCATTTGAATGGGACGCATACAATATTGACAGCTCGGCAATCACTTATATATACAATACTACAGATGGCAGACGGGAAGTTCGGAATTATTATAGCGATTTTAAAGGGACGCATACAGTATTGACAGCTCGGCAATCACTTATATATACAATACTACAGATGACAGCCGGAAGTTATTCAGTATTAGTGCCATTTGAATGGGACGCATACAATATTGACAGCTCGGCAATCACTTATATATACAATACTACAGATGGCAGACGGGAAGTTCGGAATTATTATTGCGATTTTAAAGGGACGCATACAATATTGACAGCTCGGCAATCACTTATATATACAATACTACAGATGGCAGACGGGAAGTTCGGAATTATTATTGCGATTTTAAAGGGACGCATACAATATTGACATCTCGGCAATCACTTATATATACAATACTACAGATGGCAGATGTTACTTTATCGTTTACAAACAATATTGCAGCAACATTGATCGATCACATTCGATGCACATTATACACAACTATGCACTTTCATTCATGTTAGCCTGGACGTGTGCTTGTTACTATAACATCGCGTTTAAGAAATATTGATTACGCATATGATCAAACTTTACAAACATGCACTGTATGTGTGATATTTGACACTTTCACATTGAGATTCATTGTTTGAAAATAACATTTCAGCAAACAACAAATAAACGCCCACTGTGAAAGCATTCGCGCCGCTCACATACAAACAGGTGAATACAATCAGCAAACATTACAAACTCACTACCATTGGACTAATTGTACTATAAATCCCCCAAACAACATGGCCAATGCATCACTTGTGATCCACATCAGATCAAGTGCTTACCTTGTTACGCTGTTTTGAAAGATGGATGACGATGACATGGTAGACACTGCTGGTGCTGCTATTGGCGAACTAGCTGTTGATCGAATCAGGCAGCCTCGGCGGCTCAGACCGAGACAAAGGGGTCGTCTGGTTCGAGGTCCTCGTGTCTACAGGGTGAGACCCACCTTGGAAAACATGAGCGACTTTGAGGTTTATGATAAGTATCGGCTCGATCGCGAACAGATCATTGGCCTTTACGATCTTCTTAAACCTCATTTGGAGCCACGTATAAGAATAAGGACTGCTGTTCCCGCCATGAGTAAGATGCTAAGCTGTCTATACGTCCTGGCCTCCGGGAGTTTTCAATCCGGAGAACTGTACATGCATGGCCTGGCTCAAGGTACATTCTCTGGGGTGTTTGATAACTTTCTGGACGCCATGGTACGTATCAGTAAGCAATACATAGGATTCAAACAGAATGATGGTGATTGGAGGCGCCTGAAGCGGGAATTCTTTGATATTGCTCAAATGCCCAATGTCTTGGGAGCCATAGATTGTACCCACATTGCGCTGCATGCTCCAATTGATGACTTGCCCTTCACAAATCGCAAACATTTTCATAGCCTCAACGTGCAGTATGTTTGTGACGCACAGATGAGGATTATGCATGTGTGTGCGAATTTTGGAGGGGCTTGTCATGATGCCCGCATCCTCTCTCTGTCGTCCCTGTGGAGACAGTTTGAGGAAAGACAAATGCCCCCTGGTTATCTCGTTGGTGAGTATTTGTGCACAACATGTTTAATTAGTTTAACAATTGCCACTGTATTTTTAAAATGTTAGCGTAATGTTCAGCTATAGGATGCAATTTAACCATATATTTTCCCCCCGCTAATGTCTACTTTTCGTTCAATGCAGATATGTAGCATGTCTTACCTTAAATGCTCAGATAGAGAATGTAATGTAACCATGTAGTTAGCATTTTACACAAGGCTTGATTTAGGAGAAATAGGCATATGTAGCATGTCTTAGATGAAATGGGAACATATTAGATAATGCAATTTAACCATGTCATTGTCTCTTTCCGCTAATGTCTACTTTTCGTTCAATGCAGATATGTAGCATGTCTTACCTTAAATGCTCAGATAGAGAATGTAATGTAACCATGTAGTTAGCATTTTACACAAGGCTTGATTTAGGAGAAATACGCATATGTAGCATGTCTTAGCTGAAATGGAAAGATAGAGAATAATATTGAACTAGATATTTTAAATTTAAAAAACATTTGTTAATGGATTATCGTGTACAAAACTTTTTATTGTACTACAAATACTATTTTGAGGATTCTGTTAGAATTATGTTCTGTTCATAATTTATAGGTGATTCTGGGTACATGAGCCGGCCTTGGCTCATTACCCCCTTGCGTAGCCCGACTGATGTGTCTGAGGAGCGCTACAATAGGGCTCATAAGAGAACCAGGGCGGTGGTTGAACGGATGTTCGGGCTCCTGAAGGGAAGAATTAGAAGCCTGACAGTGAAGATTGCCCAGACTGACAGTGGAAAAAGCCAAGATTAAAATTGAAGTATACCAATGGGATCATGTCTGGCATTATCTTTCAAATCTGCTGACCTTGAAAACCATACAAAGACATGTTCACATGGTAAGTGCCAACTATTTGATAGAATAAGGCTGTGGAGGCATCCTATTGGAGACACTTAGATGATTTTCTAATTTTTTGATGGTATTTCCCAGTCCTCTATTTAATGAACTGATGAATAAGACACCTATTGAAGATCAACTTGTTTACCCCTGAATTGACTTTTAAAGACCATGCATTATCCAGGTTGGTGTACCAATGCATGCTAGTGAAGACTGTTGAATATTAGTAGCTTACATACATTAGTCATATTTAGTTCTTAATTATATATTTAGGGATCACAATCAGACACTTAGATGATTTTACTTTTTTAGATGGGATTTCACAGTCCTCTATTTAATGAACTGATGAATAAGACACCTATTGAAGATCAACTTGTTTACCCCTGAATTGACTTTTAAAGACCATGCATTATCCAGGTTGGTGTACCAATGCATGCTAGTGAAGACTGTTGAATATTAGTAGCTTACATACATTAGTCATATTTAGTTCTTAATTAGATATTTAGGGATCACAATCAGACACTTAGATGATTTTACTTTTTTAGATGGGATTTCACAGTCCTCTATTTAATGAACTGATGAATAAGACACCTATTGAAGATCAACTTGTTTACCCCTGAATTGACTTTTAAAGACCATGCATTATCCAGGTTGGTGTACCAATGCATGCTAGTGAAGACTGTTGAATATTAGTAGCTTACATACATTAGTCATATTTAGTTCTTAATTAGATATTTAGGGATCACAATCAGACACTTAGATGATTTTACTTTTTTAGATGGGATTTCACAGTCCTCTATTTAATGAACTGATGAATAAGACACCTATTGAAGATCAACTGTTTACCCCTGAATTGACTTTCAAAGACCATGCATTATCCAGGTTGGTGCATGCTAGTTAAGAATCACAGGAAGAATGTTGATTATTGTTAGCTTACATACATTAGTCATACTTATTTCATCATTAGATATTTAGGGATCACAATCAGAAAAAGGAATACATATTATAGTTGATATAGAGGTATTTGAATGGACATGAAATATTACATTTATGTTCAGCATACATATATTGTTGAAATGTGATATACATTATTATGTATAATTAGAAATTTGGATATTTAAATTTAATTTTTATTCCACAATATAATGGTGTATGTTTTATTTTGTTTTTTTAAATCAATTTAATAAATATCTTTACCAAATGTTGAACAAAGTTAGAGCATAGAAACAAGATGATTGTAAATGTATTTTATGAATATTTGACAACGTGTGTATTAACCTTGTTCAATTTTTATTTTTTTATTTCAGATTGGCATCTGATGACTTCCAGGAATATATTTTTTTTCATAACCTTTTTTTTTTTTTTAAATGTTAATAATAAACATTTTATTATTAAATACATTCTTTTGAACAGATTATAATAAATATCCATATAATCTGTCAATAAAAAAAAGTTTGACTCCCATGACTGGTAGTTGGCTATTTGACAAGCACATGCATAAGATCAAATAATGCATTAATTTTAGAAAATCAACTGATTCCGAGAATATTACATTAAACTATCTTTTTTAACATTCATTGGGGAGTGAGATCCATCAATGCTTTTCTTTAGAAATGATTAGATGTTAAAATAATTTGGGATATGTAGTCAATTTCACAAAAAAAACTTTTTTACACTTTTAAGAAGGGGAAGTGGTTCAATTACATTAAAGTGACAGTGTTGTTGAATGTAAAATTAATTTTATAAGATCTTGTATCTTCCTTAGGTATCTCAAAACATTATTTTCGACATTTTTCAAATATTTACTTTTATAAATGGTAGGTCATTTAACTTGATATTTTTCACAAGCTAGTTATTGGATGCCAGGTTAATCGATGTAATTTTCTAGTGGAGTCATTTAACTATAGTTATTAATATTATGTAGTTTTTAAAATCTTACCTCTTGGGTTAGACATCAAATATCTGTATATAATTTTAATTCCCCTTTAGTTTATTTTGACAATGTTAAATCAACATTCAAAATGTTTTGGTCCTTAAAGGGACATTCACAAAGTATATTGTGTATAGATTTTTAAAAAAATCATAAATGAATTTAAACATATTTATAAAGTAATATAGAATTACATTCAGTCTTTAAATATACTTTTAAAAAAATACATCAATGCACATATCTTAGTCAATTACATAAGGCATCTATGTGCAACCAACAATCAGCATCAAAATAGCCTATGTAGATATGTATTTAATCCAAGAATATATATAATTACAATCTAATGATTGAATAACAAAACATACTAAGTTGTTCAAATATTATAATCTTATACAAAATGCATACATAACATATAGCTTAATGTCCCTCTAAGCTGAAGTCTCCAAAATACCTCCTTTACAAAATATATTTCAGTCAGTGTGTAAAACAATCCAGAAGTTATTCTAAATATGCTTTACTCATATGTTATACTAATTTAGCAAAAGGAAGGTGCCTAGGTTTCTGATATTTTAAGCATTATTGTGAAATGTTTCTTTAAAGGGACATGAAATCAAAATATACTTAAAGGGAGACAGTTAAAAAATTAATGATTTATACATTATGAATGAGTATTCTATTTTAAGCAACTTTAAAAATTGTCTCGTTTTATGAATGCTCCTTGTGATGTTGCTATCATTACTTTAAAAAAAAGGCATTAAATAGATAATTTATTTGCTTCAGTACTCTGGACCGAACTTGTTTTTTTTGGTTGGATTAATTTATCCAACAATCATCAAGGACAACCCTTGTTTTTTGAAACAATTGTCCGTAATCTAAAATATCATTATTGATTTGCAAAGAAAGATAACTGTTAACATTTGAGAATCGGATTAAATTATAAAGTTGCTTAACATTTCATGCTCAATCTGAATCACCAACGCTAAATTTGTTTGGACAGTGTCCCTTTAAGAAATTTAAATAGTGTATTTACTTCTCTTCCTATCTTGACATACTTTGCTTGAAAAGCATATCGAGATAGGCTCAGTAGATGAAGATTGGTGGATGCACAGAGATGCCTTATGTGATTGGCTCAACCATGTGCATTTAAATTTCTTCTGTTGAGGATATCTAAATACTAAGATAAATTGATTTACATTTTAAAGTCTAAACAATCTTCTATCTCTACAGATCATTTGATACAATTGTTTGTTTGTAATGTCTATTTAAAAATAAAGACGCCATTGCAAAATAACATATATGAGCACTTCTGACAAATACAAGCTCGAGGTTTATTTGCTAATAACAAACAAACCTGTAGTTTACCATTTATAAACAGATTATCCAAGTTACTGACCTTATAACCTGAATTTGATAATTAAGAAATATTGCGTGGGAAACGCATCTTGAAACACCAGATTAGCATCTTGAAACATTAGTCTAATGTCACGCAATAGCACACAATCAATGTGCATTATGAAATACATTTAATAGAGCAATGTCAATACTTCACAATAAGTCAACAAATTTATTTTATGAACAATAAAGACATACAATATTAAATGTGTATTTGTATTAAAGAAAAAGACCGTTATTAAACTGAGAAATGTCTACAACATTTAATAATGTGACAGTATTATATTTTAAAGAGAATTTAATCATTAATATTTAACGGATCACGGATATTAAATCTGCGTCACACATATCCGCATGACAGGCCCATGAGTTACTAATAAGTCTACATGAAAAATGAAGTAACAGCACCACCATGAGGTATGTGTAAGGAAGTTAATAAGATATGAAACATTAAGGAACGGCCAATCCGAGTTCATCACACAAACACAACTTGAGTCAGGATGGTCTCACAGACATTCTAACAATATTTCAAACTTTTATCCAATCAGATGTACAGATAACTTGTCCCATGGTGCATCTCATGTTTACTTCACCATATAAAAGTCCATTACACGTTGCCATCTTTGTCAGTTCTCTAATGCCTGCAGGCAGTATATATTCTAATTCTAATATACCGGGATTTATTATACAACCCAGCAGGCATGTCAGCTCCCAGGTTCACCAAGGAGGAGAGCGCTGCACTGGTCCACGCCGTCAAGGACATTTATCCCCAGCTGTTTGGGAACAAGAGGAGGTTGACAGATGCGCACGTTAAGAAGGCCCTCTGGGAGTCTATCACCAATGCGGTTAGATTGGTGTGTGACGTCCAGAGGACCCAGGATCAGATCATGAGGAGATTCGGAGATATGAGGTTGCGGTTAACAAAAAAAGTCAACCTCATAAGGGACTGGGTACAAGCCCGTAAAAGAGGTGGCAAAAGAGAGGCCCCGCGGAAACTGTACCTACTCCCTTATGAGGTGACTTTATGCGAGCTCCTCAATCTCCGGGTCCCCAAAAGATTTCGATCCTCGCCATCCTCGGCCTCCTCTTCTTCCCTCCCAGCTGCGGGATCTGAAAGTCCTGACGCGGGGGCCAGGGCAGCTGCTTCTCCGTCCGGTGGCCTGGGAGGAGATGGAGAATCTGAACAAGGTAATTATCCAACTTCATATAATAACTTAATATTTGTTATTTTTATCAAAAAATGTGTATATAGTCAGATACTAAACCTATACAGATCTCACAACATACACTACATATGATGTTTAGATATCTGATTTTAGATTAGTGATACATGAAATAGGAATGATGTGTCTTGCGCTCTACAGAATATGCGTCACAGAGCGAAAATGGAATTTCGCATCCACGTTAACATGGCTTTGCTGTAAGTGGCATTGCTTTCTACATGTTGGTCAAATGACGGATGCGTAATTCCGCTTGGAATCATTGCGCAATGATCGCGAAAATGGAATTTCGCATCCACGTTAACATGGCTTTGCTGTAAGTGGCATTGCTTTCTACATGTTGGTCAAATGACGGATGCGTAATTCCGCTTGGAATCATTGCGCAATGATCGCGAAAATGGAATTTCGCATCCACGTTAACATGGCTTTGCTGTAAGTGGCATTGCTTTCTACATGTTGGTCAAATGACGGATGCGTAATTCCGCTTGGAATCATTGCGCAATGATCGCGAAAATGGAATTTCGCATCCACGTTAACATGGCTTTGCTGTAAGTGGCATTGCTTTCTACATGTTGGTCAAATGACGGATGCGTAATTCCGCTTGGAATCATTGCGCAATGATCGCGAAAATGGAATTTCGCATCCACGTTAACATGGCTTTGCTGTAAGTGGCATTGCTTTCTACATGTTGGTCAAATGACGGATGCGTAATTCCGCTTGGAATCATTGCGCAATGATCGCGAAAATGGAATTTAGCATCCACGTTAACATGGCTTTGCTGTAAGTGGCATTGCTTTCTACATGTTGGTCAAATGACGGATGCGTAATTCCGCTTGGAATCATTGCGCAATGATCGCGAAAATGGAATTGCGCATCCACGTTAACATGGCTTTGCTGTAAGTGGCATTGCTTTACACATGTTGGTCAAAATGAAATGTGAATTATTATATATGTGAAGAATACAGTATTCTTATTTTCAATATTATACATAATAAAAAAAGAAGAATACAAATAAATTATAACATATGCCCATCAATTGATGAGAATGAAATAACAACAATAAATAATTAAAGCTACAGTAAACAACACAACTGATTGAAAATAAGAGTACAGGATATATTTATCATGAATTTAATTGAGGAAACAATTAACTCATGGGACTACCAAAGGATTAATAGTTTTAAATTGATTTGCTAATAATGTAAAGATTTTAAACATGGCATGATTTGTATTAATGATATGCAATCCTCATTTAATATATTACAGATATGGATGTTGCTGCTGGATCCTTAAGGCAGGGCTTGTCACAGTATGGTATGTCTCATTTTAATTGACATTTGTCTTAGAAACATGGACAGAACATTACATACTAAATCCACATTGTTCAATATTTATATGTAATGTCCCTTTAATAGATGGAAATTAAATAATTCTTCGGATATCCTTAAATAACATATTAGATTTGAATTGCATGCTCAATCCCATTCATTACATCAACATATGGAGTAGAGAATTCATTAACACCAACATTGTCAAATCAATATAATTTTATATTAAAGGGATACTGAGCTACAATTATTAATGTTGTCATTCAGATAGAGTATGCAATATTAATAAACATTTAAATATAATACTATCATCATATGTGAAATCTTCTATTGCTAAATGTATTTTAAAATCAAGAATGTACGTTTATCTGCATCTCAATTTTGGTTGACCAACCTGGGTTTTTATTGATGATTGGTGGATACCTTCAACAAACAATATTTATTGAATCCAATATTGCTTATCTGCCTTTAAGATTAAAATGTAGCAACATTCAAATTATAATAGGAGTCAATGTTAAATCATTTTGAACAGTTTGAACAGAGAAATCAATGATTTAAATTAATCATGTCAGTGTCCCTTTAAGAAACAATAGATTCATTCATCTTTACATTCTTTGGATTAAACAATATTGATATATAATTCACATATTCACTGTTGGAGTTACTTTATAGATATCAGCATACTCTAACAGCACCATGATTACATATTTGTACTAATCAATTTAGTTTTGTATTGTGATAAATATGTGTTGTGTCCTAAACAAGATTACTGTACATTGCACAAATGGCTCGATGTGCCACATGTGTTTGTTTAGATTTGTCAACAGCTGCTCTTCAAAATGTGGTTTGTGTGTATTCTTTTACGAACATTGATCAATGGGTATATTTAGATATGCAATAGCATCGTATGAGATGAGTTTGATGTCTAATATAGTCTGAAATTAAACATATGTTCAATACAGAATTTTTAACAGAATCCCCTTGATTCAATCAAGCATTTTCTGGTTTAATGACTGCTCTATTCTTCACATTTTCAAGTTGATTAATCTTAAAATTCGAGACAGATGTGATTTAGTGATATCCCAAATGTGTTTCCTAATATATATCTATATCATTCATAGAGAGAGTTGGTGTGGTGAGCCCACAGGAATCCAGCAGTGACATAGAGCCGCCTTTGCGGTCTCCTGGTAAGTCCATTGACTCATTTATATGTAATTGAAGGTGTACTGGTAATCAATATTATGAGCATGATTCTGATGAAGCATAACATTTGAAACAAACATATAATTTTCTCTTCTGATTATATATTAATTTTCTTTTAATATTGAACGATTAATAATTTAAACTTTATTAGTCTACACATTTGTTATTCAGAAGATGTATAGCATATGTTTGTTTCCATGTTCTTTTTTGACAACAGTCATCAATTGATACACACATGAGAAATCTTAAATGTTCTATGTACTATGCTTTTATGATTTTTAAATTAATACAAACAATACATCGAAAATCTGAATCATTGAGAATAACAAATCTAATGTAATTTGTATGCTCCATCAAAATGATGTAAATCATAACTTTGTGTGTGTATATCTTTAATGCAACATTGATGTGTGTCTTTGAACAACAGGAACATATGTTATAATATCTGTTGTTAACGTGTACACAACATGTTATGTTTTACAGAGATTGATTTAACATATGTGACGGAGGAGGAAGAGGCTGCCTTGGAGTCTAATGGTATGTGAAATATATCTATCATGTTTCCAACATGTTGCTTTATTTGAAATAATTTCATTGAAGACATTCAAAGTCTACAGCTTTTGCACTTTAAAAAGGAATATTATTTGTCTGTTCAAATACACTACTGCCCCCTTTCTATATCAGACCCAGACCCCTGCCCATGACCAGACTCCTGCCCATGCCCAGACCCCTACCGGCCCTTCCCATTTATAATTTCCTGTCCCTCCCAAAAAACGCCCCTACAACCCCCTTCACCGCTCTCACCGTATTATGGCCCGTACAGCTGCCCAGACCCCAACTCCCCACTCCCCAGCTGTACGGCCTACCCTGGAGCGGCAGCTCACCCCTCCCCAAGCCAATCCCATCCCTCCCCAAGCCAATCCCATCCCTCCCCCCTGTCTCAACCTTCATTGTCCTGGGTGTCGGATTGTCCTTCCCAGGCACAGCTGTAAGTATCATTCAAAATCCACGTTATAAGATACTTAAATGTACACTGAAGGTAAATATTTTCTATTGTGATTCAAATAGAGCATGCAATGTTAATCAAATTTATAATTTACTACTCTTATGAATTATTCTTCATTCTCTTGATATCTTTATTGAAACAAAGAAATGCCTATAATTATTTTAAACAATAAAATAATTGTGGCCATCATTTCTTTATTGTTGGATGAATGTATCCATCAACCAGCAGGGACAAACAAAGCTGATAAACAAATATTGCCTGCCCTAAAAAGCAACATTCTTGCATTCAAAATCTAGCTATAGAATTCAAACATTTAAAGAATATGTGTAAGTTTTAAAGATTTGTAATGTCATGCTCTATCTGAATCAGTCAATTAAATATTTAGGTTCAGTGTCCCTTTAATTGGATATCACTACATATACCAATCACCACTACTTGGATCCAACAATTAATGTACAAATGTTGATACATTATCTCTTGTCTAACCCAGTGGGAATGTAATTTCTTCAGGTTGCTATGTTTACACAGCTTGTTCTCAATGCCAAAATGTTTAAGGATAGGTGTGCCTACCACAGTATAATTGAAATATTTAAATTGCTAATGTAAGTACAATGTAAATCCTTTAACAAGATTTGATACACTCAAGCTGTATAAGTGGATCATCTAAAACCAATTAAAGGGGACAACATGTTTGAGTAAACTGTCCCTTTAATGATTTCTGTCTGTCTGAATAACCTAATTCATGTGTAAAGAATACATTTAAACTAATTGATGTAAATAATGATTTGTCTTTATGATGACAATGTATCTTTTCTATTTTTTTCGTCTGTTGTGTAATTATCCTTAATATTTAATCTATTCTTTATTTTAGGCTGTGACTCAGCATGGCTCATGCTAGAAGGTATAGCAAGAGTAGAGCAGGCCGTGTTGAGGAACGCAGCTGTCCTGAGAGGGATGAACGACACCATGCAGGCCCAGCTCCGGGTTCAGGACTTGACTCTGCGTGCAATTATGCGATTAAGTTCAAGGCCTGAATCTGGAGCTGGACATGCACAGGACGATGAAGAGGATGACCAGTAAGTGGAGGATCTGGAGATGCTCCAAAGTGGCAGATAAGAATCCTCCGTCCACATGTTGATTTTTTTTATTTATTGTTGCCATTTGGCCTTTTTAAAAGTTTATTGTTGTGCCTGTTGCACTCTTTTACCTTGTCATATGTCTCCAATGGGGCTATGCTGGCCCTTGGCAACTCTCTTCATGGACTGTGATGCACTGTGTTACCTTGTCATATGTCTCCAATGGGGCTATGGTGGCCCTTGGCAACTCTCTTCATGGACTGTGATGCACTCTTTTACCTTGTCATATGTCTCCAATGGGGCTATGCTGGCCCTTGGCAACTCTCTTCATGGACTGTGATGCACTGTGTTATCTTGTCATATGTCTCCAATGGGGCTGTGCTGTTCCTTGGCAACTCTCTTCATGGACTGTGATGCACTGTGTTACCTTGTCATATGTCTCCAATGGGGCTATGCTGGCCCTTGGCAACTCTCTTCATGGACTGTGATGCACTCTTTTACCTTGTCATATGTCTCCAATGGGGCTATGCTGGCCCTTGGCAACTCTCTTCATGGACTGTGATGCACTGTGTTACCTTGTCATATGTTTCCAATGGGGCTATGCTGGCCCTTGGCAACTCTCTTCATGGACTGTGATGCACTGTGTTACCTTGTCATATGTCTCCAATGGGGCTATGCTGGCCCTTGGCAACTCTCTTCATGGACTGTGATGCACTGTGTTACCTTGTCATATGTCTCCAATGGGGCTATGCTGGCCCTTGGCAACTCTCTTCATGGACTGTGATGCACTGTGTTACCTTGTCATATGTCTCCAATGGGGCTATGCTGGCCCTTGGCAACTCTCTTCATGGACTGTGATGCACTCTTTTACCTTGTCATATGTCTCCAATGGGGCTATGCTGGCCCTTGGCAACTCTCTTCATGGACTGTGATGCACTGTGTTACCTTGTCATATGTCTCCAATGGGGCTATGCTGGCCCTTGGCAACTCTCTTCATGGACTGTGATGCACTGTGTTACCTTGTCATATGTCTCCAATGGGGCTATGCTGGCCCTTGGCAACTCTCTTCATGGACTGTGATGCACTGTGTTACCTTGTCATATGTCTCCAATGGGGCTATGCTGGCCCTTGGCAATGCTCTTCATGGACTGTGATGCACTGTGTTACCTTGTCATATGTCTCCAATGGGGCTATGGTGGCCCTTGGCAACTCTATTCATGGACTGTGATGCACTCTTTTACCTTGTCATATGTCTCCAATGGGGCTATGCTGGCCCTTGGCAACTCTCTTCATGGACTGTGATGCACTGTGGTACCTTGTCATATGGCTCAAATATTCCTTATTTTTACAAGATTATTTATAAACGTTGTTGATGTTTTCTTACATACTAATAAAAGACATGTCATTGCACAAATCTTTGTCCTCATTCTTCATGTTATTTTTTGAAAGCTCTAGTTTATGTTGTTGATCCTTAAAGGGACCTACCAAAAATATTTTTTATAATAAAATCATATATGTAAGACAATTGTAAATGACTTTAAGATTAACATCTCCAATGTAATCTTATTATTTGTCTTTATATATTTTTCTCTTAGCTTTATCATTGCATGATTATGATTAGCATAGTAATTGTTTTATATATGTATATATAGATTGTTATTTGTGTATATATGTATATTTCAATTTTCAGATCCATGTGTGTATTTAGAAACTCTGCATGAATTGATGCACCTTTAACAAATGATCTGAGTATTGATACAATGATATAATCCCTGTAAAGTGTTCATTTTATTGAAATAGTATTGTCTATGTGTATCCTCTTTTTAAAAACAAAATCATGTCCCTTTAAGTGATGGTGAGCACAATTGTTAATGAATGTATTTCCATTTCTAAAGCGTTTTTGTCCTTTTTACATGAACAAGGACATATAATCTTATTAATAAACAATCTTATTGTAATGTTGACAGCACATGTATTTCATTTTCTATTCTATCTTATTGTAAAAGTGTAACCAAATAAATCTCTGTGTGTAATGCAAATAATTTAGATGATGAATATTTGTTAACAAATATGTTAACAAAATACTTCTCCTCCCATATATGGCTATAGGTAGGCTGACCATATTTAAACATGAATAAATGACACGTTTAATCAATCCATGTATAACTATTGTTATTCCAAAACAATCCAAACATATCTTAAAACATCAATGGCATATGTATTTCTCATGTGTATCTTTTAAATGTTAAAGATATACACCATAGCTATAGTTCAAGGGACAGTCAAGTCCGAAAAGATGATTCATGATTTGGTGACATTCCTAGATAGCAATCTAGACACATACTAGTTCCTAAAATATAAATACGTTTCTTAGTGATATGCCAAGATGTCACTGAGTCCTTGTATTGTCTGCGGTTTTTCAGCGATCTCGGATGCGCCATGTTGTTTAAGACATCACCTGCCATGCTGTCCAATGATTCCTTGTATTGACTGACGTTCTTACGTGATCAAGAATGTGCCTTTTATTGGATGGCGTTTTGACGCGATCAAGGATGCGCCTTTTTTTTGGGCGTTCTTACGTGATCAAGAATGTGCCTTTTATTGGATGGCGTTCTTACGTGATCAAGGAAGCGCCATGTTAAGACGTCACATGCAAAGGTAAAAAAACGTCTGATTGGATTACGTAGTCCCGCAATATTTGTTTGTGCACGTTAAAAACGTTTGCAGCCAATTTTAAAAACCTTGCGAATATGTATTATTTGCATCATGTTACATTGTTGACCCGTAGCTGATAAAGACCACCACATTCTCTTTTGCTGGATGTCTGGTTGATTAAACGAACGAAAGCAAAATGTTTTCATGCATATGATATTTCGAGGCAAGTGCAAATCTCTATAGTCCATGTTGTTTAATATGTTTGTCAACAATGTTCATTTTTCAGAAAAATGACTGTTGTGTTTAATGTTAAAGATATCTAATTAATAAATATGCGCTATTGTGTTAGAATAAAGTAATCAATATGCATTTATCTTTATCATATGCTAAATATATGATGCCGACTTCTTCTAAATGTAATTTCGTTGTATATTTTATTAAAGGTTCATTAGACACTCACATTATAAATCAAAACTTTTTATTTTGTCTCTAGTTAGATAGTCCATTGTTTAACAAATACACGTTTCATTTTGCTTCTGTTCTAAGAAAATGTAAGTAATTTTCAGACTCCTCGCAAAGCCTCTGAGTTTCATGTGAGTACCATCTCCAGCTTTCTCCTGTTTGTGTAAAGGGTCTTTTCATATGTTAATGATGGGGTATTGTCTTGTTTTACGGTTGTAATGGGGGTTCATCTATATTTTCAATAGAGCTAACCCGATTTTCTTTGAAAGTGTTTGAAGCTTTGTAATATTGATATCAGTATATGTTAATCTTGTTGTTTGTAGTAGTGTCTATTACATACAGTTCTGTTAAAAAATATAGTATACTGTCCCTTTAATGCAAATGTTGATTTTTGTATCATGTATGAGTTCCACATTGTTTAATCTTCAAATATATTATTGTTAGCATATTTTCACCCCCCCACTCCTAAAAGGACTTTAAACCATATTCATTGTTCAAACAAATGTCTTTCCAATAAAAAATTAACACAATAATGTCTCTTTAACAAAATAGACTTTATTTAACACGTCAATATAAATCTGATTTCAATATTTATTTTTTGAACAAGTACATGTAGATATACCAACAAGCTTCAAATATGTGTTAGCATATGTAATTTTGTTAAAGGGACAGTTTAGAAAACAAATAATGTTTTTCATTATTCTAAAAGTCAATTATGTAATATCAATGAAATCAAATGTTTCTCACCAATTAATCATTTGTCTGTGTTTATTTAAATTTGCTAGCTAAACCTATGAGGTTCGTGTGCTCATTTCTTCGAGCTTGAAGAGTGCATGTAATCATTATACAATTTGACCACTAGAGGGCATTTGGATAGCATTTGTATATGTAAAACCTTGTGCTCATACAGCATATTATTTACCATGTATTGATCATTGATATCTAAAATGTTGTTATGTCTGAACAACAAATAAGTGGTCATTTTTCATAGTCATAGATACAAGGTTAAGCACATAAGTCACACGTATTTCTCCATGTTTTGCTGTTTCCAACTTGATAATGCGTAATACAGTGTTTTCTTTGTAATCAATAATTTTCTGACTGTCCCTTTAAGCTGTGTTATTGGCATTCAAACAGTAATATGCCATCATGGATAATTGTAATGGTAATTTTGTTTGCGATTCGGGAAACAGTTTGGACATCACATCACAGAAACCAATCAATATCATGAACAAGGATAGGTATGTGATGATGTGGTTTTCACACACTTATAACCCACACTCTGCAAACAATCTGCCTCCATGGACCCGGTCCCATAGAAGTAGATTATATACAGAGTGTGATCCACAAGTGTATGAAAACCACATCATCACATACCTATCCATTACACATTAAATAAAAAAAACATTAAAGATGAAAACAAATACTTACTTCCTCTTCCTTCCCCTCTTCCCACGGGGCTGAGGCTCTGGGAGGGGCAACTGCCGACTCCGAAGAGTTCTCCTTGGAGATGTTGTGGGAAGAGTGGAAGGAAGAGTACTGGGACGACCAAGGTGAGGAGGAGAAGATGGCTGAGGAGGAGAAGATGGCTGAGGAGGAGAAGATGGCTGAGGAGGAGAAGATGGCTGAAGAGGAGGAGATGGCCCGGCAGGAGTAGATGGGCCGGCAGGAGTAGATGGGCCGGCAGGAGTAGATGGGCCGGCAGGAGTAGATGGGCCGGCAGGAGTAGATGGGCCGGCATGAGGAGGCCCAGCAGCAAGAGGCCCAGCAGCAAGAGGCGGACCAGGAGGTAGACCAGCATGCGCCTCCCGGAAAAATTTGAACATCTCTTGGTGCAGATTAATGATTCGGTTTTGGCCTTGTTCGATTCTATTCAGTATGTTTATTATTTGGTTTTGGCCTTCAATTATTTGATTTTGTCCATCAAGAATTCGAGTTCGGCCTTCGATATTTTGTATCCGGGAGTTACGCATCTGGTCTATGTAGTCCAGTAGAACCCGCACCTCCGCTATTTCCTCTTGTTGTGCTTGGCGGGGTACCCGTGCACGGCGGGGTGCCCGTGCACGGCGGGGTGCGGGTCCTTGAGGGTCCTCTGGTTCCGCGGGCTCCTCCTCTGCTTCCGGGGCCTCTTCATCAGCTTCCGTGCGCTCTTCGTCACGGGGGGCCTCTTCCCTCCGAAGTGGAAATTCCTCCCCACCACTCTCATCCCGGGGAGATGGATGAGGCTGTGTTTCCTGTGCTGCCTCCTCCCCAGACTCTGTATATTTAAAAAGAAAATAAAAAAATGTATATATTAGCATATTTGCAAATCAAGCTTTAAATGACTTAGCTTACGATACAATTACAAATGCAGAATCATTAATCCACTTTGAAATCTAACAAACAATCAATACGATTTCCGCTTTTTCTAAACCGTGTTTGTGATATCTGTGGTCAATGTGAATGTTTTTGCGTTTGTTTTCAGTCTGTTTAAATGCACACCTAACCTATAGCCTAGATACTGATGTAACTGCAAAGTAATTGAATGCGTGTAAACAACGTTATAGCATTAATCTGATCCTTAAAGGGACATGAAACCCAATGTTTTATCTTTCATGATTTAGAAGCATACATTTATTATCAACTTTCTAATGTACTTTTCTTATCTAATTAGCTTCATTCTCTGGATATTCTTTGCTGAAAAGCATATCTAAATATGCTTATAAGATGCTGATTGTTAGCTGAATATAGCTGCCTCCTGTGATTGTTTCACCGTGTGCATGGCTATTTCTTCATTAAAATATATCTCAAGAAGGATTCAAATTAGGTAATATAAGTACATTTGAATGTTTTGTCAAATTGTATTCGCTACCTCAATCATGAAAGTAAAGGTTTGCGTATAGTGTCCCTTGAAATACATTTGTATGTGAATTTATTGTTCAATGAGCTTACCGTCAGATGAGAGTGGCAGGTTCCCGGTATCAATTCCTCCGATACCGACTACTTCCACCTCGGAGATGCTGGGCCGCAACATTTCCTCCCATCGGCAGTACTCTATTTCCAGGGCAGGTCCGCCACCGGTTCCTGCGGCATGTCGGGCCTCCAGGCTTAACTTTTTCTTGAGATCCATCTTACAGTCCCGGTAGCGATGTTTTATCAAATCCAGATCTCTGTTCCGGCCACCCACTGCATTGACTGCATTTCTTATCTCATTCCAGAGCCTCCTCTTGTCAGTCGGGGTTGTCTTCTGGTGCTGCAGCCTCCTATGCCTGGCCATATAGGCCTCTACGAGGGCCTCCTTCTCCTCCATCGAAAACCTCGCCTCCCTAGTCGCCTTGGCCTTCCCCTGTGACGATGCCCTCTGTTTCCCGGACTGTGAAGCCCTACTCTGACCGCCACTGGGCCCAGCCACTTGGTCATCTTGAACCAAGTGGCTGGGTCCACCCACTGCTTCCACCCCCGCTTCCTGCCCTCCTTCCTGCTCCCCTTCCTGCCCTGTTCCTCTCCCCCTCCTCCCCCCTCTACCTGTCCCCTGCCTGGCCTCCATCTGTTCCCTAAACTAAACCCCAAATAATCAAACAAAAAGTGAGTGTGATGAAATGAAAGGGGGTCAAAATAAAGAAGTAAAAAGACAAAAAAAGTGCTTAAAGTGTGAGAGGGATGTAAAAAAACAAAGAGGGTAAGGAGTATTTAAATAAACCAAAAGAAGAAGAAGACTAAAAGGAGGATATGTAAACTAAATGTAACTAGGGGATGGGGATGGGTATGGGGTATGGGATAAGAGTAAATGGGATGAAAGGGAATGGGACTACAAGGAATGGGGTATGGAGTGTAGTATGAGGGGGTAGGGGGTATGGAGTGTATGTAGTGTTATTGATAAGTGTATGTATGTATTGAATGTGTTTGCGTGTAAATGTGTTAAGTGTACAGAAAAATCACTCGCTCGCTAACTCACACTACTACTAATTCTCACTAACAAACACTCCCACTAACGCTCACTAACTACCACTAACTGACGCTCCCAATAACAACTCTCACTAACAACTCCCACTCCCACTAACTCACTCACGCTCCCACTAACAGACTCTCTCCCACTCCCACTAATTCACGATAACACTAACAACTGACTCTCTCACGCCAACACTAACTCACTCACTCACAATAATGCACCAACTCTCTAATCTTAAACCTCCAATCTCCAAAGACCCACCAGCAACACAGTCAAAGAAGCCCTGCTTGTGTGGTGCTTATATACCCTGTGAAAATGTTTAATGATGTACCGATTTGCGTTGTAAATTGTGTTCATGTGTGCTTTATTAGCAATTAGTATTAGTGCAATGTGTATTAGGTGTGTAAATTTGCGCATGCTCATTTGGAGTTATTATTTGTGGAATGTGTAGAATGCGATGATGTCATAGTGGTCGTTTTCTCTAACATTGTCCAATAGTATTCTTTTTAAATGTGAATTTGCGATGGTGTGTTATTAGTGAAGTGTTGTATATGTATGTTTGTCCTAATATATAGTGATATTGAATGCGATTCTTTTTCTAGTGTATGTATATATTTTTTATTCCTTGTTGTTATTTTGCGAATTTCCGCATCTTAAAGTATATGCGTATTCCCCGTATAAAATTTTATTTCAAATCCCCCCGCTTGTGAATGTGTAATGCTTGTGTGCTTTGTTGATTGATTGTTGTTGTGACATTTGCGGCGTGTTATTGTTGTGCATGATGTGGTATGCGTCATATGATCGAGCTGTGCGTATTCTCGCGAGATCGAGTGTTAGGTGAAAAAAGCAATTTTTTGGCTTTCCCATTGATATCTATGGGAGACTGTCTAACGTGGCCAGGATTACGCGTGTGACATACACGCGTTAGGAGCATCGTTAGATGATCTTATTTGTACTCTAAATACCGGAGTCAAACAATGCCGTGCGTTAGACATAAAACACGCGTGGCGTTAGCAAACCATATACCGCCGAACTCCAAATCTAGCCGATAGATTTGCAGGGTGGACAGTGATAAAATCACATGCTGTAACAAATAAGAGGCAGAGTATGTACATTTTTCACTATAATGGCCCTTTAACTAATTTTCCACACATTTTGGCAGTTTATTGGTGACTGTAAATTTACTACAATACTAGTTTGTTTTAACTAAATGGGTTCCTTAGTTTCTTTTTTAGATATTAATCTGAGAAAAAAAAGCCAGCATATACAGATACCCACCAAGTCTGAACAGATCACCATGAAAGTTGACAGGAAACTTTTTCAGACGTCACGTCTACGTAGAAATGCAAAGGAAAGTCTTTTAAAACGTGTTCTTTGAAAGCATATCAGAATTGAAATCTTAATAGCAAAAAGAGAAGTTAGAAATTCATCTATATAAACTGTATAACTCTCAAATATTTCATTGATACTCAGACTGTATAAATGATATATATATATATATATATATATATATATATATATATATATATATATATATATATATATATATATATACACACATATACACACATATACACACATATCCATGGATCTGAGAAATGCATTTCAGGTTTGTAATAAATTAAATGAACAACTGTATTGCCCTATTTTAAAATATATACCATAAATAACAGTTTTTTTTTATTTCCAGTTCAATTGCAATGTGTTGGTTAACATAAACATTTAATTTTTAATGTTTTATAATATAATTGTATTGCAAATTAGCTGCATACAAAAAAATAAATTTTAAAATATCTCTTGAATAAATCTGTTTCCTTTTCTATTGGTCTAACATAGAAATGTAGTAATAAAAAAGATGCAATGCTCATACTAACGTCTTGCATTCAGAATAAACAGCTTTGCAGACTGGAAAAGGCTAGGGGGCGGGTTTGAGAAAGAGATAGTCAACAAGCAATGCCCTGCTGCTTTGCAGCGCTACTGCATATTTGACTGCTCACTTCAAACAGCACTTTGCTCTGGATGCACTTTGTTAAGGAAACCTTCCACAGTGTAGCCAGAGCACAGCTCTGTTTGAAGAGAACTGTCTAATGTGGAGCAGCACTACAAAGTTCAAGCGCTAACTGTTCCTGCATGTGTCCTGTTCTTTCTGTAGACATGCTGCATTTTCTGCGATGACATCTCAGATCACTGTATGTTCTGCCTTGGGGTTTCCAGATATCTGAATAGACAGAAGAGTACCAATGCAGGGAGACTCATGCAATAAGTTGCCCCATAAATTGTATCTAAATTGTGTTTTCGTGCATTCAGAGTGACACTGTCAGGAGATGTATAAATATGTGGGCTATATTTATATTGAAAAGGAATGAGACTCCAATAAGCATATTTTAATATAGAATTGGTAATATACTCATGTTTGGTCTCAAATTATACATTTTCAATGGTATTAGATGGTCCCTTATATATTGAACATATAATTTATTAATGCTGGAAATTATAGGTGTGTTTAATGAACATATTGAGGTATATATCAATTAAGCTGTAGCAGTATTGATAATGAAACTGCATTTCTAGTTGTCTGCTGCCCTCTGGTGGTTTATGCGAGAATTGCAACCAAAGGGGATTGTAGTATCAAATAACCATATACATTCCCAGTAAGCCAATGAAATGTTCAGCTCCGTTAGGGCCAATCAAAAAGACAAGCTTCGATAAGGGCGTAACCAAATTCCTGTGAAAATGATTAAAGAAAAGAAGGAGTGGTTTATTTTGAATAAGAGCCCACACACACACTAGACAAAAACAGACAGACTCAAAGAGGCAGGATCACTATGAGTGAGACAGAAACACACAGACTTGTGCTAAGTATCTTCTCTACAATTTTGGGACACTTTCTTTGGAAAAGAAAGATAATAATTTGAGGCCTGTATCCTTGCAATAGTGGAGTAAATCCTTCTCATATAACTCACAAGAAACTCCGGAAGCTGAGCACTCATCTGGTTATTTGGTATACGCTGTTGTTAAGTATATATAATATTTAAATCAAAGGTATTCTATAGCTATAGTTTAAGCTGGTGATTCAAAGGGATATTTGGTATTTTAAGTTTATATTCACAGTCCTGTGCAGTTTAGAACTAGTCATATTAATGCTAAATAATTTTATTTGTTAGAAAATAATTTGTACTTTTATATTTATAAGTCAATCTTACTTATTATGAAATCTCTTAGAAATTGCATATAAATTGGTTATTGTGTTAATATACAATTTCTCTGATGGTTATAAGTTCAGCGAGAAGTGAGAGAACCCAGGCGCCTACCCTAAGGAGGCTAGGTATAAGGTATGGGATACCAGAAAGGTGGCTAAAAATGATTTAATAAGTCTTTACAAAATCATAAAATCAGGGTACAGTTGAATAAAAAACAATGGATTAAAAAACAATTGTTATAAAAACACAATTACATACTTCATGGATCCATGAGCAAAATAAGGGATAATCACAATTTGATAGTGCAAATAAATAACAGTGAAATAGATAACAAATAAAAACAATGGTAAACCAATAATGAGAAATCAATCAGTCCGGTAGAATAAAACCAATAGTAATAGTAATCTAAGATAGTAGAAAATATAAAATTCCAAAAAAGTACTTTTTTTTAAAAAAGACGGTTTATCAAATCCTGTTAAGAAAAATAGAAGTGCAAATCCAATTATACCCCCACAAGTTTCATATAAAAAATAAAATTTAATTATCTGTAACTAGATTGGAAATTCTCAAGTGCAATCATCACTCTAATACACACGGGCAGGATTGACCATTCACTTCCTTTTATTCATTAGGCCAATTGCTAGATTACAAGAAAATCAAAAGGTTTTCAATACATTTAAGTGTATCTAGTGCGTTACATGCTGCATGACAAAGTGTTTGACATTGCACTAAAACTATCACTATTCAAACTAAGGAATTTTTTGTAATATCGTTACAAAATAATGTCTTTCTAAGTTTATCACATTCTGTTGTCCCAAGACGTCTCACCCCTTACCTCCAATCAAAAAAGGATAGAACCGGCACACCCCCAAATAGGGCCATTCACGTAGCCCTTAACACATGTTACTGATATTGAAGGAATAACAAACACACCTTTCCCCAGACCCAATCAAAGGCGTATACCCTATGTCGTGACGTCATGACCAATCAGGTCGGTCCGTTCACGGACCTAGTTATAGTATCTTAAATCCGGTCTCTGTCAATTGGCACCAACTTTAAAACCAAATTTAGCAATACCCGACATCACCAATTGAAAATTTACACTTATAGAAGTCTACGATCATTATTTTACGATCGGAATATTTTACCTGTACCGGAAGTGACGTCACGAGTTTTACGGAGCAAATATACCAGTCAAATAAATTGACAAAGCCATAAAGATTATCAAGTTTCGGAAAGTCTCTTGTCTCCCTTCTGAAATATAATTAAATTCATTCTATAATTTGTTAAAAAACGCTTGAATAAAAAAGCAAGATTAAGGTACCGGAAGTAAACAATCTAGCTACATCCGGTATAGCACCCTTTATAAGGCCACCTTTAGCATTTACAAACCAGTCTTGAGAAAGGCCTAGTACGGGCTGAAATGCGTAGACCAGCACTGGTAAGCCTTATTTCATGATCTGTCATTTGTTTAGGACATTCTACACTATATTTTGTTTTGTTTTTTTCACAGGTGGACCGTCTGTTCCCTTGACTTTTTTCTTTATTATTTTTTACCTTAAGATCACCTTCCTAGTCATTGTTGGCACTTGTTTGAAGATTGAGGATTGATTTTTATTTTTTATCTTTTGAACACCATAAACTTTGTTATGTATGCCACATATTTCGTCGTTTTTTGATCATCATTGGTGGATCACTATTCAATATATTTTTTCGCGCCTTTTGTCATTTTTTATTAGACTTTCGTCACTAATTTGGATTTGACTTTCATCTACTATAGGATTACCTAAAGGTTTATAATTGGATTTGCACTTCTATTTTTCTTAACAGGATTTGATACACCGTCTTTTTTTAAAAAAGTACTTTTTTGGAATTTTATATTTTCGACTATCTTAGATTACTATTACTATTGGTTTTATTCTACCGGACTGATTGATTTCTCATTATTGGTTTACCATTGTTTTTATTTGTTATCTATTTCACTGTTATTTATTTGCACTATCAAATTGTGATTATCCCTTATTTTGCTCATGGATCCATGAAGTATGTAATTGTGTTTTTATAACAATTGTTTTTTACCTAGCCTCCTTAGGGTAGGCGCCTGGGTTCTCTCACTTCTCACTTTTATACTTCTTTCTCCGGGTAACAGCTAGGAGTTACCCGCCCCCGGGCTAACAGGTTCCCATCAGGTGCTTAGGCCAACCTATAGAGGTTATAAGTTCAGCATTAGAGTTATTGGCTAATTATAGACTATTCTGGTATTTTCCTTGTGATATTTTAACAAGTGATTCATTGTGAGTAAGGTTAATTTTAGAGACACATTTTTATGATCTGTTTGGTATAGAATATTGTAAAGGAATAAGCGTGTATAATTGATTCATAATCTAGTTTTTAAATAAATATAATTGAAGGTATCTATAAGGATAACTAATCTAGAATTAAGGAATAAATATTGATTCTCAATAAATATATTGTTACGTATATACATTTTATTGGTTAGCAACTGTTGAGATAAATAATTTTACTTAAGGTTACTATAAGTAATCATTTTGTAACCTAGTCATATACTAACATATAATCTGGAGGCACTGCAGAATCTTATTATCTTTATCACACTGATATAACATATTTTGTAGTAAATAAAAAAAAATATTCATTACATTTTTTTAAAATATTTTTTTTTCCCGTTGGTCAGAATTATATTAGCATTTTAATTTAACCAAATACTAAGCCAAAATAATAATGTCTGTTACTAGAAGTGAATCGAATGAATCTCTACTCAGTGTTGAAATATGTCCACCCAAAATTTAAAAAATAAAACGTAATGAGCTAATACTAAAATCCTGGCCCCTTGTAATATGCATTATTGACGAAATGTCCACCCACCTTATAGAAAAGGAATTGCAATTACAGGAGCTAGAAGATGATATTCGCTCATCACGCAAATGCGAAGAGAATTTAGAAATAGCCAAAAATGAAATTGTTACTTTTAAACCAAGATATGGCCACCTTCTAAGAGTATAACCAACATTTAGTAGCTAAAAGGAACATTTGAATAAACAACTCGCACAGAGCAAGAAAGAGTTAAGTGAATTAAAAAAACAATATTGCCATAATGAAACCCCCTCCATTGATAGTGAAAATAATGAAAATAATAATGCAGGTATTTTAAAAACCCTAAAAGAATTTATGAGAAATGAACTGCAGAACATTAGGGAAGAATTTAAACAAAGGACCCCGATTAAGTCAGAGGTAAACTTCCCACATAAACAGTCACCTCAGGTTTTAAATTCAGGGAACTGCTATACGTCAGAGGGGGAGGGCAGCTCTAGTAGTGAGTCAGGGGGCGGATGCCAGCTATCCAGATAGCCCACATAGTACTAATGTAGGTAAGGGGTTTCCCCATAGTAAAAGTAGGGCAGGTAGGGGGTGCTCGAGCCCCAAAAATAAGGTCCCTAGGAAGACCCAAGATACGTCTAATAAGGTATATGACACCCCTAAAATAATTACTTTCTTAAGTGGTGCAGTACCTAAATTTTCCAACAAGGGAACCAATTCTATAATTGACCACTTAGAGGCCTATGGAAATGTTTTATCCATAATAAATGTTACTAGTGAGCAGTCAAAAATTGAATTTCTGCCCTGGGTATTTGAGGGTAAACATCACAAGTTCTTTGCTTCACTAAAGGATATGAATATTCATTCCTGGAGAGACACAAAGCAACAGTGCAAAAAGGAGTTCGGGCAATATCGCACTTAAACGGCTGTGAAAATAGCTGTATACGGTTTAAAATGTGGCGCCAATCAAAGCCCAGTTAAATTCCTTTCTGTACTTAAAGTGTGTACAGTATGGCCAAAGACTACCCCATATTTTAAAACTCAGAATTTGTGAATTTATTTTACGAAGCATTGCCCACGCACATCAAACTTAATTTGGCTAGAGATTTTGATGAGAACTGCTCATTGGACTAGCTGATCAAAGAGAGTACAAAGTTATACTCTATTCAGCAGTCCGGTGAACAGTGGATTAAAAGGGAACCAAGACCCAGCCCCAAAATTGTGGCAGAAACTAGGGTGTCACCTAGGCCCCTCAATTTAGAGTCCAAAAAGAAAACTTATGTGGAAGTGGCCGGAGAGAAAAAAGGCCTTCCCCACAAAGTTTTAACTCTGCCCCTCCCCCAACAAGGGCCGAGGTGCAGAGAGAATATACTCAAAATGAGGGGCATACCCAGAGAAATAGTTATCCCCAAAGAGATGAACACCCACAAGGTAATCGGTATCCCCGTAAAAATAAATACCAAAAGTGGCGAAAATATTCTCAGGGTAACCAGACACCCCAAGTAAATAGTGCTCCCCAAGACATTAACGCTGAACAAGTTTAACCCCAAAGACAACCACGTCAATATAGAAACAATAGCTATGATTCTGAGGGATCCCAAGGATCCAGGAATCAGTACCCTGGGATATCAAAAAATCGGTCCATGGGTAAAAAGAGCTTGTACAATCAAGTGGGCCAACTTAGTACGCAGTTAAATCAATTATGTACACTATTTACTAATATGAGTCAAGCTCTGACGGCTCAGAACCCTAATAATCCTTTTTTAGGTGTACAGCCAGTGGCCAGCAGTGGACCACAGGCACAATCATAAATACCCAGGTATTACCTGAGGGAGAGGGGAGAGAGATACCAAATGGAATGATAAATGTCAATAATGGTACAAATCATGTTCTCTCCCTATAGCCCAGAAACGAACGGTTTAGCTGTGATGACGGGCCTTAGCTAATGGCTGTTCCAGTGATGATGAACACTGACAGCTACGAGAACTCCTGATGGAGTACAAGGATATTTTTGCTAGGGATTCTTATGACTGTGGGACTACAGACCTGCACATTGCAAGAATCCAAACAGATCCCAATGCACCACCTGTCTTTGTTAAACAATACAGACTTCCTTTAGCCTCATATGATTCTCTTGCAGAAATCATAAGGAACCTGGAAGAAAGGAGTATCATCAGACAGGTGCACAGCTCTTATAACAATCCTATTCTAGGTGTTCTTAAGCCAAATGGACAATGGCGTTTGTGTGCTGACTTAAGACAGCTAAACAAACGAGTGTTCATGTCTGGCTGGCCTGTGCCATATATTGACCATTGCCTAGCGCAGATGCAGGGATCCAAAATATTCACTGCCATTGATTGTGCACAGGGATATTGGACCATAAAGGTACACGGGGAAGACCAGTATAAGCTTCCATTCTCGTTCCAAAAGGTCAAGTATGCATTCCAAAGGCTCCTGTTTGGATGCATAAATTCAGGACATGAATTTGTTGTATTCATGCATAAGGCTATGCCTGATGCACTGGAAAGGGGGACCTTATCTTATGTTGATGGTGTGTTAATCAAAAGCACAGACTTTGAAAAACACATCACATAAATGTAACATGTCCTCAGCCAACTTAAAAGGACAGGTGTCAAATTATCCCTACAAAAAGCCCAATGGTGTCGCACTTGTGTAAACTTTTTGGGACATGAAGTTACTTCTGAAGGGTTAAATCCTCATAAGAAAAAAGGTGGAAGCTATAATAAATTCTAAGAACCCAACTAACTTAAAGGAATTTAGATCATTCCTGGGTATGACAAATTATTCTCGCAAATTCATTGATAATTATGCAGAATTAGCTAAACCACTGCTACATCTTCTAAAGAAGGATGTGAAATGGCATTGGAGTGAGGCTCAAGAGACAGTCATCAGAGAGCTGAAGAGAAAACTCACTCAAGCACCTTGCTTAGCATACCCTGAAGAGGGTAAACCTTTCAACTTAGAGACAGGTTACACAGATATAAGCATGAGTGCTGTTTTATACCAAAAGCTTGATAATTTAAGCAAAGTCATTGCTTATGCGAGCAAAACTCTATGCCCAGTAGAAATAAAATTTAGTGAGTGCGAAAAAAGCCCTCTTATCTACTGTATGGGCTCGCAAAATTTCCGCAGCTATATTCAGGGCAAGAAAATTATTGTAGAAACAGCCCACCAGCCTTTGCTAAATCTGCAAAGTGAGAGAATAAGAGATGGGAACTTGTCTAATAGCCGCATAACAGCTTGGACTCTTTCCTTACAAGGCTGGCCTCTAGAAATTTGTTACAAGAAAAATAAAAAGAATCCAGTCGCACAGGGGCTTGCCGAACTCCATGACTGTACTGCTAAAGATCATGGGGAAGAGTTATTAGAAGATGATTTCCTGGAGGAACAATTGCTTTCCCCATATAAAATATATAATGAGCACCAATGTCAAACATTACCTTGGTTATATGTTGATCATTGTTCTTACCATGCCACTATTGATAATGAGCGCAGATTAGTCGCTGGCATTGGTATAACTTGGGCAAATGGATTTCCAAATATTTCTGTAGGACCATTGGACCAAGATCCAGTCAAGTTGCAGAACTAACCGCTGTTCTAAAAACCATTGAGATGGCTATTGAACAAGGTATTCATGAATTTGTGATCATTACTGACTTAAATTATGTGCGTGACAGTTTTGTTGAATACCTGCCAACTTGAAAAAGAAATGGCATGCAGAAAACTAACAACAAACCAGTCAAACGTGGCAAGTTGTTCTGCGAGATTGATAATCTAGTGGTGTCCAATGGTTTAACCTTACACTGGAAAAAGACCAAGGGTCATTCCATAATTCAAGGTCCTGATAAAGGAAGGCAATGATCTTGCAGATTAATTAGCCAAACAAGGAGCCATAACTGGAGAACTCCTTAATATCGACCACTTAATGGGTGAAATTCAGGTAGAAGCCATTACCAGAAATCAGGCTACACAACAAAGTGAGCCTAACCTGGTACAATGTAGTCAGGATTCTCCTAGTGAGGACCTGATCACTAGTCAAAAAGAAGATCCCATTATAGGTATCTTCTACAAACACATAGAAGATCCTGAAAACCACCCCATCTCAAAAGAGGACAGTATTGGTAAGGAAGCTCTTAGAATCTTAATTAAGTCCAGATCACAATTCAAGTTACAGGATGGTTTGTTAATTAGAACCTCCAAAACAGGCATCCACCAATGGATGGTACCTACAAAGTTCAGAGGTCTCATGCTTCAACATGCCCATGATGCTCCCACATCTGGTCATCGTGGTGCAAAATTAACGTATGAAATATTGGGTGACTATGCCTTTTGGCCGCACATGTTAAAAGATGTTCAAACCTACTGTCAAGGGTGTTTAATCTGTCCACAGTTCCAACCCACTGCGCCAACACATAGAGCGCCATTGCAGAAAAGGGGGATGGTAATGCCATGGTCAGATATCCAAATTGATTTTATTGGTCCGGTAGCTAGGTCATCAAGAGGTAACATGCCTGTTCACTAAATGGGTAGAGTGCATCAGTGCACCTAACAATAGTGCTGAAACATATGCAGCATTGCTCATCAACCACGTGTTTTCCAGATTTGGTTTACCCCAGAGAATCGAATCCGATCGGGGAACCCACTTCACTAGCAAAGTGATAACCAAAATGTGGAAAATACTAGGGGTCAAAAGAAACCTCCATATTGCATATAGAGCTGCCTCTAGTGGTGGTGTAGAGCGCTACAACCAGTCCATTGTGAAAATCCTCAAAAAGTTTGTGAGTGAAACAGGTAAATACTGGGATGTAAAATTACCTCTAGTCCTAATGGCAATAAGAGCAACTCCAAGTAGTGCTACTAAGATGTCACCTTTTGAATTGATGACTGGTAGAAGAATGGTTTTACCTCAGCATCTACTGTACCGTACATCAGACCAGAACTTGATAAATGCTGCAAATACACATCAATATGTGGAGAACTTAAGGAAGCACCTGCAATATGCTTTTGCATTTGCTCAAAGGAACATAGAAAAGTCCACAACTGCCGCTAAAACCTACTATGATCTCAAAACTTCAAAAAAGGAATATGAAATTAATGATAAAGTTTATATTTATAACTTTGGAAGAGATCAGGTTAAGGAGAAGAAATTTCTTCCGTCATGGAAGGGTTATTTTGTCATTACTGACATAATATATCCAGTTGCCTATAAAATTAGGATACCTAAAAATGATACTTTTATGGATAAATGGGTCCAAATTAACCAGTTGCAAGCGTGCCATCCAAGATCCCAACTACAAGTCATAGAGGGAGAATGAAAGGTAATTTCCCCAAATGCACTAAAGAAGTATTGTAGTTTAAAGATACCTAGCTAGCGAGCATAAGGGCTCAAAAATAACGGACTCTCTTCATAATAAGATTGTCTATGATGCATACTGTCAGTACACTCACCAAGTACCACTGACTTTAAGCCAATTCAAATACATGTGTCCTACATATATTTAAAATTGGAAGGGGGATTTATGTCAGGATATCTGTGGAGTGTTATTAAATAATATATATATATATATATATATATATATATATATATAGAAGCTTCGATTAAGTGCACTCTCACTGGCCAACCCAGACACAAACCAGGGTGCTTAACGGACTGAACAATCTGAATAGGAATAAGCACTCACTGGATTTCAAAACAACAAATATTTATTTGGCAGTGACGTTTCGGGGCATTCACCCCTTCCTCAGACAACCCAAAATGTGAAACAAGCAAAGTTAAATAGTAACTCAAGCCCCTCCCCCATCAAATTTCAGCCAATCAAAATACATCCAATGCAATCAATAGGGGATGTATATTAGACAAACACAATTACATTTCTGTTCAAAATCAATAAAGTGTATGCTTGTATAAAGCACATGTGTGATATAACCATATATAGTGTATTATGTTACAGTGTTAGTGACAGTGAAGTGGACGGCTATAGAGTGTGCCAACAGATAATGAAAATACATCTGCCTTCTTATAATACATTCTATGAACAAAACATAAGGGGTATATTAGACGTGTTGTTACCAAGAGCCGTAACTTATTTATACCACCTATACACTACTTAGAAACATTTATTCATTTAGCTGTAAGGCAACTTACTGTGTATCAACAGCATATAAGTCATCATAAGAAATGTCTACTCCGCCATCAGTTATCACGCTAGCTACCGCATGGTCGGAGGGGGCGTGTCAGCATCCGGGTTAGCATCTTGACCCGCTACTGAAAATCCAAGCACTGAGCGGTGTTATGTGTTGCCATAGCAACCTGTCCTGGCGTCATCAGCCACACCAGACCGAGGCTGTACTGCGTAAGTCTATACCAGGTCACCATGGCAACCATAAACAATGCCATAATTTACACACAGCTGGTGTCATAATAGGATCGCATATCAAAACATGCTGATGTGACAACTAGATATGTGGTTAGTTATAAACTAGCGCATTGAGAATTGTCAAGTGAAAAAATCTATAATACCAGCGGTGGTGGGGATTAAGGCTCACTGGTGTATAATATATTAAAAGAAATCTCTAAGATTATACACGGTGTGATCAAATTCTTCCTAAGGGAATCAAAGATCAAGGGAACTATAGCCATCAATTAGTCAAACAAACTCTAACTCAAATCTAAATGAGTCATGTATTCTAATGTTACACAGGCTAGAAAATGGATAAACAGTTGGGAGCAAAAGATCCTATTCTAGATCTACCGACTTGGTCACAGTATCATGGCTGGGTCTAAGATTACTGGTCTACAATCACCCCGAAATGGACATTTATGAAGTGTATTGGGGATACTCTGAATCCTGTAGTATCTATAGTATTTTGGTGGGGGTCTAAGCCTATAGATTAGTGAGATATCCAGATCACCACATAAATCTAAATCATCTCAAGGCCAAATTAACTAACTTGGTGCATTCATTGTTAAAAGCCTGATAGTATGGAAATATATCATTAAAGTCCTACCTGAGAGTGGAGCTTCGTGTCTCCCAGAGTATGGTCTTACAAATGATTTTTAGTAGGTAGGTACATGGACTCTCATTAGCAAATGGGATGTTTATAGACATCCTGCCAGTAGTATCCCTAAGGGGGTACTACAGGAAACAGTGCCAGTCCACATTTGTGTTCAATCCTCCTGGATGTACTGTTCCAAGTTTATGAATCCACTTGGCCTCAATTTGTAGGAGTTTCTTCTTTCTGTTGCCTCCCCGTATCAAAGGTGGTACATGATCAATAAGTACGAAGCGCAAGTCCTTCACAGTGTGGTTCTTCTGTAATCTTTGATTCCCTTAGGAAGAATTTGATCACACCGTGTATAATCTTAGAGATTTCTTTTAATATATTATACACCAGTGAGCCTTAATCCCCACCACCGCTGGTATTATAGATTTTTTCACTTGACAATTCTCAATGCGCTAGTTTATAACTAACCACATATCTAGTTGTCACATCAGCATGTTTTGATATGCGATCCTATTATGACACCAGCTGTGTGTAAATTATGGCATTGTTTATGGTTGCCATGGTGACCTGGTATAGACTTACGCAGTACAGCCTCGGTCTGGTGTGGCTGATGACGCCAGGACAGGTTGCTATGGCAACACATAACACCGCTCAGTGCTTGGATTTTCAGTAGCGGGTCAAGATGCTAACCCGGATGCTGACACGCCCCCTCCGACCATGCGGTAGCTAGCGTGATAACTGATGGCGGAGTAGACATTTCTTATGATGACTTATATGCTGTTGATACACAGTAAGTTGCCTTACAGCTAAATGAATAAATGTTTCTAAGTAGTGTATAGGTGGTATAAATAAGTTACGGCTCTTGGTAACAACACGTCTAATATACCCCTTATGTTTTGTTCATAGAATGTATTATAAGAAGGCAGATGTATTTTCATTATCTGTTGGCACACTCTATAGCCGTCCACTTCACTGTCACTAACACTGTAACATAATACACTATATATGGTTATATCACACATGTGCTTTATACAAGCATACACTTTATTGATTTTGAACAGAAATGTAATTGTGTTTGTCTAATATACATCCCCTATTGATTGCATTGGATGTATTTTGATTGGCTGAAATTTGATGGGGGAGGGGCTTGAGTTACTATTTAACTTTGCTTGTTTCACATTTTGGGTTGTCTGAGGAAGGGGTGAATGCCCCGAAACGTCACTGCCAAATAAATATTTGTTGTTTTGAAATCCAGTGAGTGCTTATTCCTATTCAGATTATATATATATATATATATATATATATACAAACTGCTAGATTACGAGTCTTGCGTTAGCCTTAAAAAGTAGCATTGAGAGGTCCCAACGCTGCTTTTTAACGCCCGCTGGTATTACGAGTCTTGCTGGTACAGGTGTACCGCTCACATTTTTGGCCAGACTCGAAAATACCGCAAATCCACTTACGTCAATTGCGTATCCTATATTTTCAATGGGACTTGCATAGCGCCGGTATTACGAGTCTTCCAAAAAGTGAGCAGTAGACCCTCTCCTATCAAGCCTAGTACTGCATTTTAAAGTTAGTAGTTAAGAGTTTTACACTACAACGCTGTAGCATAAAACTCTTAACTAAAGTGCTAAAAAGTACACTAACACCCATAAACTACCTATTAACCCCTAAACCGAGGCCTCCCCACATCGCAACACTAAAAAAAAATGTTTAACCCCTAATCTGCCGAACCAGACATCGCCGCCACTATAAAAAATATATTAACCCCTAAACCGCTGCACTCCCGCATCGCAAACACTAGTTAAATATTATTAACTCCTAATCTGCCGTCCCTAACATCGCCGACACCTACCTACATTTATTAACCCCTAATCTGCCGCCCCAACGTCGCCGCAACTATATTAAATGTATTAACCCCCATATCTAAGTCTAACCCTAACCCCCCTAACTTAAATATAATTTAAATAAATCTAAATAAAATAACTACAATTAACTAAATTATTCCTATTTAAAACTAAATACTTACCTATAAAATAAACCCTAAGATAGCTACAATATAACTAATAGTTACATTGTAGCTAGCTTAGGATTTATTTTTATTTTACAGGCAACTTTGTATTTATTTATTTTAACTAGGTAGAATAGTTATTATAGTTATTAACTATTTAATAGCTACCTAGTTAAAATAAAGTCAAATTTATCTGTAAAATAAAACCTAACCTGTTACAATTACACCTAACACTACACTATAATTAAATTAATTCCCTAAACTAAATACAATTAAAAACAATTATCTAAAGTACGGAAAAAAAACAACACTAAATTACAGAAAATAATAAAATAATTAAAAAGTTTATTAAACTAATTACACCTAATCTAATCCCCCTAATAAAATAAAAAAGCCCCCCAAAATAATAAAAAGCCCTACCCTATACTAAATTACAAATAGCCCTTACAAGGGCCTTTTGTGGGGCATTGCCCCAAAGTAATCAGCTCTTTTACCTGTAAAAAAAAAGTACAATACCCCCCAACATTAATACCCACCACCCACACACCCAACCCTACTCTAAAACCCACCCAAAACCACCTTAATAAAACACTAACACTAACCCTTTGAAGATCACCCTACCTTGAGAAGTCTTCACCCAATCGGGCCGAAGTCCTCAACGAAGCAGGGCGAAGTGGTCCTCCAGACGGGCAGAAGTCTTCATCCAAGCCAGGAAGAAGAGGTCCTCCAGACGGGCAGAAGTCCTCATCCAGGCGCAGTCTTCTATCTTCATCCATCCGGCGCGGAGCGGCTCCATCTTCAAGACATCCGACGCGGAGCATCCTCTTCAAACGACGTCCAACTGAAGAATGAAGGTTCCTTTAAATGACGTCATCCAAGATGGCGTCCCTTCAATTCCGATTGGCTGATAGAATCAGCCAATCAGAATTAAGGTAGAAAAAATCCCATTGGCTGATGCAATCAGACAATAGGATTGAAGTTCAATCTTATTGGCTGATCCAATCAGCCAATAGGATTGAGCTGGCATTCTATTGGCTGATTGGATCAGCCAATAGAATGCAAGCTCAATCCTATTGGCTGATTGCATCAGCCAATAGGATTTTTTCTACCTTAATTCCGATTGGCTGATAGAATTCTATCAGCCAATCGGAATTGAAGGGACGCCATCTTGGATGACGTCATTTATAGGAACCTTCATTCTTCAGTTGGACGTCGTTTAAAGAGGATGCTCCGCGTCAGATGTCTTGAAGATGGAGCCGCTCCGCGCCGGATGGATGAAGATAGAAGATGCTGCTTGGATGAAGACTTCTGCCCGTCTGGAGGACCTCTTCTTCCCAGCTTGGATGAAGACTTCTGCCCTTCTGGAGGACCACTTCGCTTGGCTTCGTTGAGGACTTCGGCCCGGTTGGGTGAAGACTTCTCAAGGTAGGGTGATCTTCAAGGGGTTAGTGTTAGGTTTTATTAAGGGGGGATTGGGTGGGTTTTAGAGTAGGGTTGGGTGTGTGGGTGGTGGGTTTTAATGTTGGGGGGTATTGTAATTTTTTTTCCAGGTAAAAGAGCTGATTACTTTGGGGCAATGCCCCGCAAAAGGCCCTTTTAAGGGCTATTTGTAATTTAGTATAGGGAAGGGCTTTTTATTATTTTGGGGGGCTTTTTTATTTTATTAGGGGGATTAGATTAGGTGTAATTAGTTTAAAAGACTTGTAATTATTTTATTATTTTCTGTAATTTAGTGTTTTTTTTTTTCGTACTTTAGATAATTGTATTTAATTATATTTAGTTTAGGGAATTAATTTAATTATAGTGTAGTGGTGTAATTTTAACAGGTTAGGTTTTATTTTACAGGTAAATTTGACTTTATTTTAACTAGGTAGCTATTAAATAGTTCTTAACTATTTAATAACTATTCTACCTAGTTAAAATAAATACAAAGTTGCCTGTAAAATAAAAATAAATACTAAGCTAGCTACAATGTAACTATTAGTTATTTTGTAGCTATCTTAGGGTTTATTTTATAGGTAAGTATTTAGTTTTAAATAGGAATAATTTAGTTAATTGTAATTTTATTTAGATTTATTTAAATTATATTTAAGTTAGGGGGTGTTAGGGTTAGACTTAGGTTTAGGGGTTAAGAACTTTAATATAGTGGTGGCGACGTTAGGGGCGGCAGATTAGGGGTTAATAAGTGTAGGTAGGTTGCGACGACATTGGGGGCGGCAGATTAGGGGTTAATAAATATAATGTAAGTGTCGGCGATGTTGGGGGCAGCAGATTAGGGCTTATTAAGTATAATGTAGGTGGCGGCGGTGTCCGGAGTGGCAGATTAGGGGTTAATAATATAATGTTGGTGTCGGGGGCGGCAGATTAGGGGTTAATAAGTGTAAGATTAGGGGTGTTTAGACTCGGGGTTCATGTTAGGGTGTTAGGTGTAGACATAAAATGTATTTCCCCATAGGAATCAATGGGACTGCGTTAAGAGCTGAATGCTGCTTTTTTGCAGGTGTTAGGGTTTTTTTCAGCCGGCTCTCCCCCATTGATTCCTATGGGGAAATCGTGCACGAGCGCGTTTTAGCAGCTCACCGCTACCGTAAGCAGCGCTGGTATTGAGGTGAGATGTGGAGCAAAATTTTGCTCTCCGTTCACTTTTCGGCGGCTAACGCCGGGTTTGTAAAAACCCGTAATACCAGCGTTGTCTGTAGGTGAGCGGTGAGCATAAAATGCTCATTAGCACCGCACAGCCTTACCGACAAAACTCGTAATCTAGCCGAAAGTAAATAGAAAAGTGAATGCACCGGTATAACGTGTATCCAAAAGACCAGGAGAATAGCACCCTCCCTAAATAAATCACAGCAACACAAGGGTTAAATATGCAAGATAATTTTTTTTTTATATTTATCAGATCATAAATAAATACACAAAAACACGCATAGTTCGACACATACAAGACAACACATGGGCCCCTCACAATTCTAAGAGAGACTAAGCCGGCTTTGAATGACCTGAATAGTGTACCATAATAACAAAAGAGTTGAATGCAAAATAAAGTTCAGTATAATCACAGTGCTTGTTGTCACACTTATATGAGATGGTAAAGTAAACAATAATGTTCAAAGTCAAGTCGCAGATGATATCCTGTAAATGCGGATGCAATAGACCAAGCAAGCAAATGGAATGAAGTGACAGGCAAATAAGATAACAGCAGCAGGGATAAGTGGGGGGATCCCACAGTTGTGTGCAGCACTCATCCCTGCTGCTGTTATCTTTCCCTGTGTGGAGGAGTAGTGAGTTGGACTCCCATCCATCTACTTTAACATCCGTCAAGGAGAGGTAGTATATACAGGCTATTACAGCTACCGGAGGAGGTACTGTAACAGCTTTTGCTGATGACCATTTGCCTTTCTACACATCCGACTGTATTTACTCATGTGGATACCCCACACAGGGCCACAGCTGACTTTAGATAAACTCATCTTTGAGTGACTTTGCCTGCATGTACTAGCCTGCACTATACATGACGATCTGCTTGCTTGCTCACTTATTTGCCTGTCACTTCATTCCATTTACTTGCTTGGTCTATTGCATCCGCATTTACAGGATGATATCAGTGACTTGACTTTGAACATTATTGTTTACTTTACCATCTCATATAAGTGTGACAACAAGCACTGTGATTATACTGAACTTTATTTTGCATTCAACTCTGTTGTTATTATGGTGCCCTATTCAGGTCATTCATAGCCTGCTTAGTTTCTCTTAGAATGGGGCCCATGTGTTGTCTTGTATGTGTCTATGTGTGTTTTTGTGTATTTATTTATTTATAATCTGATAAATATAAACATTTTTATCTTGCATATTTAACCCTTGTGTTGCTGTGATTTATTTAGAGAGAAGCTATTCTCCTGGTCTTTTGGATACACCTTATACCGGTGCATTCACTTTTCTATTTACTTTGTATATAAATTTACCACGTTGCACCTCCCGCATTAGGATTAAGCTTTATATATACTTGATATTATTTTTATAGTTGAGCTTATTGGTCTCTTTTTCCTTTTTTAACTATATATATTTATCTACACATATATATATATATTGAAATAGATATCATATTTGAAGCTATTTGTATCAGTTATTACTGTAACATTACAATTCTCTCTATGAAATGGTCTGAGTTTGTAACACAACCCCCCTTTCTTGTTGTCAAGGACGCATTGCAATCCTTTGTCCCAATTCATTCAGGATTTGCTTTCAAAGTAATCTTAACATATAACACTCTCAAGTTTGAACACCCATATATGGAGCTTCCTGCCCAAGATGAGTAATAAAGTTGCAGACCCCCTGCAGACAACAGTCGCTTAAGTCTGATCTGATACTTGAATATACCAAGATTCTCAAGGATTGTAGCTCTTATCATCTAAGTCAGGGGTGTCCAAACTTTGCTCTCCAGAGGTTTTGGAACTACATTTCCGATGATGCTCAGCCAGCATTTTATCTAGCTGAGCATCATGGGAAATGTAGTTCCAAAACCTCTGGAGAGCAAAGTTTGGACACCCCTGATCTAAGTGTTAAATACCTCATACTGAGTTCAAATACACGAAGTTCAGACATCACGTCTCCGTAGAAAAGCAAAGAAAACTCTTTTAAAACATGTGTTCTTTGAAAGCATATCAGAATTTAAATCTTAATAGCAAAAAGAGAAGATAGAAATTCATCTATATAAACTGTATCATTCTCAAAGATTTCATTGATACTCAGACTGTATAAATGATATATATATATATATATATATATATATATATATATATATATATATATATATATATATATATATACATACACACATATCCATGGATCTGAGAAATGCATTTCAGGTTTGTAATAAATGAAATGAACAACTGTATTGCCCTATTTTAAAATATATATCATAAATAACAGTTGTTTTTTTATTTCCAGATATCTGAATAGACAGAAGAGTACCAATGCAGGGTGACTCATGCAATAAGTTGCCTCATAAATTGTACCTAAATTGTGTTTTCGTGCATTCAGAGTGACACTGTCAGAAGATGTACAAATATGTGGGCTATATTTATATTGAAAAGGAATGAGACTCCAATAAGCATATTTTAATATAGAATTGGTAATATACTCATGTTTGGTTTAAAATTATACATGTTCAATGGTATTAGATGGTCCCATAAATATTGAACATATAATTTATTAATGCTGGAAATTATAGGTGTGTTTAATGAACATATTGAGGTATATATCAATTAAGCTGTAGCATAGCAGCTGTATTGATAATAAAACTGCATTTCTAGTTGTCTGCTGCCCTCTGGTGGTTTATGCGAGAATTGCAACCAAAGGGGATTGTAGTATCAAATAACCATATACATTCCCAGTAAGCCAATGAAATGTTCAGCTCTGTTAAGGCCAATAAAAAAGACAAGCTTCAATAAGGGCGTAACCAAATTCTTGTGGGAATGATTAAAGAAAAGAAGGAGTGGTTTATCTTGAATAAGAGCCCACACACACACTAGACAAAAACAGACAGACTCAAAGAGGCAGAATCACTTTGAGTGAGAGAGAAACACACAGACTTGTGCTAAGTATCTTCTCTGCAATTTTGGGACACTTTCTTAGGAAAAGAAAGATAATAATTTGAGGCCTGTATCCTTGCAATAGTGGACTAAATCCTTCTCATATGACCCACAAGAAACTCCGGAAGCTGAGCACTCATCTGGTTATTTTGTAAATAGTATGCTATTGTTAAAGGGACATTCATATGCAAAAGAAGGGGGAGTGTCTTATTTCCCACTTGCAGTGGGCTTTCCAGCTGCCTTTTCAACAGAGCTAAACTGAGAGCTTCTAAGTAAGTTTTTAAACAGTTTTATACTAATTGTTTTATCAGTATCTGTGCACCTTATTCTTTATAGTAGTGTCTATTACATGCAGTTATATGAAAATTAGTGTATACTGTCCCTTTAAGTATATATAATATTTAAATCAAATGTATTCTATAGCTATAGTTTAATTTAAGCTGGTGATTCAAAGGGATATTTGGTATTTTAAATTTATATTCACAGTCCTGTGCAGTTTAGAACTAGTAATATTAATGCTAAATAATTGTATTTGCTAGAAAAGAATTTGTACTTTTATATTTATAAGTCAATCTTACTTATGAAATCTCTTTGAACTTGCATATAAATTGGTTATTGTGTTAATAATATACAATTTCTCTGATGGTAATACGTTCAGCATTAGAGTTATTGGCTAATTATAGGCTATTCTGGTATTTTCATTGTGATATTTTTACAAGTGATTCATTGTGAGTATGGTTAATTTTAGAGACATATTTGTATGATCTGTTTGGTATAGAATATTGTAACGGAATAAGCGTGTATAATCGATTCATAATCTAGTTTTTACATAAATATAATTCAAGGTGTCTATAAGGATAACTTATCTAGAATTAAGGAATAAATATTGATTTTTAATAAATATATTGTTACGTATATACATTTTATTGGTTGGCAACTGTTGAGATAAATATACCAACATTTTACTGAAGGTTACTGCTAAGATAATAATAAATAATAATTTTGTAACCTGGTCATATACTAACAGTGTATTGTCAAAAATTAAAATATCATAGCTCCATCTAAAATAAAAGATTTTTTTTTCCAGAAAAGCAAAAGAAGAGATATAAAATTCATAAGCTATGAAATGTTCATATACAAAGAGAGCATGTATACAATTTTTTTTTTTAAATAAAGAAACTAACTTATTTGAATGACCTCTTTTTGTATTTGGCATTGCTGAATAAATTGTAACTAGCATCAAGCTTTGGGCCTCAGAATTGCTTATTTTTGCTTTTGCTTTGGACTTTTACTTTGTCTAGCGGAAGGAAATACTGCTTCGAGCATACTGTAGCCATCTGTTCTATTTACTCAATCACCTCTGATTGATGCAGATCGCTGAAGACATACATCCACCCCCACATCCTAAGCCATAGGCACGCACAGAACGCACCGACGTCAGGGCTTTGGGATTCCACGAGGAAGAATCGAAGCCCACGGTGGCGAAGGATTTGAACAGCGGACATTACCTGTGGATGAAAATTGAGGGCCTCTTCACCTGACAGGATTCGTCTGCGGAAGTTCTCTAATTCGACACGCTTCCCAGTTCCGTATGGATACAGCAGGGGGGTTTTTCAGCGCATTTGGTCGTTGATGTGAAACTGCACCTCTTCTTGGTGAAAAGATAAGTACTTACCAGTTATACCTTAGGACTAAGCATTTAATACCCAGAGGCATTTACTATTTCCCTATGTGTTGGATTTCCAGATTTTCCACTTAATAGGATTTCCAATTTGGAGGACTTCTCATTACATGGGACTGTTGTTACTTTGTTGAGTACTTCTCAAACAACATTATTATCACTTCACTCTGGAGGCTAGATAGTCTCTTACTATTATTATTGTAAATGACATGCCTGTTTGACAACCTCAGAATGGAGAAGCCAAAAATAGTGCAGTACAGTCAAACCAATGAATTGCACTAAATGGAAAAATACTCACAGGTGCATGTGAAAATAGATTATTTTATTCAGAAACAAAATAAAGACAATTTAAAGCAAAATCCCAGGTTTACTAAAAAATCAATACCAACATTAAAAAAGTTTATTAAGAGCAATTAAAATCACAGAAAACGAGCTACATCATGTTTCACCCTCTTACAATTTATAGTATATTCAACAGTCTGGAAGCGCTCAAACACTCAAACACTTGCTGTATGTAAAGTCCCCGATGATGCAGTGCGCTTCACGTAGTCTGACACACCCCCTTGACGTATCCGTGACGTGCTCACAGGCACTCAGCTGTTCTGGTGCGGAGAGGAGAGAGCTCCATCAACGCTCAAACAGTAAATGAACAACAACATTCAGCGCACCCAGTAGAGCTGAGAGACTAGACGAATCCGAGCTGATAAATACCTGTTTATTTTCCAATATATCATATGTTCAAACAATCCAAATGGAATCAATATCCAGACAGTGCCCAAACAGGTAAATAAGGCAATGGCAGCATATGACAGGCAGAGTAAGACAAAGAAGCTGGTCAGACGCGTTTCCTATGTCAAAGCATGTTTTTCCTCAGTGACCATCTGACCAGCTTCTTTGTCTTACTCTGCCTGTCATATGCTGCCATTGCCTTATTTACCTGTTTGGGCACTGTCTGGAGATTGATTCTATTTGGATTGTTTGAACATATGATATATTGGAAAATAAACAGGTATTTATCAGCTCTGATTCGTCTAGTCTCTCAGCTCTACTGGGTGCGCTGAATGTTGTTGTTCATTTACAATTTATAGTAAAATTTAACCCTACCTCCTGCGTGTTATACAACCAAGTAGGAAGTGGGTCACATAGTTAGGGGTTAAATCTGCCATGCAAGTTAAAGTGAATGTCAACTTGAGCATAGTCGCTCAAGTCATAGGAAAGAATTTTAAAAATGAATGAGAGTTTCATTCATCAATTGTGTAGTATATACTTATCTTCTGCAATTTGTACCTTGTAATGATAGAAGGATAAGCGCCGTTCCTCCACCCGCCATATTCATCAATTGATTGACAGATGACCAATCTTCAATCAACTAACCTTTGTACCCCCCCCAGGGCGTTCAGCCCCTTTGCACAAACGTCACGGCCCGGGGGAAAACAACGGCGAAGGAACGGCGCTTATCCTATCATTACAAGGTACAAGTCACAGAAGATAAGTATATACTACACAATTGATGAATGAAACTCATTGATTTTTAAAATTCTCTCCTATGACTTGAGCAACTATGCTCAAGATGATATTCACTTTAAAGGAACCCTACTATTATATATTTTAAATAAAATGTTACTCTGTCTATAAAACACAAAATTAAAAAAGTAATAAACTATGCTACAAAATAATAAACAAATAAGATTGTTTCTTTATCTTAAATAGTTTAAGTGCTGCTTGCACCTCTAAACCAATACCTGTGCGTTCATACAGAATCCTGTCAGTTGACACGCACGGCTATTGGTTCAGAGGTGAAAATGTCACTTCATTGAAGGAGAGCGATGCAACGGGACAGAAAGAGTGAGTTTAGCACCCTTTTTTTACATATCTCATCACTTAAACTCCACTTGCTTTTAGTGATGGTAAACCCTAGCGTTTGTTATACGCTTGGATTTGCCATCACTTTAACCAAACAATTAGTTCACCATTCAAAATACTGTTTATACTTTGTTCCTTTCAAATATAGAAAAAAACATGCACTGCGGATTCTGAGCGGAACCCTTTATGGGTGTTAAATACATAGTAAAGCAGGGTCGATAGTCATAAAATTACATGCTATAATGGCAGTTTAATTGCTCTTGATAATGATGGTGTATCTGCTGAAGCTGGTTGAACATTTTTAATGTTGATATTGAGCTTTTATACTTGATTTTTTAGTAAAACTGGGATTTTGCTTTAAATTGAGTTCCTTTTTTCTGAATAAAATAATCTATTTTCACGTGCACCTGTATTTGGCATTAATGCAATTCATTAATATGAATGTACTGCACTTTTTTTTCCTTCTCCATTCTGAGGTTGTCTGAAGGAGGTGTTGGACTGATGGCGAAAATTTCTAAATAGTGTGGTCAAACCGTTTCATACACGCCATGAAGGACAGCGCCGCCATATTACAAACGGTGGAAGAAAAGCCAGGGCTGGCCACGTCCAATAAACAAGGGAAGTGATATAACAGTTCTGTATTTCACATCACTGTTTTTTGCTCAGGAGTCACAGAGAACTGCTGGATCTGAGTGGAAACGGACATTGATCCATTCAGCAGTGATTGGATCCTGAGGGGAACATCTACTGTGTGTTTAATCCCTTTGCAGAGTTTAAACACATATATATTCAGGATCAATAGTTAAAATTACCTACTGTAATGAATGAGATTGTTATTTGTTTTTCACCACAATGGTCCTTTAAAGGGACACTGAACCCCAATTTTGTCTTTCGCAATTTGGATAGAGCAGGCAATTTTAAGCAACTTTCTAATTTACTCCTATTATCAATTTTTCTTCGTTCTCTTGCTATCTTTATTTGAAAAAGAAGGCATCTAAGCTTTTTGGGGGGTTCAGAACTATGGACAGCACTTTTTTATTATTGGATGAATGTATCCACCAATCAGCAAGAACAACTCAGGTTGTTAACCAAAAATGGGCCGGCATCTAAACATACATTTTTGCATTTCAAATAAAGATACCAAGAGAACGAAGAAAATTTGATAATAGGAGTAAATTAGAAAGTTGCTTAAAATTTCATGCTCTATCTGAATCACGAAAGAAAAAATTTGGGTTCAGTGTCCCTTTAATGTGCTCCACAATGAAGAATCAAATCTATTGTACTTCCTCACTCAAATGTACAAAACTTTTTAATAGCTGGAGTACATTTCTAAAACTGTTTTTAACACTTACAAAGTGAAACAAACTACTGGGACCTAGTTAAACACATCTGTTGAGCATATGACAAGAGGCATACGTGAGTAGCCTACCACCAGCTAGCTCCCACTAGTGCATAGTTGCACCTGAGCTAACCAACTATGCTTTTCAAGAAAGGCTAACAACAGAACATGCATTTGATAATAGAAGTGTCATAAGATGCAGGACACAGCATAGAAGGTACAACACTATTTTATTGCAGAGCATAGAAGTATACAGCTTGTACAACACATCTAACTTGGTAACTGGGACATAGACAATCAATCCCCTAAGCCACGCCCCCATCCGGTGACGTCTCTTCCCACTCTCATCACATCTTCACCCTTTTCAAAGGGCAAAGTATACATTTTTTTTTTCTTTTTGAATACATCAAATAACAAGGTATACAAGAAGCATACAGAAATAGTTTTGTTTAGTATACAACAAATAACAAGTTAAAGAGGATATACATAAACAACATGAAATACAATCCTGACTTGAAAATCGGGGTAGACTACCCTAGTCCACAGTGACGATGGGATTATTCTGCCCATTCTTCTGGTCACTGCTATAACTAGTGCTAATCCCGATATTGGGCTGGAAGTTTCACCACCCTTCCACTTGATGTCATTTTACATGAACTGTCCTCTGATACAGAAGAAGGTGATTGAGAGTCTGCTGGAAGCAAAGAAGTATCCCCACTATGATCTTGCTGAGGGGAAGGCACCACTCTTAAAACAGGGGATCCCACCGGCAGTGGTACTGAGGCATCCAGTCCAAAACTCTCAGGTACTGGCTGAAGATGTTTTCGATTCCGACATGTGACTGTCCCTCCATCAGTAAGGACTACATAAGACCTTGGTTCTGGAGAGCATCCAATTACCTTAGCAGGCGTCTTCCATTTCTTCTCATCATCCAGTTTAATTCTGACACTTTGCCCCATATTCAGCTCCTGCAAGGGCCTCACAGAGTGTTTCCTGTTGTAGAAGAATCGATAGCCCCTTTTAGCCTCTTCATCCCTCCCAAGGACCTTGTCCCGAGGAACAGAGCTAGTTGGCTGGAAGACACCCACAGAGGGTAAAGTGGTGCAAATCTGACGTCCTAGCATCAGCTGTGCCGGGCTAAAACCCGTGGCTTGAATGGGAGTCGCCCTATAGGACAAGAGGGCTAGGTACGGCTCAGATTGCTTCAAAATGAACTTTGTTGTTTGAACTGCCCTTTCAGCCATTCCATTGGCCTGCGGGTAATGTGGACTCGACGTAGAATGGACAAAATCATATTCACTGCTGAAAGAACTGAACTCCGTGGAAGCAAACTACATTCAGTTATCACTCACTAACTCCATTGGTATGCCCCACCGGGCGAACAAGCTCTTGAGACGAGTGATAACGGCTTGACTTGTGATCTCATTCAAGGGTGCAATCTCCAAATACCTGGAATAGAAGTCAATCACGACTAGGTACTTTTTCCCGTGCAGTTCGCACAAATCTGCCGATATTTTCTGCCACAGGCCTGCAGGCAGCGGAGTAGAAATCAAGAGCTCCCTTCTCTGAGTAGGCCGGCGTTCCCGGCAAAAGGAACATTTTGACACATGGCTTGCGATGTTGGAACTGATCCCAGGCTACCATACTGCCGTAGCTGCCCTTTCTCTGCACTTTGTAATGCCCAAGTGGCCATCATGAATCCTGATTAACATCTCCTGCCACATGCTAACAGGGATAACAATGCGGTCCTGGAACAGCACCAACTCATACAGCTCCGTGAGCTGCGACCTCTCTGACTGGTAAGAACTTAAAGACATCCAGGCTGCCCGGCTCTCGAGCCATCCTTCTTTTATGTACTTAATAACTTCTTGAAGGTCAGTATCTAAATATGTCTCCTTTCTTATTTGCTCTCGCTTCCCTGATGAAATGGATTTGGATGCCAGAATTGAATCTACATACACTTTCACATCTGATTCTGTTGAAGATTCTTCAGCAGCAGCCAGCAGGAGCCTGGAAAAAGTGTATCTGCCACTACCAGTTGTTTCCCCGGCACATGCACTGCCTGAACGTTGAACCTGAGCAGCCTCATCAGAAGTCTCTGGCATCTTAGGGGTGTTTTGTCAATATCATAGGAGTTGATTAGAGGGACTAGTGATTTATAGTCAGTCTCCAGACTAAATTTCTCTAAACCCACTAGGTAATGTTGGAAGCGCTCACAGGCTCAAACTGCAGCCAGGCGCTCTCACAATTTGGGTGTATTTCGACTCAGCAGCCGTCAGTGTACAGGAACAGTAGGCGATGGGCTGTAGTTTGTTCTCATTCAACTGCAGGAGGGCGGCCCCTAACCCATAACTGCTCGCCTTAGCACTAACCACAGTCTTTTTAGAAGGGTTGTAGAACCCCAACACTGAGGCAGACCCCAGAAGGGACTTGACCTGCACAAAAGATTCTTCCTGTGAAGGTCCCCAGACCCAGGCAACATCTTTCTTTAACAACTCTGTGATAGGGTGTAGTATTGTGGATAAATCTGGAAGGAACCTGCCCACATAATTCACAAGGCCCAATATTTGTCTCAGCTCATGTACATCAGAAGGACTGATGTACATGTTCAATAGCAAGGATTTTATCAGGGTCCGGCTTGATGCCATCCCATTGATAATATGCCCAAAGTAACATAACTCAGCCTTCCTAAAATGGCATTTCTCCTTATTTAATTTTAGCCCAGACTCTCAAATGGTCTGCAGCACACAGCTCAATCGCTGATCATGTTCTTCCAATGTAGACCCATACACCAAAATGACGTCCATGACGACTGCCATGCCCTTGTGGTCCCTTAGGAGAGAACTCATCTCTCTTTGAAATATTTTAGGAGCAGAGGATATCCCGAAGGGGAGTCTGCAGAAGCAAAACAGACCTACCAGTGTAATGAAGGTAGTGTTTGCAGCACTTTGGATCTAGAGGTATCTGCCAGAAGCCGCTGGAAGCATCCAGTGTAGAGAAGAACTTCGCCCCAGCCAATTTTGGAGCTATGTCTTCAAGTGTCGGCAGCACATCTCTCTCTCTCTCTTCATCGCCTCATTCAGCCTTTTCAAGTCTACGCAGATGTGTAACTTCCCGTTTTTCTTTGCAACAGGCACAATGGGGGCTTTGCTTCAACAACCTCTTCAATAACTCTCATATTCTTCATACGCAGAAGTTCCTTTTCCACTTGAGGTATGAGCGGGAACGGAATTCTATGAGGAGTGGTAATGCTGTATGGGACTGCGTCACCTTTAAGTGATATTCAGACTGTGTTGCAATTCAGTAAGCCCAATTCACCAAACGTCTTCTGAAATCTCATTCACTCTGGCAACCAGGCCCAAATCACAGGCTGCTTTTCTGCTTAATAGGTTGTTAACACACTGACCTCTAATCACATGAACACACATGGGTAATTTCCTCTGCCTGTACTAGCAGCTGGCAAGAAATTTCCCCGCACAATCGATGCGGCCACCAGGACTATGAACTTTTGTTGTAACTTTCGCCAGCTGAGGCTGTCGAGGCAGTTTTATGAATGCTGCAAGGGACATAACAGTGATGAATACAAAGAAGAGTGTGGCGCTTACCAGTCCTGGAGGTCCGTGTATCCGTGTAGTGAGAGCAGCGTCTTTTCAGCGTGTATGGCGGCGTTCACTCATTCAGCTCAGTCAGCTGTGTATACACTTCCGGGGCTAAGGGAGCCCAGCTTCTGTGCCTCCGTCCTCAGGCGCAATTTCAAAGTAGCTATCTCCTCAGGCTGCACAAACCTTAATCCTCCTTCTTGTAGAAATGAAGAGCGAGGTAACACTTTGTGCATAAAACGGTGTACTTTATTGGTTAGAGTCACAGAGTGGTAACTGCAGTGTCTCTAACCAATAAAGTACACCATTTTATGCACAAAGTGTTACCCCGCTCTTCATTTCTACAAGAAGGAGGATTAAGGTTTGTGCAGCCCGGCATCCTGAGGAGATAGACATAACAGTGATGTCTGCGCCTGTGTCAATCTTAAAAGGCAACTTTGGCTCCCATTACAGTAAGAGTAACCCGCCAATCTTCATCTGAACCAGACCGTTCAACAACGGACCCTACAAAGGACACTTCTTGACCCTCCTGGTTACTATACACCTGCATCTCCTTAATGTATTCAGTTTTACACACCACTTCAAAATGGCCCATTCGGTTACATTTTCTGCTTCTTTTGTCTTTAGCAGGGCATACGACACTCTGATCATGGGTACGGTTACACCGCATGCAGCGAGCATGCTGCGCCCATCCGCTTCTGGGCCTATCTGTTGCCCTTGGTCTACCGCTCACACTGTACCTTTCACTAGCAGCTGTCCTGAACTGCTGCACTTCATCCACAATACTCTCGGACCTCAGATCAGCACTTTCCTTTTTGACCAGTTCACTCTGGCGGGCCATCCTAAATGCCCCATCCAATGTTAAATCAGCCTCCAACTGTAGCTTCAGTGAGACTTCAGCATCTGCAATTCCTATGACTATTCTGTCTCTGATTTGCTCCTCTTTAGCAACACCAAACTCACAAATGACTACACAGATTCTCCCACACACTGAACACATTTGTTAAAACAAGCCCTCTCATGAATCACATTTCTTTTGGGCACAAAGTGAGCACTGAGTTTGTTCATAACTATTTCAAAGTCAAATCCTTCCCCTTCTTGGAAAGTAAAGGCATTGAACACTGGCTCCACATCTTTCCCCATAGAGTATAAAAGAGAGTTAACTTGTACTTCACCACTCTCCTTGTCCAGCTTGGAAGCAATCCTGAAGCGTGGAAACCGCTGACGCCATGTGGGCCAAGCTGCAGGCTGAGAGAAATCAAAGGTGGGGTAAACTTCGACATCGTCATTAATCAGGAAACAGAAGGGCAGGCAAGTACTTCTGACACCATGTCATGAGATGCAGGACACAGCATAGAAGGTACAACACTATTTTATTGCAGAGCATAGAAGTATACAGCTTGTACAACACATCTAACGTAGTAACTGCGACATAGACAATCAATCCCCTAAACCATGCCCCCATCCGGTGACGTCACTTCCCACTCTCATCACAAGAAGTAAACTGAAAAGTTTTTTTTTTTTTAAATTGTAGGCTTCTGTCTAAACCATGGAAGTGAATATTGACTTTTATGTCCCTTTCAGTGCATATAATTCCATATATAAATAATTTATTGTAAAGTAAATGTTTGCGTCAAACACAATTAAAATAACGAATATATCAGTTTGAAAAAAGTTGTGGCAGTAACCCAAATCTATTTAAAGGGACACTGAACCCAAATGTTTTCTTCCGTGATTCAGATAGAGCATGCGATTTTAAGCAACTTTCTAATTTACTCATATTATCAATTTTTCTTCGTTCTCTTGCTATTTTTATTTCAGAAAACAGAATTTATGCTTACCTGATAAATTTCTTTCTTTTGTGATGTACCGAGTCCACGGATTCATCCTAACTTGTGGGATATTGTCCTTCCTGACAGGAAGTAACAAAGAGAGCACCACAGCAGAGCTGTCTATATAGCTCCCCCCTTAACTCCACCCCCCAGTCATTCGACCGAAGGCCAAGGAAGAAAAGGAGAAACTATAAGGTGCAGAGGTGACTGAAGTTTACATAAAAAAATACTATCTGTCTTGAATAGACAGGGCAGGCCGTGGACTCGGTACATCGCAAAAGAAAGAAATTTATCAGGTAAGCATAAATTCTGTTTTCTTTTGCAAGATGTACCGAGTCCACGGATTCATCCTAACTTGTGGGATACCAATACCAAAGCTTTAGGAGACGGATGAAGGGAGGGACAAGAAAGGAACCTAAACGGAAGGCACCACTGCTTGCAAAACCTTTCTCCCAAAAATAGCCTCAGAAGCAGCAAAAGTATCAAATTTGTAAAATTTGGAAAAGGTATGAAGCGAAGACCAAGTCGCAGCCTTACAAATCTGTTCAACAGAAGCATCATTTTTAAAAGCCCATGTGGAAGCCACCGCTCTAGTGGAGTGAGCTGCAATTCTTTCAGGAGGCTGCTGTCCAGCAGTCTCATAAGCCAAACGGATGATGCTTTTCAGCCAAAAGGAAAGAGAGGTAGCCGTAGCCTTTTGACCTCTACGCTTTCCAGCATAGACAACAAACAAAGCAGATGATTGGCGAAAATCTTTGGTTGCCTGCAAATAAAACTTCAAGGCACGAACCACGTCCAAGATGTGCAACAGACGGTCCTTCTTAGAAGAAGGATTAGGACACAGAGAAGGAACAACAATTTCCTGATTGATATTCCTGTTAGAAACAACCTTAGGGAGGATCCCAGGTTTGGTACGCAAAACCACCTTATCAGCATGGAAAACAAGATAAGGCGAGTCACATTGCAATGCAGATAGTTCAGAAACTCTTCGAGCTGAAGAGATAGCAACTACAAATAGAACTTTCCAAGATAGAAGCTTAATATCTATGGAATGCATGGGTTCAAACGGAACCCCCTGAAGAACTTTAAGAACTAAATTGAGACTCCATGGCGGAGCAATAGGTTTAAACAAATGCTTTATTCTAACTAAAGCCTGACAAAAAGCCTGAACGTCTGGGACATCTGCCAGACGCTTGTGCAACAGAATAGACAAAGCAGATATCTGTCCCTTTAAGGAACTAGCGGACAATCCTTTCTCCAATCCTTCTTGGAGAAAAGACAAAATCCTGGGAATCCTGATCTTACTCCATGAGTAGCCTTTGGATTCACACCAAAAAAGATATTTACGCCATATCTTATGATAGATCTTCCTGGTGACAGGCTTTCGAGCCTGAATCAAGGTATCTATGACCGACTCAGAGAAACCCTGAACAATGCACGCTATAGGTTGAAGAAGAAAACCCTGATGAACAAAAATTTTCTTTAGGAGACCCTCTAACTTTTTATCCATAGGATCAATGAAAGCACAACTGTCTTCAATAGGTATAGTTGTACGCTTAGCCAGAGTAGAAATAGCTCCCTCCACCTTAGGGACCGTCTGCCATGAGTCCTTTATGGTGTCAGAAATGGGGAACATTTTCTTAAAAACAGGAGGGGGAGCGAACAGAATACCTGGTCTATCCCACTCCTTAGTAACAATGTCCGAAATCCTCTTAGGGACCGGAAAAACATCAGTGTAAACAGGAACCTCTAAATATTTGTCCATTTTACACAATTTCTCTGGAACGACAATAGGGTCACAATCATCCAGAGTAGCTAAAACCTCCCTGAGCAATAAACGGAGGTGCTCTAGCTTAAATTTAAATGCCGTCATATCTGAATCTGTCTGAGGGAACATCTTTCCTGAATCAGAAATCTCTCCCTCAGACAGCAAATCCCTCATCCCTACCTCAGAACATTGTGAGGGAATATCGGATACGGCTACTAAAGCGTCAGAAGGCTCAGCATTTGTTCTTAACCCAGAGCTACTGCGCTTCCCTTGCAACCCTGGCAGTTTAGATAAAACCTCTGTGAGGGTAGTATTCATAACTGAAGCCATATCTTGCAAGGTGAAAGAATTAGACGCACTAGAAGTACTTGGCGTCGCTTGTACGGGCGTAACTGGTTGTGACACTTGGGGAGAACTAGATGGCGAAACCTGATTTACTTCTGTCTGAGAATCATTTAATGCCAAATTCTTATAAGTCAAAATATGGTGTTTGCAATTTATAGACATATCAGTACAATTGGGACACATTCTTAGAGGGGGTTCCACAATGGCTTCTAAACAAATTGAACAATGAGTTTCCTCAGTGTCAAACATGTTTAACAGGCTAGTAATCAAGCAAGCAAGCAAGCTTGGAAAACACTTTAATGAAAAAAAAAATTTGCAAAAACGGTACTGTACCTTTAAGAGAAAAAAAGACATACACAAACTGCAAAACAGGTTAAAATTGCTTCAAAAATTCCGAAATTTTAACAGTACACCCACTAAGCTTTAGAAGGATTGCACCACAAGTAACAAAGCAATAGACCCCCAAATGAAAAAAAAACGATTGATAAGTGTCTAAAACCGGTTAAAAACCCCTAAAGCACCTTGCCAAAGCTCTGCTGTGGCCCTATCTGCCTTTAGGAAGTGATAATATGGGGTTTAAAGCTTCAATTAGTCTCTCAGAAGACTCTCAGGACCTCAGGAGAAGTTGCTTGCTGCTTGTAAATGTAGGCCCCGCACACCTCACTCGATGTTGCTGGGGCCTACACAAAACTAACAAACCTTGCCTGAAAGCCATGTGGGTTATAAACAACCCCAAAGAACCCTCAAGCAAATGTCCCATAAAACAGAAAACGTTACTCCCAGACACAAAAATGTTTGTCCCAAATTCACATAAACTGAGTGCCCACAAAAAATTAACCCTTTATGCAAAATAGTAAAAACCTCTGATAACACTAGGATTACTGCTTACCCTTCCCCTAATGGGGACACTGTCAGCCTTTCTGAGTTAACACAGTCTCTGCAGAAAATATGACTGAACATACCTCATTGCTGTATAGCAAGAAACCGTTCCTCACACTGAAGTTTTCCTGTACTCCTCAGCTTCTGTGGGAACAGCAGTGGACCTTAGTTACAAATGCTAAGATCATCATCCTCCAGGCAGAAATCTTCATCTATGTCCTGCCTGAGAGTAAATAGTACAACACCGGTACCATTTAAAAATAACAAACACTTGATTGAAGATAAAATAAAACTAACAGTTTAACACCTCTTCTCTTTACCCTTCCTGCTTAAAGCCAGCAAAGAGACTGACTGGGGGGTGGAGTTAAGGGGGGAGTTATATAGACAGCTCTGCTGTGGTGCTCTCTTTGCTACTTCCTGTCAGGAAGGACAATATCCCACAAGTTAGGATGAATCCGTGGACTTGGTACATCTTGCAAAAGAAATAAGGCATCTAAGCTAAGGAGCCAGACAATTTTTGGTTCAGTCCCTGGACAGCACTTGTTTATTGGTGGGTGGATTTATCCACCAATCAGCAAGAACAACCCAGGTTGTTCACCAAAAATGGGCAGGCATCTAAACTTATATTTTTGCTTTCCAAATAAAAATACTAAGAGAAGGAAGAAAATGTGATAATAGGAGTAAATTAGAAAGTTTCTTAAAATTGCATGCTCTATCAGAATCACGAAAGATAAAAATTGGGTTCAGTGTCCCTTTAATTTTATGAAATGGTTATAATATTTTAAGCTCTTATGAAATATGATCTTCAATATTATGAATCCATCTCTTTTAGAAATTAAAAATATCAAATTTCAAGCGAAAATCATTTGCAAACAACTTTATAGCTTATCCTAGATGCTTTTAAACACTCTAGAGGAGCAACCCTCGCATGTGTCGAATCTGCGTTCCTGTTTCTGTTATTAGCAGCAGACGTGTTATAGGCATTGGTATCACGTGCGTATATATTACATAAATTGATGATGATAACTACTTTGAGTAGCTTATATAATAATTACAACATATATGTAAACACACCCTTTAGAATAAAATATATATGCAAACTCCGGATAGTGAGCGCATTCTTTTTATTTTGCATTCTTTTTATTTTACCTTTTCAAATATGGCCGCCAATACGTCCAGAGAGCACGCCTTTGAGGTGGGGGCGTTACAGGGTCAATGGTAAGTTTCACGTGCCTTGCATGCCCTGGGGTGACCCATGTGGGTACCTGTCAAACTGCTTCAGTCTCTCGTTCCCTACTTACCTAACTAGAGATGAAGACCTGCGTTTGCTGGAAGTTACCGCTGCTCACGTAGACCACGCTCAGTGAAGAGCACAGATTCTGGATTGTTTGTAAATGATGAAGGAAAAAGAACCAGCTGAAGGAAAAGTGAGGTAAAGTACGTCTATATTGAACTGCTGTAACCTTGTTAACTAATGGTAGTGTCAAGTCTTTGGAATCAGGTGTCAACTACTGGACTACTGGTATACTTCTAAAAGGGACACACAGAAGGAAGAAAAATCTATCATATTTTATCATTGTATATTTAGGTGCCTTGTGCGATGTTAACAGCTTGCACCACATAGTAGTGAGTAGATGAGTCTAGATTCTATTTGTTCTTGGAGGAGTTAGTATATATTAATTCAGGTGTCCGAATATTAAACTGTTGACTGACAATTTCTTTCATACTTTAACATTCTTTATTACCACCTTGAATTTTCATTTTATCTTGATAATGCAACAATAAAGTGCTAAGTTGGAGCATTTTATTTTCACTCATATGTTTGCTGGTAACTATGTACATAACCCTATGGAATGAAAAATCCCAGGAGCCATACATTTTTACTTTTGTTTTTTTAAAATGGGTAAAAAAGACAGCTAGAGCTGCAGAGAACTGTTGGTGCAGACGGTCACTCAATCAGCAGCAATAGTCACACAGCTGGGTCATGCACCTACCGCTTCTGACTAGAGGAGTAGTCGGTCAGTGGGGTAGTCATGCAACTGCCACTGCTTATTGGGTCAGTATCAGTTTCCACTTGGGACCAGCAGTGTACTTTAACTGTGTAACCCCCTTTTGCAGGGGTTAACGTATATAGCATTGCAGGGCCGCTAGTGGTAAAGTTGCAGGCTCTTATGAAAGCAAATGTTTTCTTTTGCTTGCTACACAAGTATCCTCTTCATAGTTGAAGTCAATTTGCTAAAACATTCAGATTTTTTATGTTATTGAAAAATGTCTGTGAACACAGAATTCAGATATGTTTTATTCTTTCCTTTAGAAAAATGAAGGATCATGATGACGTGTTACAGGGATGTAAAGATATCACACCTTTCCAGCAGATTATTGCATCTTCTGTAGGAGCCCTGTTCACATCACTGCTTGGTGAGAAAATATTTAGCTTTAACACTAAAGTTAAAAGAATAAAGTTTATTAAAGGAAAAATGGAACACCTTGAGATTTGTAGATACAATATTTTGTTATACCTTTGCAATACATTTCCATAATTTATTGTATCACCTTTTCATGAAAATTGAGCAATTTTTAATTCTCGAAACGTGAAAATCACCCTGCTGACTTCTCAAGGTAAACTGTCCTACATCTGTCTGCCGGCTTTCTAGTGATGTTAAAGGGATAGGAAAGTGAAAATTAAACTTGCATGATTCAGATAGACCATGCCGTTTTAAGACACTTTTTTAAATTCACTTCTATTTTCAAATGTGCATCGTTCACTTAGTATCCCTTGTTAAAAAATGAATACGCACATATCATACACTAGTGGGAGCTGCTGCTAATTGGTGCCTGCACACATTTGTCTCTTGTGATTGGCTAAATAGATATTTTCAGCTTCCTGTCAGTAGTGCAATGCTGTCCCTTCAGCAACGGATAACAAGAGAATGAAGACAATTTGATAATAGAATTAAATTGGAAAGTTGTTTAAAATTGTATGTTCTATCTGAATTATTAAAGAACATTTTGGGGTTTACTATCCCTTTAAATCCTAGCGTTTTTGAAAAGCTAGCATTTACCAGTGCTACAAATAAAGGAAAGGAGACCAAGTCATGAAGTATTAAAAAAACAAAAAACTTCATGCTGAAAATTTCTTTATTTGCAGCAAGTTTATGCCGAACTGAGCACCTCTAGCCGTCCACAGAAAAACTCATTTTTTTAAATGGCGTCCTCTTACCCAATAGCGTGCTACCCATACAGCATAATGCCGATTGACCCGCACAGCTATTGGCTAAGAGGTAGAAACGTTGCCTTATTGAAAAAAATGCGTTTTGCTGTGGGCGGCCGAAGGCAATCCACTCAACTCGCTGCAAAGTCCCCTTTATTTGTAGCACTTGGTAAATCCTAGAGTTTTTGAAACTCTAGGATTTACATCACTTTAAAGGGACAATATACTGTAAAATTGTTTTCCCTTAATCTGTTTCCAATTATTATTTTTTTACTAACTGCAGAGTATAAAATGTATGAATCTTTGCTTTTTAGGGTTTATTTGTGTATATGAAATAGCCCTCTTCAATAGTTTTTGCGGCCCCAGAGAAAAACATAACCAACAATGTGTGCCATAGTTTTTCTTGTCCCAGGAAAATGTAGAACTAAAAATGTGTGGGTGACCATTACTCGAAAAAGCCCTCTAGAGGGAAGAACAGCATACAAAGGGTGCCCTGCAACCTTATCTAAATCTAGCCCTGTGCCACTGGACGTTTTTTTTGTTTATTTAATAGCCATATGTTTGTATACAGCCCTTAAGGCTTCTAAAACATTGATCTGTGTCCCCCATGTGTTAGTTGGCCATAACTGTTCTAATATGTTATCTGCATGCAACAGACAAAAACGCTAGGATTTAACATCACTAAAAATAAAGATCAAAAAACAAATGAAAAGGTGCCTTTGTTTTACTGCTTAGCTAAGCGTCTCTCGCAGCCCACGGCACTGCTCATTTTTTCAATGAGTAGACGTTTCCACCTCTTAGCCAAAAGCAGTGTGTTCCATAGCATAATGCTGATCAGCCCGCACAGCTATTCGCTAAGAGGTGGAAACATCACCTCATTGAAAGAATGAGTAGCGCAGTCAGAGCCACTTGGCTAGCAGTGAAGCCACAGCGAAATAAGGTCGACTTTTTTTGATTTTTTTTTTTAATGATGAATGAAGGTGGCCTTTTTTTGAAACTCTAGGATTTACTTTAAGATTAGGTCATATGTGTATATTCATAGTGAAATCCTATCTTTATTAAACATTATTTGTTTGTCCCTCAGCTTCTATACATTAGGGAAACTTTATACACCTAAGTGCAGTAGGGTGTGATGACCAGACGGCATTTTGGAAGTATGCATTTTCTTTGATTAGGGATTAAAGGAAATGAAACCCAAAATTTTTCTTTCATGATTCAGAACATACAATTTAAAAAAGATGTCTAATCAAATTTACTTTTGTTCTTAGCACATTCTTTTTTGAAGAGCATACTTACTAACGTGCAAGTGTTTGGAACTCTATATGGTTTTTATTATTGTTCTACATTTTTTAACAGTAGATGGCAGCATTTTTTGCACAGTTAACAACACTGTAAAAAGCATTCTTGCAAAACTGCTGCCATGTAGTGTTCCAGACATGTGTACACTCCTGAGTCTAGCTAAATGTTTTTAAAAAAAATTGTAAAAAAGAGCAAAGTAAAGTTAATCGTAGAGGTATGTTGTACACTATATCTTAATAATGGGGGGGAAAGACTTTTGGGGTTAATGTTGCTGAAAAATGCAAGTAAATTAGTAAAGCCGACTCTCACAAATTTTTTTTTTTTCTTTTCTCAGTTACTCCACTTGATGTTGTCAAAATCCGACTGCAGGCCCAAAAAAAAACAATTTAGCAAAGGTATGTGGATCCACTGACACAGTTAAGTGTATATGTTATGTAAGCATGAGAAAAAAATATGAAGATATTAAACAGTGACATTAATAAAGGCTGTGAAACCCTTTACTAGAGCGAGTTGTTCCTATGAAGAAACTCAGGCTTCAGTGTAGAGAGGGGTGGGCGGTACTTGGCAATTCTGAGCGGCCACTTTCATTTCAAGCCTCTGTTTAAAGGACGCCTGCTCTGAACATGCAACTACCGCTCACCCCTCTCTACAGAAGCCTGTGTTTCTTCATAGGAACAACTCGCTCTAGTAAAGGGTTTCACATCCTTTATTAACGTCACTCTGTTTAATACCTGCATATTTTTTCCTCAGAGAGCAGACCCTTTCATGATCGATGTATACAAACGTGTTTCCTTGTGTTTGTCTGATTAAATAATGTACTCCTTCCTGAATATATTTACCTCTATGTCCCTTAGTGATCTTAATACTGGTTAGGAGCGACTCACTTTGTGTAAAAAGAGTGACTCAACTTTTTTAAAGAGCCGAAGAGCGTAGAAACTGAAGTGCTATTGTCAGCACTGCTGGAAGTTGTCATAAGATCATTGTCACGGCAGGACCTGCACATTCTATATTATATATTTACCCTGCCTGCTGACTGTCAGAGTTGGACGTAATTCACAGCTGCAAACATTTGCTGTATATGAGGGCTTCTTTTCCCACTCACTCCGCCCTCAAGACACTCAGTTCACTTCTCCCCACTACCGCAACGCCCCCGCTGGTCGCTATTAAAATGACAACAAAAAAACTTTATTTCTGGAGGAGGGGTCACGTGACATTGCCTGAATCGATTCGGCTCTTCACTGCATCGATGCAGCATCGTTAAAGGCTGCATCGTGATGCATCGTTGTGCCGATTATTTTCAACACCCCTAATATTTATACTGGCTGACTTTTTTTTTTTTTTCTTTTTTTTTTTTTATAGCAAGTCCCAGTTTCCCAATATATTTCAGTTGATTGAATGCTTGTTATATTTGTTGTTAACAATATAGATTGCACAATTGATATCTGAGGAAGTATGTCTTTTGAAATGCCCTGAAAAATATTACAAAAATAAATAAGAAAAGGTTAATTAATGGAAGGTGTCCATAGGCAGGTACAGCTACATACTGTTTATATTGTACTGGGCTGCAGCGGAGTATAACTTTTTACACAGAACTTACTCTGCTGAGCTGAGGAGATTGTGAGGTAAAATATCTTCCTTTTTTACATAGAGATGCTCAGGTGATATTTTCCTGTCAGCTTTTTACAGTTATACTGCATCAGTTTCAAGTGATTTAGCATATGAGTATTATGTCCCTTTAACAAAGTGCATCCAGGGCAAACTGCTGTTTGAAGTGAGCAGTCAAATATGCAGTAGCGCATTGCTTGTTGACTGGCTCTCAGAGATTTTTTTCAAACCCGCCTCTTAGCCTTTCCCAGTTTGCAAAGCTGTTTATTCTGAATATAAGAGCACTGCATATTTTTATTACTACATTTCTATGTTAGATCAAAAGAAAAGGAAACGGATTTATTAGAGACATTTTAAATGTCTTTTTTTTTTGTATGCAGCTAATTTGCAATGCAATTTTCAACTACTGCACTATATTATAAAACATTAAAAATTGCTTAATTCTTCAGTTAACCAACACATTGCAATTAAACTGGTGCCTTAGTGTAACTGTCTAATTTAAAATTTTATTTTATTTAAAAATGACCTGCAGAAAAATTCACAAAAAAATCTCATTGCAGAAAGTAAAGAAAAGTTCTGCCTCTGGGCCTTAGGATTGAAAGAGCACATTAACCAAAAGTGAAACACCTTTGTTTAAATTTGTCTCTAACACTTCTGTGGTTCTATCTGAAATACTACTGAGTTGAGAAATTGGATAAAAATTGATCCTTTTAGCTTGTTCCAAAAGTTTGTAGTGCAATACCTAACTGTACACATAACAGTTATACATGTATGGCTTTTTTTAATAAGGCAACAGGCCACCCAGGGAGTCACATGTTCCCTCAAAACTGAAGAGAATATGGTAGAAAGCTAGATTTTAGATACATAAGGGCAGGAGCACCATGAGTCCATGTTACCTTATTACAACACCCTTTGTAACACGGGGCTATGCAGTTCTTATGAGAAAAATTTAACCTAAAAGGAGAACGCTACCACTGTGTTTAACATATGGCTTTAACACCCTTCTTAGCATCTAGGTGTGTTTGGTTGAAAACTAGCGTGTGTGGCTGTAACTTAAAGGGACACTATACCCAAATTTTTTCTTTCATGATTTAGATCATTTGATTTTTTTTTTTTTTTTAAATATAATTTTTATTGTTTTTTTTCCCCTTTTTTAACAACATTGTCGTCCAACCAATACAATAATATTCCAAAATTTGATACATAAACAATAAATAACTCCGTACATAATATACTATTTCCTTATAATATTATCTGCTATATATGCTGAGTGGGTCTATTCTAGAACAGCTAAGTTGATTACATGGCATAATTTCTTAGCATATAGTTTAATATGTTAGGTGTTTAAGGAATTTCGTAGCACCTTAATTTATCCTAATCAATATGAGCATATAGACAATATCAACATCCAACATCTGAGATAGTAACCCACAATCTCATACATAAACAATAAACAGCTCAATGCACATCGTAATACTTCAAAGTAATATTATCTTATTGTAAATGCTACGTGAGTCTATTCTTAAAACAGCTGGAATAGTTACATAGCATAATTTCTTGGCATATGTTCTAGTGTATAATGTGCTTAAGGGGTTTCGCAGCATCTTGGTTCCAGCTTAATCAAAAAATAACAAAAAATAACAAAACAAAAAAATATCGAAGTGGGAGACACAACCCCCGCCTTGCTAAGCCTATTCCTCCCCTCCCCCCTCGCCCCAGGCCCACTCTACCAAATGCCCAAAAGAACTATTTCGGAGTTTTGAAATGGGTTTATCATGACCTCTATTTCTGTTGGCGAGAAGCTTTTAATAAATTTTGACCACTTGCTAAAAAATGTTACAATCTCGCCTTCTGAGTTTAGGTCTGTGGCCAGTTGTTCTACCTTATATTGCTTTTTGAGATAGTTTTTAACTTCGTTCCCTGTCGGTATAAATCTTGTTTTCCATTTTTTAAAAATCAGATTCCTTGCGGCAAGAACTACTAGATTTAATATCTTGGCATCTCTAAAATCCTCCTTATTATTGGACAGAAAAATTATATTTGACGGCGTAAGTTTGAGGGGTTTAATTTTTACCACTTTCACTAGCCAGAACTCTAATTTGTGCCAGAATTGTTCTATTTTCGGACACAGCCACACCATGTGCAGTAAGTCGGCCGCTAGTAAACTACATTTTGGACAATTCCTAAAATCAACATTATTCCACCTAAATGCTTTATCTGGTGTGTAATAAATCTGATATATGAGCTTTGTATGGGACTCTCTCCAAGTTTCAGATATCGTGGTATTACGTAATAGCGTGAAGGATCTCACGATATGTGTATCTTTGTCTATATTCATAGACAGATAATCTGACCATTTTTGGGCTAATTTTTCAACATTACCGTTACCCCTCTGCGAGTTCAGAAGGGTATACCATGGAGAGATGGAGGCACGACCAGCCTTGATCAGGGCCGGCCATGTCTCCAGTCTCCCCCATGTCCATTTCCAATCATATTGCGCACGCAGCAGTAAAGTGTAATGCCTAGCTTGAAGGTAGGCAAAGAAATCTTGATTGCTGAGATTAAATTCTACTTTCAGTTCTTGGAAAGATTTAATAGTTCCTGATTCTGCATGGTGAAGCTGTGCAACCTGCCTAAGCCCCTGCTCCTGCCACTTTCTCAAGTGCAAAGCTTGGGATCCTTCTTGGAATTCAATATTGCCTATAAAGGTTTGATACCTGGGAATGTTGGTATTTATTCCCAGTATTGTGCCTATCTTTTTCCATGCCTGAATTATTACATGTATAGTTTTACATTTTTTCACTAGTTTGGGCACTAAGTGGGGCGGTGTATGTAAGAGCGACAGCGGCTTTAGAGGGAAAATTAAGCTATTCTCTAGCTCGTTATCTGTAAAGTAGTCAGCTTCTGCCGCAGTGCGACCCAAGAAAACCAAATTATAGAGATACAAATTTGGCAAAGCCAACCCAGCAAATTGCCTTGCCAGATATAATCTTTGCAGGGCAACTCTGGGTTTCCTTGATTGCCATTTGAATTTCCGGAGTGCCATATTAAATTTCTTAATGTCTTGCGATTTTATAAAAAGTGGAAGGTTTTGGAGAATGTATGATATTTTTGGCAAGATTACCATTTTATATAAAGCAACTCGCCCTGAGAGGGAGAGAGGTAAATTCTGCCAATCTCTCATAAGTGAAAAGGCACGTGCAAAGATTGGTGTAACATTTAAGGAGTACCATTCCCGGGGATCTGCAGAGACAAAAATCCCCAAATATCTAAGCGATTTCAGAACCGTCTTAAATGGGTTATTTAAATATGACATATCGGTCTTCCTTAACCATAGTATTTCAGTTTTTTGTTTATTCATTTTATACCCTGTGAATTGGCCAAATTGTTCAATTATGTTGAGAATTTTTGGAATATTCAGGGAGGTATTGGAGGCGTAAACCAGCAGGTCGTCTGCGTATAGAGACACTTTTAATTCGTGTTTATTGATCCTAATGCCTTCAATGTGGTTTCTGAGTTTTATAGCTAGGGGTTCAATCGCCAAATCAAATAGCAGGGGAGAAAGCGGGCAGCCCTGTCTTGTACCCTGCTCTAAAGTTATGCTCTGTGACTCTTGCCCGTGCATGACTAATTTTGATGTTGCCTTTTTGCACAAGTTATTTACTAGGTTTAGAAATTTATCTTGAAATCCAAATTGTTTCAATGTGGTAAGGATATGATCGTGGCTAATTCGATCAAACGCCTTCTCATCGTCGATCGCTATAATCGCTGCGTCAGGTAAGCTTTCCATTAGCTTCCTTTCACTATTATTAAAATAGTCAATGGATAAAAGAAGTTGTCTGATTATAGATGATGAGCTCCTTTTTGCAAGGAACCCAACCTGATTTTTATGAATTACTTCCCCTAAGCCTTTTTGCATTCTCTTTGCCAAAATTGAAGCGAATATTTTGTAGTCCGTGTTCAATAATGCAATAGGTCTATACGACTCTCTGCACTGTGGGTCTTTATCAGCTTTGGGTATTAGTATGGTATGAGATGTTAAAAAACTGGGAGGTATTTGGTTATTCTGTTGAAAGAGATAGTTAAAGAGTGGTCAACTGTGGAGTGATCGCTTTACCTAGACTTTTATAAAATTCATTTGGCAATGAATCGGGACCCGGCGCTTTGTCTTTTTTCAAGCTTTGTATTGCTTGGCTTACTTCCAGCTCTGTTATCGGGGCATTCAATCCCAGTTTAAATTCGGGGGATATTTTCGTGGGGGAGATATCTTTCCAGAAACTCTCCTTTATATCTATGTTTACTGGATTCGCCGCATAAATTGCTTTATAGTATGAAAAAAAAGATTCAGATATTTCCTCTGGCGAGGTGAGCAATGTATTATTAATTCGTATAGTTTCCACTGTTTTTGAAGATCTTGAATTCTTTACCAGTTTGGCCAGCAATTTGCCCGATTTATTACCGAATTTGTAGAAGTTGGATTGATATCTTAGATCTGCTTGTGTTGCATTAAGAAGTAAGAGAGTATCCCTTTCTTCTTTAGCTTTAATGTATTTTCTCCAATTCTCGTTGGAGGGTGTATTTATGTACTTGTTGTAAGCATTGATTACTGTGTCAGTTACTTGTCTTTCCTTTCGGTGAGTTTTTTTTTTTTTTTGATGTTTGCCATATACGCAATTATATCCCCCCTCAATATCGCTTTTGCTGTTTCCCACAGAATCAGAGGGCTAGCCACTGAGTCTTTGTTGTTCCGATAATAATCCCCCCATCTTTCCTCGAGCCACTCTCTGAATTTTGCGTTTTTGTCAAGATATTTGGGATAATAAAACGCATGTCTTTTAGTGCCAATCTTTGAGGCTGGGATGTTTAAAGTAATTGGTGCGTGGTCTGATAATAAAATTTCGGGTATATGTGCTTTGGCCCCCCTATGATACAGGCTGTCATTAATTAGCATAAGATCAATTCTTGATAGGGATTTAGATTGTTTAGAGCAACATGTATAATTTCTACTATCAGGGTTCTGAACCCTCCAAATGTCTCTGACTGCCAGGTTTCGCGTGATGGATTTGAATAGTTTATTTTCCAGTTTGTCCTTTTTATTTATCTTCTGCTTCACTCCATGTCTGAATCTATCTATTGGAGCATGAGGAGTCATGTTGAAGTCCCCTGCTATAATTATGTGACCTTCCGCTATTTGCAGAATTTTTGCTTGAAGAGAGTCCCAAAACCCATACTCAATTATATTTGGTGCATAGAGATTACATATAGTGAATATTGAGTTTATAATTTTCAACTTTATAATTATAAATCTGCTATCTGGATCAATCACTGTGTCTAGTTTTTCATATCTCAGTTCCTTCCCAATCAAGATTTCAACTCCCTTGCTCCTATTTACTGAGGGTGCAAAAATACTTTCTGCCACCCAGGTTGCTTTCAGTTTAAGTGATTCTTCTGCGTTAAGGTGTGTTTCCTGGAGTAGTGCTATAAGGGACTTAGTTTTCTGCAAGTGAGTCAAAATTATTTTCCGTTTGATGGGTGATGTGATCCTGCCAATATTCCATGAGGTGATTTTAATATCTTTAATCCTAAGGTTGTTCATATATCTCTAAGGGGATAAGAGAACCTCTTGTATTCCTATGCCAAAATGTCCGTTTACCATCAAAATAGATTTGGTGCAGTCCCTGTTCCTTACATTTATTTTAACAGTTATCCCCATGTTCAGCTATCTTTTTTTCAGCATCAGCTGCTGAGTCAAAAAAAAAAGTTTGACCATCATGTGTAAGTTTAAGTTTAGCTGGGAAAATAACCGTGGCTTGCCAGCCCATTTTCAACATCCTACCGCAAACTGAGGAGAGTTCCCTCCTCTTTGTGGAGGTTTCTATGGAAAAATCTTGAAATAACAAAATTTTATTCCCATTGTAAAAAATGGGTTGATGTTTTCGGTAGGATTGAAGAAACATCATTTTGTCCTGGTAGTTCAGGAACTTTGCAATGATTGGTCTGGGTCTGGCTAGGTTAGATGAGGATTCGGGAGCCCTCCCCAGTCTGTGAACTCTTTCAATTGCAATAAGCGTTTGTGCTGGGGGGATTTTTAACAATTGTGGTAGGGTGTGTGTCATAATCTGCATGAGCTCATCCTGCTTGACTGATTCTGGGAGGCCAATAATTCTGAGGTTATTCCTCCTTGATCTGTTTTCTAAATCTTCTACTTTAGCTTTTAATTTCAGAATCTCAGAATAGTGATCTTCAATCTTTGTAAAATAACCATTTGACGCATCCTCTAAATCTGAGATTCTCTGTTCTGCTTCTTGGATTCTTTTCGAGAATTGTCTGACATCTAAGGTCAGTAGAGAGATATCCTGTCTAATTTCAGTTTTTAGTAAGTCAAATTTTGGAGAAATGGCTTCTAATATACTTGCGACAAGGTTTGTTGATTCATTTGAAATCGTTAGATTTGGAGTCTTCGAGGGCGTTGATTCTATAAGTGTGTCTACCGGCGTCCCTGGGGGAGCTTTGTTCCTACGGTCCTTGTTTTTGGCAGCCATGCCCGAAATATTTTTTCCCGTGAATGATGGTGAGGTGATATATTTATCCATGCACAACTAAAAAACGTGAAGGAGGTTGTGTGAAGTAAAAACTAAGTGCGTTAGTGGTTTAGGGCGTGCCCTAGTGTGAACGTGCTAAGTGAGAGAGCGAGAAGAGAAAAAAAAAAAAAAAAAAAGAGGTGCATGGGGAGTGAGGTGCAAGAGGGAAGTGTCCTATCTAGTGAGTAAATTGCCACAGAAGTGATAAGTAAGAGAAGAGAGCAAGAACCACTGTGCCTCTTCAAGAGTATAGTTAAGTGAATTGTAATAAGGTGATACTAGTTAATGACCTTTAGGTTTTGAAATCACGGTACACCCGTGTGCAGACTATATTCTAGCGCCAAAAAACAGGGACACAAGGCTATCAGCACTTATGACTCAAATCTAGACTGGATATTTTCCTATGATACACTTGCTATTAAGCCAACAGCAGAGGATGAGCTCCTATCAGATCAAAACAGAATCACTTTGCTGAATATATTCACCTGAGTAAACGCCACCTGTTAAGAAATTCTACATGGGGGTCTGTACAATCCCCTAGGTTCCATTTATGTTCCTAATCTCTTTCCCAGGGTAAATCAAGATTATGCCGTTTAAATTTCTTTTCTTTCTTCCCCTCTCCTTCCCCCTACTTTCTCCCCTTCCCCCCCGCTCCTCCCTTATTTAATAGATAATCCAATCTATGTTCATATCATAATGCTAGATCCAGGGCTTAAAGCACTGTACCTGCCTGCCGATATCACTATTGATTCAATGGTAAACACTATCTCCTAATAGGCCAAAAGATTAATAAGAAAGCAGTATAGTAGAGGAAGTTCTTAAATACCTTAGAATTGCTCTGGATTACTTCAGTACCTTTTATTAAGTCCTAGACTTTAACCTTTAAACAGTTGCCTAACTCTAGTTCATCTCATAGATCCCCATCTGAAGCATATGACCCACAGGTTGGATCACTTGGTGATCAAAACCTCAAAAAAAAAAAAAAAAAATTGGCTATAGGGAAATGAGCTAATTTAACTCTAACTTGTTCCCTGGGGCAGTGTATTATGCCTATACCTATATGAATCAAATGCCTTTGACTCTAACCCTGCCTTTCCACAGTTGTACCGTTTGATAGTACAATAGTAAAAAGAGCCAACTGATTTTTTCTTTTTCTTTCCTTCTCACATTATTAAGGCAAGAATAAGCATTGTTAACCCTTCAGTTTGCCCAGTAATGTTATTGACCAGGTTTTATAGGTTTCAATAGTACTTGTTAAGACCATCAGTTATTCTGCAGAACCAAAAAAAAAAAAAAAAAAAAAAGGAAAAAAGAAAACAACAACAAGCAAAACAAAAACCGTGTCCCACGGGAAACATATTCACTTGAGTACATAGAATCTTAAACTCAACCTATACACATAGTACAATTATTATGTAAAATAATAGATTAGCATCTGAGCCAGCTTTTGTACAGTTCACCAGCTAGCTCCCAAGCTTATAGCCCTGCAGTGCTTTTCAGTGTCTCTGGTAGCAAGAGAGGGGAGCTATTACAAAAAAAATGAGGGAGAAAAGAAAAGAAAACCCAGGTAAGTGTTCATGGACTAGATAAAGTCTAGTATCAATGATTCGCTGGGGGGTATTAAAGCAAAGTTATGTCACTTATGTTTTCTTTTCTTCCTTTTTTCTCTTTCCCTTTCCCTTTTAAGGGGATGAGGCAGTAATTCAGATCTTGGGTTTTTAACCTTATAAATTCTTGCCCCACTCCTTCCCCCTTCAGGACTCAGTCAAACGACAAACTTAAGCCAGAGTTCAGTTGCTCATTTTAATACAAAGTTCCAGCCCTCAAGTTAAACTGCTAGCCGGTCCCCTCTTCCCTTCCCGGCATCTAGCGTGTGTGAGCAGGGTGGGAGCCGTCCCGCACTTACCCGTCTTCGCCGTACAGCTCTATGTCTCAGTTAACAGCCGGTGTGGTTCCTGTGGCCGTAGTTTACTGTTGGATACTGTTCCCGGGCATAAGTTTTATTCATCTTGGTTCCAGAGGGTTTTGCTGTTCCTTTACCCCCTAGATCAGCGCCTTGTCTTGCAGGTTCTGCCTCGCAGCATCGGTGGGGTAGACCTGCCGTTGCTGATAGGGGTGGCATCTCCTTTTGGTTGCCTCTCGCAGGGGCCCGGGTGGTCCGGAACCTGCGCTGCTGAATCCCCACTCGCAGCACCGGTGGGTGGGGAGAGCAGCTAATCCTGCAGAGCCTCGTCTTGGTTGCCGGCGCCACTCCGGCCGGACGCCCTTACGTCAGGGAACCCTCTGTAACGGTTACAGTTCCGATGACTGGGTTGGGTAAGTTGCGGGTGCTCACCACTGTATTGAGGCTGTCCTTGTATGTAAAGTCTCTGGGCTGCTTGCCCCACTCGAGTGGCAAAGTTGCGATTGGGAGGCCCACCTTCAGATTTTCCTATGACTTCCACCAGGCACGGAGCTTACAAACGTAGTCTGCCACACAAAGTAAGCTCTTGGTGGGTCAGGTCTTGTTTAACGCAGGTGAAATCTTGCGCTGCCGGGGTGGCACAGGACGGATAATCTTTTTCTGTGCTGTAGCAGGGCTTCCCATAGGGGATAGCCAGGCGTGAAAAAACCGCCTAGAAACAAGCTACAGGGAATGGTAGCCTGGAGCACACTCTCTTACTCCAGACTCCTCCTCTTCCTCCCGGGCTCCTCTCCTAGCTAGATCATTTGATTTTATGCAACTTTCTAATTTACTCCTATTATCAATTTATCTTCGTTCTCTTGCTATCTTTATATGAAAAGCAGGAATGTGATGCAAAGGAGCCAGCCCATTTTTGGTTGAGAACCTGGGTTATGCTTGCTTATTGGTGGGTAAATGTAAGCCTCCAATAATTAAGCACTATCCATGGTGCTGAACCTAAAATGGGCTGGCTGCTAAGATTTACATTTCTGCTATTAAAATAAAGATACTAAGAGAATGAAGAAAAATTGATAATAGGAGTAAATTAGAAAGTTGCCTAAAATTGTATGCTCTATCTGAATCATGAAAGAAAATGTTTGGGTTTAATGTACCTTTAAGTAACAAGTGGACTTGATTGGTATTGATTTACCTACTACAATTTATTTTTATATATACATCAAAAACAGGAATATGAGTAAGGAGAAAATCAAATACTGATGTACTTTAAATTTCACATCTAGGTAAATGTTTTGTCTATTGCAATGGCCTAATGGACCATCTGTGTTTGTGTGAAAATGGAAGCAGTAAAGCATGGTACAAAGCTCCGGGCCGTTTCAGTGGAACTCTGGTAAGCACGTAATCATTTGACAAATGAACGCTTCAGCTTGAGTGTTAATTGCGCTAGGTGTAAGCTTTTTGTTCTTGTAGGGTCATATTACAAGTTGAAAGTAAACTGTTTTGGCCTTTTAGCCAATCAGTGCTCTCTCATAATTAACTATACGGCCATGAGCACAATATAATCTATATGGCACACATGAACTAACGCCCTCTGGCTGTGAAAAACTGTCAGATGCATTCAGATTAGAGGTGACCTTCAAGGGCTTTGAAATTCGCTTCGCATATGAGCCTACCTAGGTTTAGCTTTCAACTAAGAATACCAAGAGAACAAAGCAAATTTGATTAAAAAATCATGAAAGATTAATTTTGACTAGTCTGTCCCTTTAATTACACATGCATGCATACAGTCAGTTGTGTACCTTAATTATTAGGAACAAGAAAATAGAGAGACACACTCAACTGAGACAGTGCAAAAGCTAGAAAAACATCTGTGCTTGTCCCCAAGGCCAGTGCCACTCAGGGTGCAGTCTCTTTTAGCACATTATGCCTTTCACAGAGAAAAAATATCCTGTAGCATATCAGTCTGACCCTGCCCAATGACAGTCCAGCGCCGAAATACCAGGCAATTCTTCTCTGAACAAGACAAACAACAAACCCCAGACATACGTTTCGGCCTCCCTTGGGCCTCGTCAGTGAGGTGCAGTTGCATCTCTCTAGGGCATATGTGCAAGGAGTCCACCGTCGTCTGGCTTCCCGTTTTTACTCTTAGGGAGACCCAAGAGAAATTTGCATAAAAACATGAAAAAAGACGCACTCAACTAAGACAGAACAAAAGCTAGAAAAACTTCTGTGCTTGTCCACAAGGCCAGTGCCACTCAGGGTGCAGTTTCTTTTAGCACATTATGCCTTTCACAGAGAAAAAATATCCTGTAGCATATCAGTCTGACCCTGCCCAATGACAGTCCAGCACCGAAATACCAGGCAATTCTTCTCTGAACAAGAGAAAACAACAAACCCCAGACGTACGTTTTGGCCTCCTTTGGGCCTCGTCAGTGAGGTGCAGTTTTTCTAGCTTTTGTTCTGTGTCAGTTAAGTGCGTCTGTCTATTTTCTTGTTTTTATGCAAGTTACTCTTGGGTCTCCCTAAGAGGGAAAAAGGGGAAACCAGACGTGGACTCCTTGCACATATGCCCTAGAGAGATGCAACTGCATCTCCCTGACGAAGCCCAAGGGAGGCCGAAACGTACGTCTGGGGTTTGCTGTTTTCTCTTGTTCAGAGAAGAATTGCCTGGTATTTTGGCGCTGGACTGTCATTGGGCAGGGTCAGACTGATATGCTACAGGATATTTTTTCCTCTGTGAAAGGCATAATGTGCTAAAAGAGATTGCACCCTGAGTGGCACTGGCCTTGTGGACAAGCACAGATGTTTTTCTAGCTTTTGTTCTGTCTCAGTTGAGTGCGTCTCTCTATTTTCTTGCTTTCATTATTACGGACAGTTTGCAGTACTGAATCATGAGTTTATCGTTTTGTTTTAAACACTTCTGGCTTTTGTGTAAAAATTGTGGATTGTCCCACACCCCCTAGAGAGGCAAAAATGCTGCAAATTGACAAAACTTAGATATTTCATTTGCAACATTTCTCGGTTACAGTTCCTTTTTTTGTCTCATGGGAGAAAGGGACAAGCACAAAGTTTTACATAAGAGCAAGAGGTGTTGAATGTCCCTTTTTTAAATGAGCATGTCAAGAAGAGAGCTTGCTTACAAAGACATAGTACTGAAATTTACATTTGAAAGAGCAGATGTTACCCCTGTTAACCCTATAACGCCGCTAGGGCGTTTTTATTTCGTCCAAATTTTGCTGGGCTTAAGCGCCGAAGGACAAAATACAACGTCCTAACTGCTTGGCTTTCCTGAAGCCACTGGTGCTTCCCTGATGGGATTGCGGTCTGGAGGGCCTGCCTAGCATCATAGGGATGCCTCCCTGACGCGATCCCATCAATGAAATCTCGTGATCACGTGCACGATTGCGAGATTTCAATTTGTTTACATCGGAATAGTTGTTTCAATGTAGACAAGTTAACCCGGGCACGAAAGGGTTAAAAGGTGTTTTTAAAAAAAAAAAAAAAATGGGTAGTGCAAGTTTGTCCACCACTGATACCTTGGTATCTATTGCTTGCTGACTTATAACGACCAACTCTCGCAGAAAAAATATATTTTGCGCTGGAACATAGATTTGTTTGTTTTTTCACTGTAGACAATCTATCTTCCTGAGAACAGTAGAAGTATGTGTGGTGATGCTTAAAGGGACATTCAACAACAGAATTGTTGTTGTTTAAAAAGATAGATAATCCCTTTATTACCCATTCCCCAGTTGTGCATAACCAGCACAGTTATAATACACGTTTTACCTCTGATTATCTAAGCTTCTGCAAACTGCCCCCTTATTTCAGTTCTTTTGACAGACTTGCCTTTTAGCCAATCGGTGCTTACTACTAGGTAACTTTGCATGCATGAGGTCAATGTTCTCTATATGACATACATGAACTAACGCCCTCTAGTGGTGAGAAACTGTTAATATGCATTTGCATAAGAGGCGGCCTTCAAGGTCTAAGGAATTAGCATATGAGCCTACCTAGGTTTAGCTTTCAACTAAGAATACCAAGAGTACAAAGCAAAATTGGTGATAAATGTAAATTGGAAAGTTGTTTAAAATTACATGCCCTATTTTGGACTTGACTGTCCCTTTAACACTAACAACACAAAGTAGAGATGCTTTTTATTTTGATTTATGAAGGCTTCTGCCTCAATTATTATTGCTCATGCCACTCAGATTCATATAAAACCAAATTAGGGAAGAACACACCTAGGATCCCAAGAACTTTAAACTATCTAGTGTAGTATATACAATAAGTGATCTATGCACACATTTGGTAACAAGACCGATATCCCGCTATAGGAAAGAAAAAAACATATAAACTCAAATGCGTAAAGAAAAAAATGCACCCTGTGTGGAGGAACAGTACTTTTGCACCTTAAAAAAGATAAAGGCACGTATATTTATAAACTCCAAGCTAATGTGTTTGAGCAATAATAAAATAATCTATCTCTTGCATTTAGCTATGCATTAAAGGGATAGTCTAGTCAAAATAAAACTTTCTTGATTCATATAGAGCATGCAACTTTCTAATTTACTCCTATTTTTTTTTCTTCGGTCTCTTGGTATCTTTATTTCAAAAGCAAGAAATGTAAGCATAGGAGCCTGCCCATTTTTGATTCAGCACCTGGGTAGTGCTTGCTGATTGGTGTCTAAATGTAGCCACCAATTAGCAAGCTCTACCCAGGTGCTGAACCAAAAATAGGCTGGCTACTAAGCTTAAATTCTTGCTTTTTCAAATAAAGATACCAAGAGTGAAGAAAAATTGATGATAGGAGTAAATTAGAAAGTTGCTTAAAATTGCATGCTCTATCTGAATCATGAAAGTTTAATTTTGACTAGACTATCCCTTTAAACCCTTGTAAAGTTACAGAAAATCTTCATGAAATCTATCATCTGGAAGATTACTGCATTTAAAGACTTTTTTTGTTGTTGTTGTCTTACATATGTACATACATGTTGTTTAATTCACCTTTTTTTATTGTTCAGGATGCTTTTGTCCAAATTATCAGAAACGAAGGTGTCAGGTCCTTGTGGAGTGGACTTCCTCCAACTCTGTAAGCTGACATTTTTGTTTTATTATCCTTTACCTTGAATTGTACTTAATAGCTGGGTAGGCTGTATCATCATTAGAAAATGATTGTCCAAAGACAAGTAGATACATTACAGCATTTGAAGTAGTCAGGTTATGAGTCTTTGTTTTGATTGGTCAATGCTCAGATGTTTTAAAAGTATGTTACTCCATTTCAGCTTAATTTAGTTAAATAAAACCAGTCTGCCCACCCTAGCCTAGCAAATCTAGTGCTTTGGGCAAGAAGGTGAGAAGTTTTCTCTTTCGACTCTAAAGGAGCTTTCATGGAACAAGCTGGGGGAACTGCTAGTTGACCCTTGTCAGTACTGTGTGTGCGCAAAGTGACCCGTTAGGTGCTGCAAGGGGACCAGGCTGAACCTGTCTCACAGCCCAGTCACCGCTTTCTACCTGAGCTCCTGCCTCTGCTACTGTACGTCTAATTCAGCAAACAGAAACTTTTTTTCATATTCATTTTACCAAATGGAGTGAACTCTTAACTTGTTGCATACATTTTGCAATACATTAAAAATATTTTATATATATAACAGTGACAAACTGAACCAGGAGATTGTATTGCAAATTACCTGTAGTGTGCAGTGCAAGCCTGTTATTTGTGCTATTCAATAACCAACTTAAAGTTACGGTAAACTGTAGCTAGTCAAATACCATATATGTAATCTTTGCCATTAAAAAGTTTGTATCAGTGAAAATGTCTCTATTACAATGTTATGCTGACCCACTGGGATGAACTCCTCCTCCCCTTTTTTTTTTTTAAAATGACAATTCCAATGAACGTCCAATTAGTGTGTGTGTCATATGACACTCTTGAAGTCCAGCCCATTGAAAGCCCTTAGGAAGCCTATGTAGAGAATGAGTGGGACTGCTGTCTGTCACGTCCAGTCAAAAGAGGAAATTAAGGGGGACGGGGGCAGAGGAACAGAGATACCAAGTCGGATTATAAATCTTGTATTACAAAATAGATATGCACTTTATTCAAAAAATACTTATTCGGTTTTGCTTGTACACTAATATATTTTTTCACTGCAACATTCTTAAAGTCTGAAATACCATCACTTTAATCTATCTGCTTCTGTCTAGTTAGAGGAGTTTGTTACACTACAAAACTTCTTATTTTACTAAAATAATTTTGATTTATTGGAAACAGTACAGCTTTGTTATTAGTCTCTCTACTCAAGTCAAGTCAATCATATAATGGATTTGTGCTGAAGGCAACTGTCCCTGTTTGGCAGCTCTGACCAGCTGCCCCTCCTGTTACTCTGCTTTCCCACCACATAAAACATACCCAAAAATACTCTTCAGCTCTACGCTCAAGTTCCAGTGATTCCGCCCCAAGCATATCCCACTCTGGTTGCCAGCAATGTTGCAAGGCGTAGATTAGGGCAATGGGGCATAATCATTTCAAGAGCATTTCCTACCTAAATACGCTTCCTTATTCAGATTCCCTTATGTGATGATGTTACTGGGTGTAGACTTAAAAGACCAGTCAACACATTAGATTTGCATAATCAACAAATGCAAGATAACAAGACAATGCAATAGCACTTAGTCTGAACTTCAAATGAGTAGTAGATTTTTTTTATAACAAATTTCAAAGTTATGTATATTTCCACTCCCCTTGTACCATGTGATAGTAATCAGCCAATCACAAATGCATATACGTATAGTCTTTGAATTCTTGCACATGCTCAGTAGGATCTGGTGACTCAAAAAGTGTAAATATAAAAGACTGCACATTTTTTTAATGGAAGTAAATTGAAAAGTTGTTTAAAATTACATGCTGTATCTGAATCATGAAAATTTTATTTAACCTGAGTGTCCCTTTAAGCAATAACATCATAACTATATACAAATGGTCTATTCACATGTATGTTTATCTCATTTGGTGGAGATAAACTGTGCACTAGTATCCAAGCTCAAAGTTCTGGCAGTGGTGTGTATTGCCACTACTGACTCTCTGAGAAGGTGTGGTGTTTGATTGAATACTAGCGGTGCCGACTAAGACCAAAAATAAGCAATAGAGCAGCCTACTCTTCTTTTGTTATTTAACCATACATCAAAACTGACAAGTATAAAGTACTAGTTTGAAAGTTTGTAACACCTTTTTGTCACTGTATTTTGTAAATTGGTTGTTATTAATTATCAAAAAACTAAAATGTAATAATAAAAAAGGTTCATATTTAAATAAAGAAAAAGCACTTATTGCTCATTAGCCTGTGTAGTCAGTAACTCAGAATAGCAGCCACCTGAGCACTTGTCATCACATATAAGCTGCATTATCAGAGAGAAAACACACAAAGACATCCTCAGGCACTCGGCACCCACATACACAGACACAAAGCACCCCAGACATCCACAATCACCCAAAACCAGGCACGCACAGACATCAAGAGGAGTTGCCGACCCTGCATCATGCAAAAATAATAATGCTAGTGACTGGGTGAGGCTATGGACACCAGGCTTGGCCCGGCTCACCGGACAGATGCCTTGTATGTCCTATGGCCAGTCTGAGCTTGAATACTGGAGCACAGGCCCCTTCAGTGTTTTAATAATTTTATACATTTTTTATTTTCTCTGCATTTACACTTTGTTTTTTTTCATATCACAGGGTGATGGCACTGCCAGCTACAGCTATATATTTTACCTGCTATGACCAGCTTCGGGACATTCTAATTCATAGAATGGGGGGAAGCATTGAAAGCGCCTCTCTCATTGCTGGAGCCACAGCTCGACGTAAGTGAAATATTAGTTTTGATCCAAAATATGGCAACACTCACATTTAAAATGTTACAGGCTAAGAATTTTTCAAATCAAAAGGTTGTGCTGTTTGGATGTCACAAGCTGAAAGATCACAGGATAAGAGATGGGTTTAGGTCATCAGTATAAATATGGTAAAGCTGCCCTTTCTCACAACCTAGGGATACAACACATTTTCCGTTGGTGAATTGCAACTTTTCAATCTACAGCATTCAGACAGTGCAACTTTTTCATATTCTAAAACTTTAGCATTTACTATTGTTTGCAACATTTTGACTTCAGTTCTTCTTCTGTGAGATTTTAGTAGATTATGCATTTGCATACTCAGGACTTTGTCTTCAACAAAATCAAAATTGTATGTATAATGCACAAATTCCTTAAACAGTATTATAAGCCAGTATGTAAAGAGACAATAAAATCTTTGTTAGTAACTCTGGCTGTGTTTTTAACCCCTGCAACTCAAAAGTAAAGTCATGCTTTACCAAGCTGCAAACTGCAGGCCATTGATGACTACGTGCAACAACTGCTCCTGATTGGCTCATGGGTGGCTTCTTGTTTTGAGAGGTGTAATACTTGTCGCTGGCTGTTGGGATTTTACCAATGTGTTTACCCACTCTGCAGGTTCCATGATGCAAAAATGACATGTACTAATTGATTGTCATTAATGTCCCTTTATAATTGAAAAAGTAGTACCACAAAGTGCAAGGACAGTCATTTTAGTAAAATATAAATGCAGAAACATAAAACATTGTAGTTGACAATTAAGTTGTAAAGATTATACTTTATCCTGGAGAAGTCTGTCCATATAAATGACTTCACATAAATTATCAGGGCTCAAAATTTCCACTAGCAGTAGATATAAAAGGACAGAAGCGCCACATGGCCCAATATTGTTGGATACAATCAGAATAATATGTGTGACAATTGCACTCACATGTAGTAAGACACCCCTGATAGTGTAGAGGGAGCGGTCTGGGCTCAAAAACAGTCAGCCAGGAGACTGACCTCCGGTAGGTAATCTGTAGAGGATAATACAGAACACAAGGGATGCCTATATGGCCTAATACTTTTGGTACAAGCAAGGTATGGTAGGTATAGTAAAAAATGCACTCACATTTAGTAGAGCACCTCCCTTGGTGCAATAGAAGCAAGCTGGGATCAATTTAGTCACCCAGTAGACTAATTCTCCAGTGATCAGGAACTCCAAGCTATCCAGTAGCAAGATAATGGTGTAGAGATAGAATATAGTTCTTTAGCAAGTGGGAAATGTAAAACTTACTTTATTAAAATATTAAGCCAACCAGTGGCTGTTTCATCAGGCCTGAGGGAACAGCCACTTGTTGGCTGAGAAACGCGTTGCTAACTTAATATTTTAATAAAGTAAGTTTTACATTTCCCACTTGCTGCCGAACTATATTCTATCTCTACACCAGTATCTTGCTACTGGATAGCTTGGAGTTCCTGATCACTGGAGAATTAGTCTACTGGGTTACTAAATTGCATACTCAGGACTCCCTCTACACCATCAGGGGTGTCTTACGACATGTAAGTGCAATTGTCACACATATTATTCTGATTGTATCCAACAATATTGGGCCATGTGGCGCTTCTGTCCTTTTATATCTACTGCAGATTATTGATCCTGGATCGTGGCCTTGATCCACCACAGATAGCTGAATCGACCAAATCAACTTATCACCTATACTGACATCATCATTTCCAATAAGACTTTATCACATCTAGTCATTAAGGACTTTTTGTTGTGTCTTTTTTGTTTATACTATTTTTTATTATTTACACTTTTATATATGATATTATATTGTATACCCTAACAAATACCATTTAGGTTATATGGTGTACTATCTCTATTGTGTTTGTAGAACTGTCATATCTTAGTGTTAAACTTACCTTATTGAGCTATTGCTCACAATTATAAACTATTATTCTAGCTGTAACAAGGGCGCCCCCTACCCACTTTTTTTAAATTTCCACTAGCCATTGACAAGTGGAAATTTAATGGTGGCGAGTGAAAGTTAGTGAATGTTGAGTCTGAAGTCTGGTTGGAATGTTGTAAGTAGCCTGCATCACTGACAAAAATTTTCGGCTATGTGCTAAAACTATTGTGACAGACCCTTCTGTCAGGACTGAAGGAGTTAATTGTGTTTAGCTAAGAAACTAATTTCTAAAGACAGAGTTGCTGGCTCCTGCTATAATCTAATTAGTGCTAAGCATTCTATTGTTTGATCACCTCCAGAGAGAAAACACCTAAGTGATAAGAAGGGCCAAGAGTGTCTTGTGGTTGAAGTGTTTAAGTAATATAATTCTATTGTATCATGTCAAAGGGCTTGTTCCCTCCATGTAATGTACAACAGTCTTTCAACCCCCATCTGGGGGGGGGGGGTCAAACCTGTATAAATACTAGGCATCTAGCCTTTAATAAATCTCATTCTGTTTTAAACCTGAAAACTGGCTTGGTTGTGAATTGCTGATTCCCTATGCAGGACATTGTTCATCTGGTATTAACCTTGGTATCCTGTTGGTACCGTAACAATTGGTGGCAAGCGACGGAATGAACCTTATCGCCCAGAAGAGCAACTACACAAGCCAGTAACCTCAGGAAGAGGGGGATTATTACAATACTGACTAAGATGGAAAAGAGAAAAGTAAATTTTGCAGCTTTTAAAAACTTCCTGGAAACAGAAGGAGAGATTGATGGGTACCTTGCGGATTTTGAGAGGCAATGTGCACTACACAAGGTACCCGCAGAGGACTGGGTCACGATATTATCTGGAAAATTATCCGGCCGGGCCAGAGAGGCTTTTCGGGCCATTCCAGATGAGGAAGTCAGGGATTATAATACGGTAAAAGAGGCTCTGCTCTCCAGGTATGCGGTTACACCGGAGGCATACCGGAGGCGGTTCAGAGACACTGTTAAATTAGCTGGAGATTCCTACCTTGAGTGGGCATGTAAGGTGCACCGCACAGCAGCTCACTGGATAGCGGGGTGCCAAGCTATATCTGGGGAAGAGGTGCTGCAGCTATTCCTGTTGGAACATTGCTTCGACAAGTTACCCGCAGGAGTTCGAGAGTGGGTTCGGGACCGTAAACCCTCCACCCTGCAGGAAGCGGCTCGCTTGGCAGATGAGTATACGGATGCCCGCAAACTGGACACTGCTACCACTAAGCCCCCTGCTAGAGTGGAGTACAGACCCCCAGTCACCCCAGCAGCTGCCAGTTACCAAACCCCGGCGCACCGCTATACCACACGGCCTCTGGCCACGAACTACCCTCAGAGAGCCCTGTTCAATTTGCGGGGCTACTCACAACCGATTCGATGCTTTGGATGTAAGCAACTAGGGCACAAAAGACCAGAGTGTCCCCTAAACGCAGCGAACCAAGCGCAGTCCTGGAGAAGACCTGCCGGCGGAATCCCACGTAATCCTCAGCCTGCGGCCCGCTACGTAGAGGCGCAAGAATGCTGGAGCATCCTACATGAGGCAGACCTTGTGCAAGCTGCCCACCGGAATAACCGGCAACTGGTTAAAGTGAATGGGAAGAAGGTCAGTGGTCTACGGGATACTGGTGCTACCATGACCTTGCTTCAAAAGAACTTGGTGTCTGAGAAACAGTACACTGGAGACACTGTGGCTGTGAGGGTAGCAAGGGGCGATTGTGTTCAGCCTACCTGTTGCCAGGGTACATTTGGATTGGGGAGTGGGCGCTAGACCTGTGAATGTGGGGGTCAAGAAGGACTTACCTGCTGATGTTCTTCTTGGAAAGGACTTGGCCCCCCTTGTTTCTGCCTACGCTCCTATGGGTCCCGCTGATGTTAACTCTGTGACGATCCGTGCAGCAGAGACTGACCCACCTGCTGCTAAGCCCCAGGACGCTGAGCTCAGTAAATCTCTATCCGCTATTGATATGTGGAGGTCCCGTTACAATGCGCTGATGAAGGAGAAGAGGAGCGCAGAGGAAAAAGCACGTTTAGAACGTGAATCTCTGCTAGACAAGCTGCACCGACAGACTGCAGAAAACACCAGCTTGAGAGTGGGACATGAAACCTTAAAGACAAACTTAGCGACACTTGAGGAGAAGCTGACGCTGGCTCATAGTGAGGTGCAGCAACTCAAGGGCACCCTATGTCAGTATGAAGGGATTGTGGATACCTATAAAGAGCAGGTACAGAAAACTCGTAAAGAAGCTGATGGGATTTTGAAGGACTGTTTAGCCCTAGTCTGGGCACTGAGGAAGTTGAACCCTTCTTTGTATGGACAGGAATTCTCTCTCATAACGGGAATACAGATGGATTGTCCTGGCAAACTGACATGCCTACCACCTCCTAGTCCGGTCATCCCCAGGTTGACCCGCCAAAGGGTCAAGCCGGGTCTGCCGGAGTGTTCCACAACGGGGGAGATATGTGACAGACCCTTCTGTCAGGACTGAAGGAGTTAATTGTGTTTAGCTAAGAAACTAATTTCTAAAGACAGAGTTGCTGGCTCCAGCTATAATCTAATTAGTGCTAAGCATTCTATTGTTTGATCACCTCCAGAGAGAAAACGCCTAAGTGATAAGAAGGGCCAAGAGTGTCTTGTGGTTGAAGTGTTTAAGTAATATAATTCTATTGTATCATGTCAAAGGGCTTGTTCCCTCCATGTAATGTACAACAGTCTTTCAACCCCCATCTGGGGGGGGGGGGTGTCAAACCTGTATAAATACTAGGCATCTAGCCTTTAATAAATCTCATTCTGTTTTAAACCTGAAAACTGGCTTGGTTGTGAATTGCTGATTCCCTATGCAGGACATTGTTCATCTGGTATTAACCTTGGTATCCTGTTGGTACCGTAACAACTATGATCTAAAGGGATATTATATATCAATGAAAGTTCAAGGATGTGTTATTCCTCTATGGCTGTAGGGACCCCATTAGTGCTTAAAATGTTACTTCTGAGAGGGTAAACGGGCAGAGAGGGAGATTGCAGAGGAAAAGTGAGAGTGGAAAAGAAGGTAGAGTTAAGAGAGAATGGAGAAAAGAGTGAAGAGATATGAGAGAGAGGAAAGAGAGTGTAGAGAGAATATTTGGCATGAGAGAGAAGGGAGAGGTTAAAAGGAGAGATTGAAGAGAGGAGAAAGTGGAAATAGATAGTTAAGAGAGAGAAGGGAAGAGATGATTATTAAAATAAATAAATAAATCTCCAGGTCTGCTATGACCTTCCATGACTGTCAGTAATATGCTCAACAACCTTCTTTTTCTATCCAGCTGTTGTCTTCCCCAGAACCTTTAGTTGATCTAACTGCTATGAACTTATTTTTGTTAATTTATTTATTACTGTATATAGCATTATTTAATTTGTTATGGTATAAAATAAAACAATATTACAAAATGTTTCACAATGGCTAAACATATACAAAGAAGGGGTGAAGAAGTGGGTGGGATTAGAAGTGGCAAATAACATTTTGTCCTGGCTAGTAGCTTAGGACTTGAAATTTTGAGCCCTGTAAATTATATTCATATCAATAATTATTTATAGAAATGGTAGCCTGGTCCTATTTCTGGAGTAAATAATTTAGACTCTGATTATCATTACTGGCCACTAGATATGTAATTAATTTTTATAGTAATGTGTTGTTTTTAGTTTCTTTGATTTGAGGTATTTTATTTTCCACATACTTAAGTGTTTAACACAGTTTTGTTTTGTCTGGTTAAATTAGAACTTGGTCTCTATTTTAAATCCAGAGCAATATGTGATCATAACTGGCTTTTCTACTTGGTATAAGAGATGGCTTACACTTGTTAGGAATGAATGATCTGCCTTATAAAGGAAGATATTTATACTTTTTGTTTGTTGTTGGGTCTATCTCTATTCAAATGGCTTTTTTTTTTTCTTTCTTTTTTTCAGTTGGCTCTGCAACAATAATTAGTCCACTTGAATTAATACGAACCAAGATGCAGTTTCGACCTCTGTCCTACATGGAGCTGATATTATGCATCCAAAGCTCAATAGCTAATGACGGATGGTTATCTCTTTGGAAAGGATGGGGGCCAACTGTTCTGAGAGATGTTCCATTTTCTGGTACGTTATTATTATTATTATTATTATTATTATTATTATTATTATTATGTATTTGTAGAGTGCCAACAGATTCCACAGCAGTATACAAGATAACATTTATAGGGATCAAATATTACAATGTTTTTTGTATTGGGATTACAATTCGTTTTAGCTTTTCACTTTCTGCTGTTACACTTAAAGGGACATAAATTAAACTAAAAAATTTAAATATTCTAAATCATAGGAGCATTTTTTTTAATTCCAGTGTTTCTATCAATACTACTTAGTCAGAAGTGAAGACACATGTTGGCAACAATCGCTGACCGTGTCTTGCTCAAATCTGTGCAGTACTTTTGCTATGTTTAACCCCTTTGTTCTGCCTAAAAATAAGTTGCAAGGGACGCAAGTGTTTAAAATTAATGATGAATAGAGTTTTTATATTTCCACTAGAGAGAAAAATCAACAATGAGATGTTAGTATACACAGACTCGTATTTCTCTTTCCAAAAATGTTCCTCTTGTCTTGTTGCATAGCAATGTACTGGTACAACTATGAACTTGGGAGGAGATGGTTAAGCCAAAGGTACAACACAATGCAGCCCTCGTTTGTAATAAGCTTCACAGCTGGGGCAGTGTCCGGTTCGGTAAGTCACTTTTATCTTTTTTGGGGAGATAAAGTGCCGTAAATGAAAGGTATAAAAAGTTTAACGGTGTGGGTTTTTTGGGTTTTTTTTGTTTTTTTTACTGTACCCAGATGCTTGTTTTAAAGTGAAAGTAAAGTTCACTCTGTTGCTAACCGTAATTTAATTTTCGATGTAAAATCAATAGGACTTTCATTCATGAAATTGTTGTTACTTGTTTTAAAATAAAGTTTTACCTTTTTAAAGTCTTTTTTTTTTTCCCGTCGCTAAAAACAACCCGTTTTTTTTTCAATTAATATTTTCTTCCTGCTGACGTTTTTATGTGGGTCAATTGAAATTCTGGCCGTTAGGCGGCCGTGCAGCAACGTCATCATCCTTTTCTTTCATCTGCACATGCGTTACACATACTAGCTGTTCTTTTGGTTACAATGCGCGTGGCCGAGTCGCGCATGCGCAGAACATTTTTCCCTCAGGGATCATATACATCCTCCGCTTCCATACACGAATTGCTACTTTGAAGCGCATCGCATTGCATCCTTCTTACAATGTAAATGCCTCAGTCAGTGTGAAAGCCTAAACCAACGATTTTATTTTAATTTATACTAACATTGGCTTCTTAATTTGGAAATCGCATAGTAATGAATGAATACAATATTGTTATTCATTCATTACTATGTTACAAAGTAGATAGACGCATGCGCTCTGGAGACAGGTTGTAGTGACAATCGCATGCGCATTGCGGTTAGAATCCTTGAATCGCGCAATAGTAACGGTGCTTGTGAACGCGCATCTTTGATACGTATGGAGCGGGTGGGACCGCTCTATACGTAAACAGTCAAAATTATAGGAAGTAGAAGATAGGAGGAGTCGGGAGCAGAACGGAACAACAATAATGTAATGAAAATATTTAAATAAATAACTCATTTTTATTTTTAAAAAATATAGCGGTTTGGTAATTAGACATAGAGACAACGCAGGAGTGTGTTCTAAAGGTAGAAAATTTACTTTCACTTTAAGTATCAAATTAAAAAAATGAATTTGCTACTGGAAACTTGATGTTCAACTTCTGTTGTTTCTAGTTTAATTTTCTTTGATATTCCAGTCTATTAGACGTGCCACTATTTGAGTTGGCTATGCTGCCTGAATTACAAATATATAATTTAAACATCAGGTGGTCTTACACCCTGAATTAGATAAGCCTGCAAAAAAAAAAAAAAAATATAATAGTAAATATACATACACACATATAAACAGGGCTGAGTAGTGAAAGATAGTAAATGAATGTTAAATCAACATAGCTTTTCTATAGCAAATTCTGCATTATTGACAAGTATAGTTGGCAGTTTCCGCAGGCAAAATCAGCAATTTTAAATAATTGTCCTCTTTATCAAGCTAAAGGCCACCCAAAATTAAGAAAGCAAATTGGATTTATCAGATAACAGCAATCTCTTTAGTGTCCAATTAGGGACATATATGTAGCAGGGTATGTCTCGAGGTCAGCAAAGTGCATTTCAAGTTCTGAGAACTAGAAAATGCTCAATTTTCACATCTAAATTAAACAAAGTTTGTATCGGTTAAATGGATATGAAACCCAACATTTCTTTCATCATTCAAATAGAGCATGCAACTTTCTAATTTACTTCTATTATCAGCACTATGGAATTTTGCGGCGCTTTACAAATAAATGATAATAATAATCAAATTGTCTTTGTTCTTTTGGTATCTTTTGTTGAAAAACAGGGACATAAGCTTATGAGCTGGCTCATTTTTTTAGAGCACTATATGGCAGCAGTTTTGCAAAAATGTTATCTATTTGCAAGAGCACTAAATGGCAGCCCTATTTCTTGCCATGTCGTGCTCACGATGCCTACCTAGGTATCTCTTCAATGCAGAATTTTAAGGGAACAAAGCAAATCTTATAATAGAAGTAAATTGGAAACTTTTTAACGTGTGTATGCTCTGTCTGAATCACAAAATAAATGTTTTGGGTTTCATATCCCTTTAAATTAGTTTCAATTAGTGAAATATATGTAGTAGAGTTAGCCTTGAGAAGACAGCAGGGTTCTTTCTTGTTCTGAGAAGTAGAAATTGCTGAATTTTCAGCACTACATTACATGAAACTGGATCAAAATAAAAAGTGAAAATTTATATTGCAACGTTGTTTTATTATGCATAACATGTTTATATAAAAATCTCAGGGTGCTTACTGTCCTTTTTAAGCCTGATTCATTTCAAGACTGGTTGGAAGAAAACATGTATACTCTAGAAATTCAAATGATTTTGACTAAAAGGTTTATCTGAATACCACTAAATTGGCTTTAAATACGCTGGACTGTTAAACTTATGACAATAAACAGAGTAATTATTCTCATGTGCTGAACATCTTTTAGCAAATGCAGCCTTATTTTTAAAATAATGACTTTTTAAATGTTTTACATTTTCCTCTAAATGCACTTTTGATCCAATATCTTTTCTTAAAGATTGCTGCTGTAGTAACGTTGCCTTTTGATGTCGTTAAAACTCGAAGACAAGTTGAAGTTGGGGAACTTGAAGTGTTTAATTGTAAGTTGCTAAAAATTCCTTTTCTCTTCCAATGTACAAACCACTGATGTTGCGTTTGTTGTTATAGAAACATGAAGTCCCCATATTTTCTCTGATATTGTGTTCGTTTTGATTTTGTGACTGTAGATACGCAGAAAAGATCCAAATCCACTTGGAAAGTGATGAACACAATCGTGGCTGAGAATGGTTTTAGGGGTCTGTTTGCTGGTAAGGTTATCTTCATTTTAATATGGGTTAAAGTGGAGGTCAATTTCGATGAACTAGTGCCCGGTTTTTAATAATCCTATTAAAAACAAGGGCACTTTAATTAATCAAAATTGACATTTCACTCGTTTTCTTAAAAAACCTACCTTTTAATCCTGACAGCCGCTGCAGCGCTTCCTCCACCCGTCGCAAGCCCTCTTCGCGGGTCCAAAATGACGAATCTGGCTTCCATCTAATAACGGCGTTGCCTCTGGCCATGATTCCGTGATTGGAGGAAGCCGGATTTGTGATTTCTGATGTATGAAGAGGCTTCCGTCGGCCGGGGGAATTGCTGGAGTGGCTGTCAGGATTAAAAGGTACGTTTTTGAAGAAAACAAGTGAAATGTCAATTTTGAATTAAAGTGCCCTTGTTTTTAATAGTATTATTAAACACCGGGCACTAATTCATCGAAATTGACCTTCACTTTAAGGGACATTACCTGTAAAAGGTATAATTACATATAGTGGGGAAAAAGGAACTTTTGCCTGAAATATAAATTTTGTGGAATTTTTCATAGTGATTGTTTGATTAATGCAGGATCTCATTTATGTTTGCCCCTAATTGGACACAGGAAGAGAGATCGGATGTGGGGTTTCAGTGGATGTCTGTTGGGTAACAAAATGGCAGTTTTAATTGCTTTAAAACATTTATTTTGAACACAGATTGTCTGCAGTCATACATTTCTAATGCATATATATATAAAAAATAATTTAACTGAAGTGGCATTTAGGTTCTTTCACAGTTCTTATCCACACTGCAGGTGAAATTGTGGCCATATAGACAGGGAGTCTCACATATGGTGGGTGTGCCCTAAACGGTCTGCTATCTGGACTGCTACATTTGATGTTTCTGGAGGTGGGGCTCTTGCATTTAGCCTGCCCACTTTGTGTGGAGGCAAAAATATCCTAATTATCTATTTACAGCAACAAATATTTACAGCAATAAATATTGCAAAATACTTTTTAAAAAAAAAAACTAAGCTTTTCAACTTTTCCATGCCACTGCAGTTATAGACTACATCAGACAGTATATATTTTGTTTATAGGACAGATTGTCTCTCTGTTACGAAATTTGGATTCCTTGGCAGCAATTGCTCAGTCCCTGCCTGTCTGTAGACTTTCTACTCTGGCAGTACTTGCAGTAAGTTGTAATAGAGGAAACCTTATATCCTACTCCCAAATTATATGATCTGTCTGAATCACAAAATAAATGTATTTCCTATGGCATGGAGAGTCCACAACATCATTCCAATTAATAGTGGGATATTCAACTCCTGGCCAGCAGGAGGAGGCAAAGAGTACCCCAGCAAAGCTGTTAAGTGTAACTTCCCTTAACCATAAGCCCCAGTCATTCTCTTTGCCTCTGTCAATGGAGGATGTGCAAAGTTGGTGTCTGAAGATATTTAATCCTTTTATGGGCACTTTTCCCTGCAAGCAAGGATTGGGGTATAGCTGTGTCCACGTCAATCTCTTTAGTAAGAGTAGTGGTGGCTTTTAGCAGTAAAAAGGCTGCCAGGTAGTCTTTGCTTTACTTTTAACACTTTGCTACCCCTTTGTAGAAAGCCAGAGTTGGTTACTCTGTTCTTTATTTTCCTACAGGTCCATGACAGGGAGTGAAGTACCTGTCAGACCGAAGTAGCAGTATCTGTCCTGCAGCTGGTACTAAGGTAAGTGCCTTAGTCTTCTAGGTACTGAAGGTCAGCAGCACTCATACGGATCCATTTTGTGACATAGTAATCCTTATAGTTAAGGATTCATATTGTGGGCAGATTTTGACACTTTGTGTTTTTAAAAGGCAGCACAGTATGAGACTTAAGGGAGTTCACTTGGCTAAGGGAGCAGTAAAGGATTTCCTTTATTAGATGCTACAGTCTAAGGTGACTAGTATATAGGTTGTGTCACACTTGAGAGGGTTTCACTTAAACCTTAATTGACGGTTTTACTTCAGCCGTTTAATTTACAGCCGTTACTTTTTTTGTACACTTTTGGAGGCGCAGTTACATTTTATCCCTAAAGCTAAATTCTGTAGTTGTGGATTCAGAATTAGACCAGTCTATGTCTGTGGATAAATTCTTACTATGTTTAGAGGCTCAAATTGTCCTGCCAATGCAATTTTGTTCCTCATGCTTGGCTAAAACTTTAAAATTTAAAGACAAATTACTCCCTTCGGAGCCAAGTGTCTCTCAGGATAATGCTGTGCGTGACATGCCTCAGCTTTCTCCTCAAACGCCCCTAGCCTTCATTGTTTCTCAGACTGTGCCTTCTGTGTCCTCTCACCCTCCTGGGGGTGTTTATTTACCTGGGGATTTTGCTGCTCAGATTACTTCTGCAGTATCTGCCACTTTGTCTGCTTTCCCTTCTTCTACGCTGGTTAACCTTTCACAGATGTCTGAGGAGGAGGATTCTTTAGTAGCTTCTGAAGGTGAAATCTCAGTCTCTGATAATATAGGATAAAAATCTTGTGAATCTGAAGAAGTTAATTTCAGATATAAGCTTTTACATCTCCGGTTACTACTAAAAGAGGTTCTAGCTACTCTGGATGACTCTGAACCTTCGGTTGCTGTCAACCCTAAAAAGTCTTCTAAGCTTAACAGAGTTTATGATTCTCCCTCTTTTGAGGATGCTTTTCCTGTTCCAGACAAGATGTCTAAAATTATAGCTCAGGAATGGGATAAGCCAGGGGTTCCTTTTTCCCATTCCCCTGTTTTCAAAAAGATGTTTCCTGTTGCTGACTCTATTTGTAAATCATGGTGCACTGTGCTTAAAGTAGAAGAGCTATCGCCACTCTAGCTAAGAGAACTACCATTCATATAGAGGATAGTTGTTGTTGTTTTAAGGATCCAATGGATAAAAAGCTTGAGGCTTACCTAAAGAAGATGTACATCCATTAAGGATTACAGTGGCAACCTACGGCAAGTATTGCTACGGTTGCGGGAGCAGCATCTTATTGGTTCGATGCCCTGTCTGATCTGATCTTAGAGGAAACTACAATTGAGGAGATCCAAGATAGGATCAAGGCTCTTAAATTAGCCAATACCTTATCTGCAATGCGAGCATGCAGGTAATTAGACTGGGAACTAAGATGTCTAGCTTCACTGTCCTCGCTCTTAGAGCTCTGTGGCTAAAATATTGGTCTGCAGATGTATCTTCAAAGGCCAAGCTTTTGGCTTTACCTTATAAAGGTAAAACTCTATTCGGTCCTGTTCTGGCAGAAATAATTTCAGAGATTACGGGTAGAAAGGGATCTTTCCTAACTCAGGACAAGAAGAATAGACCTAAGGGTCGTCAGACTACTAATTTTTGTTCCTTTTCCAACTTTAAGGGACAGAAGTTTTCCTCTTCTTCTTCCAAACCAGACCAATTCAAGTCCTCTTGGAAATCCAGCCAGCCTTGGAATAAGGGAAAACAAAACAAGAAACCTTCCGCTGACTCTAAATTAGCATGAAGGATCCGCCCCCAATAAGATTTTGGATCAGGTGAGGGGCAGACTTTCCTTGTTTCGTCAGGCTTGGATATGCAATGTCCCAGATCCATGGGCTGTGGAAATAGTATTTTAGGGTTACAAAATAGGATTCAAGTCTTGCCCTCCAAGGGGCAGATTTCTCCTATCAAGACTATCCTCAAACCAGGTAAAGAAGGAGGCCTTCTTAAATTGCGTAGAGGGCCTATCCTCCCTGGCAGTTATTGTATCAGTCCCTCTAGAGCAGGGGTGTCAAATTCATCGGGGGCCGCATCAGCAGTTTGGTCACCCTCAAAGGGTCTGCTGCCCCCCCAACCCCCCACCCCCTTTGTTTTTAGGCTGTTTTTCAGCCACAATAATTTTTGGTCATGGTATAATGTGACTTTTTTAAGATTAGGACACAAGGAAGGAACAATTATTTCTAATGTTGTTAAAGTTCACAACTTTTTCACATTCACACACATATGTACGCACACGCACAGAAACATACATTCACACATTTACACACACACAAAAAACATACATTCACACTGTCACATTAACACACACACATTTACACACACATACACATTTTTACACACAAACACACATATTTACACACAGACATATAAATTCACAGATACACACACAAACATACATTCACACATTTACACACACACACAAACATACATTCACACATTTACACACAAACATACATTCACACATTTACACACATTTACACACACACACACATACACATATTTACACACAAACATACATTCACACATTTACACACACACAAAAAACATACATTCACACTGTCACATTAACACACACACACACATATTTTCACACACAAACATACCTTTACACACAAACACACATATTTACACACACAGACATATAAATTCACAGATACACACACAAACATACATTCACACATTTACTTACACACACACACACACACACACACACACACACACACACACACACACACACACACAAACATACATTCACACATTTACACACACACACACATTTACACACACAAACATACATTCACACATTTACACACACACACAAAAACTTTATTACTGCTCTGATTTAGGTGGGCAATAAACTAATGATAATGCAGTGTGAATATGTTTTCCCATGCATGCAAGCATAACAGGCAGGGATAAGGTTAATAAAATCTGTGCAGACTACAAATCAGTCACAGACAGTACAAGTGTAGGAGCAGACTCCCGAGATAAAGATTTGATTTATTACCTGGGGAAGGCTGAGAGCAGAATAAGACAATCTGCAGAGACAGAGCCTCAGAACGGCTGTTTACTTGTCCTACTGAATTGTCCTGCTGACATATTATTTAAAAAAAACATGTTTTCCTTACCAGCCTCGCTGTGTACCTGCTGCTGCCTCTCTGGTCTCTGCTGCTAGCCCTTTTCCCGTGCGTGCAGATACATAGGGAAGCTGGGAGGAAGTGATGAGGAAGCAGGAGGTCATTGTCTTGTTCTCACTCAGTCACTTCCTACCAGCCAGAAGTTTTCCATAAGTTAAATATGTATGTGAAGGCTGGCGGCGGCTACACGGGCCACATGACGAGGTCTGGTGGGCCGGATTCGGCCCGCGGGCCTTGTGTTTGACACCCGTGTTCTAGAGGAACAAGGTCTAGGATTCTATTCAAATCTATTTGTGGTTCCCAAAAATGAGGGAACTTTTCATCCAATCCTAGACTTAAAGTGCCTCAACAAATTCCTCAGGGTCCCGTCCTTCAAGATGGAAACTATTCGTTCCATTCTTTCATTGGTTCAAGAAGGTCAGTTCATGACAACTATAGGCCTGAAGGATGCGTATTTACATGTTCCCATTCACAGGGATCATTATCAGTTTCTGAGGTTTGCTTTCCTGGACAAGCATTTCCAGTTTGTTGCACTTTTTTTTTGGTCTAGCAACGGCTCCCAGAATATTCACAAAGGTTCTTGGGGATCTATCGGCTGTGGTCAGATCCCAGGGAATTGCAGTAGTGCCTTATCTAGATGACATGTTGGTTCAGGCGTCATTTTTTCAACTAGCAAAATCTTATACACAGATGTTGTTGTTGTCTTTTCTACATTCCCACGGGTGGAAAGTGAATCTGGAAAAGAGTTCTCTAGTTCCAGCTGCAAGAGTGTGTTTCCTAGTAACAATCATAAGATTCCCTGTCCATGAAGATTTTCCTGACTGACGGCAGAAAATCAAATCTTCTTGCCTTTCCTTCCAGTCTGCTTTTCACCCATCAGTGGCTCAATGCATGGAGGTGATTGGTCTGATGGTGACTTCCATGGACATTATTCCTTTTGCAGAGGATAAATCTGGATCCGCTAACAAGACTCTCTCGTGGTGGATTTCTCAGGAAAACCTGGCTTGGGGCACTTACTTCCAGAGACCCTCCTGGGTGATTATGACTACGGATGCCAGCCTATTAGGCTGGGGAGCAGTTTGGGGCTCTAAATGCTCAGGGCCTGTGGACTTGGGAGGAGTCCACTCTCCCCATAAAGATCTTGGAGTTGAGATCAATCTTCAATGCCTTGGTAGCTTGGCCTCAGTTACCTTTTTAGTCCGGTTTATCAGATTCCAATCGGACAACATCACCTCAGTGGCTAACCTCAACCACCAGGGATGAACTCTGAGTTCCTTGGCTATGAAGGAGGTGACTCATATTCTGTAGTGGGCGGAAGCTCATAATTGTCTCCTATCTATGGACAACTGGGAGGCGGATTTTCTGAGCAGACAGACTTTTCATCCCGGGTAGTGGGCTCTCCATCCGGAAGTGTTCTCTCTGATAACCCTCAGGTGGGGGGTCTGATGGCGTCTCGTCAAAACGCCAAGCTTCCAAAGTACGGTTCAAGGTCAAGAGATCCTCAGGCAGCTCTGATCGATGCTCTAGCGGGTCCTTGGATCTTTTCTCTGGCATACCTTTTTCCTCTGTTTTCTCTCCTTCCACGAGTCATTGCTCGTATCAAACAGGAGAGAGCATCAGTAATTCTAATAGCTCCTGCATGGCCCCGCAGGATCTGGTTCGCATATCTGGTAAGGATGTCATCTCTACCTCCTTGGAGGTTACCTCTGAGTAAGGACCTTCTAATTCAGGGTCCAATCCTCCATCCAAACCTGGATTCTCTGAAACTGAATGCTTGGAAATTGAACGCCTAGTTCTGTCTAAACGTGGTTTTTCTGAGGCGGTCGTTGATACTATGCTTCAGGCTCACAAATCAGTTACTCGCAAGATTTACCATAAGGTATGGCGTAAATATATTTATTGGGGTGAATCTAAGGGTTTCTCCTGGAGTCAGATGAGGATTCCCCGTATTTTATCTTTTCTTCAGGATGGCCTGGAAAAAGGTTTGTCAGTCAGATTTCTGCACTTTTGCACAAATGTCTGGCAGATTTGCCAGATATTCAAGCTTCTGTTCAGGTTCTGGTCAGAATCCGGCCTGTGTTTAAACCTGTGGCTCCTCCTTGGAGCCTTATTCTTGTTCTTAAAGTTTTGCAGCAGGCTCTGTTTGAGTCGATGCATGTTGTTGATATAAAATTGTTATCTTGGAAGGTTTTGTTTCTTCTTGCTATTTCTTCTGCTCGCAGAGTTTCTGAGCTTTCAGCTCTGCAGTGTGATTTCCCCGTACCTTATTTGTCATGCAGATAAGGTGGTCCTGCGTACTAAATTGGGGTTTCTCCCTTAGGTGGTGTCTGATCGAAACATTAATCAGGAAATTGTTATTCCTTTTTGTTTTAATCCTTCTTCTAATAAGGAATGTCTCTTGCATAACTTGGACGTTGTGCGTGCTATAAAGTTTTACCTAAAAGCTACAAAAGATTTTCGGCAATCTTCTGCCCCTGTTTGTTTTTTCTGGAAAGCGTAAGGGTCAGAAGTCTACTTCTACTAATCTTTCCCTCTGGTTAAGAAGTATAATTTGTTTTGCTTTTGAGACTGCTGGACAGCAGCCTCCTGAGAGAATTACGGCTCATTCCACTAGGACTGTCTCCTCTTCTTGGGCTTTCAAAAAAGAAGCTTCTGTGGAACAAATTTGCAAGGTGGCAACATTGTCCTCTTTGCATACTTTTTCCAAATTCTACAAATTTGATACTTTTGCCTCGGCTGAGGCTTCCTTTGAGAGAGAGGTTCTTTAAGCTGTGGTGCCTTCTGTCTAGGTCCTCCTTTGTTCTCCCTCCCTGTTCATTCCGTTTACTCTAGCTTGGGTATTGGTTCCCACTAGTAATTGGAATGACTTTGTGGACTCTCCATGCCATAGGAAAGAAAACAAAAATGTATGCTTACCTGATTAATTTCTTTCTTTCCGGGCATGGAGAGTCCACGACCCCACCCTCTTTTTAATTGTAATTTGGCAGTTTTTCGGAGTAAACCTCAGGCACCACTATACCCTTGTGTTAATTCTTTTTCCATTTTCCTTTGGCTGAATGACTGGGGATTATGGGTGCTGGGGTGCTCTTTGCCTCCTCCTACTGGCCAGGAGTTGAATATCCCACTAGTAATTGGAATGACGTCATGGACTCTTCATGCCCGGAAAGCAAGAAATTTATCAGGTAAGCATAAATGTAGTTTTTTTTTGGGCTTCATATCCCTTTAAGTATTTTAAGAGATGGGGGCCTATCTATCAAGCTCTGAATGGCGCTTTTAGGGCCAAGCAGGCTCGCCAGAAACAGCAGTTATGAAGCAGCGTTCTAAAGGCCGCTGCTCCATAACCCTGTCTGCCTGCGAGTACGATCGGGTTGATTGACACCCCCCTGCTGGCGGACGATTGGCCGTGAGTCTGCAGGGGGCGGCGTTGCACCAGCAGCTCACAAGCTGCTGGTGCAATGCTGAATACGGAGATCGTATTGCTCTCTGCATTCTGCAAGGTATGTCGGACCTGATCCGCACTGTCGGATCAGGTCCGACTTACCTTTGATAAATATCCCCCATGGGCTGCATAGTAATTATGCATTACACATTTTCTCTACTCTAAAATTCAAAATTTGCGCTAAAATATATATCAGAACCTTACATAATGTTATATAATCTGCTTATGTTTGTGGTTCATATTTGCAGTGGGAGCAATATTACCAGCCCTGTTGTTTTAGTGATTACTGACATCTACCTGATTCAATTACTTTTCAAAATCGGATTGTAACAAGAACAAACCATTTGTTTAGAAGCATAGCATTCTATTCTGGTCCATTTGAAAAGCATTTGAAGTGTATTGCATTGTTCCTGTTTGGCTTAAATTCAAAGCATTAATAGTCCATAAAAAAATATTCGAGAGGGGCGGAGCCTGGAGGAGCACAGTGATGGACGCTTAATCACTGAGCTCCGTGCATAGAAAACAGTGAAAGTGCTTAAAATAGCTGCATGACGAAATGAGCTGATCAACATCATAGAGGAGGAATCTCCGATACTCCCAGCAGCAAACTTGAGCTGATACCAGCTGGAATAAGAGAGCGGTGAGGAAATCTAAGGACATACGCGCAACTCACAGCAGGGCAGATCTGCCATCCTGGCAGAAACCTGTTACAGGCAGCAGAGGATACAAAACGTCCGGGAACGGAGAGGAATAGACATGTAAAATTGTGCACTGCACACAAATCTAATCCTGGTAAGCAACAGAGAAATATGCTGCCAGTAGCTGAAAAGAAAGGAGGGGTTTAAAAATTGGCGGTTCAGTGGGCTAATTTCAAACAGATGCCCGCCGTGGCTAACTTAGCAGTTAATCGGCCCTGCAAATAACAGCGATGCGACAAAGTGAATAATGCCCCGTTGTGAGATCCAACTTTTATAAGCAACTGGGGAGGAAAATTGTGATACAACAGCATATTGGCACATTATAGAGAAAAACAGAGCACGGATCACAGCACTTAATTAGCACTATAATGGTATGAGGTGCTTCACAACATAAATACAACGCCACTTAAGTGCTAACCTGGGACCCTGAGAGCTGAAAATCTGTAAAATATAATTAAGTTACGATATGAAAGCATCTTAGGAGCCTTGTATTGCAAATGAACCATACATCCAAGGAGGGGCCAAATGTTATAATTACAGCTTACATGAATAAGATGATTTATATATTGCTCCTACCATTTTGACTACCACGGCTCTGATCCATCAACCGTACTACCAAGTAAGGGTATTCAAAGAATAGTAAAGATACAAAAATCTGCACAGTAGAGGAGTAACCCACTCGCTACATCATTTATATACCAGAATTTCAAGGGGTTTGCTCACCTGAAATTATTAAACCTGGGCTTTGATACCACTTAATACTCCAAAGGAGAAAATATCTGCTAGAAAACTCAACAAGCTAGCATCAGCATCTAAATCATCTACACAACACCCCTTTTTTAAATCTTCCAAAGGAGAAAAAGTTCAGGAAATAAATGCATCCCTCCCTGAAGAAGAATTAGACTCAGACTCGGAACCCCAAACTGCCAACACAGATATGTCTCCAGTAACAAAGGCAGATCTTCAGACACATTGCAAACCACTGTCACTGATAGTCTGGCGGACATCAAACGGGACATTTTAGACCTGGGAACCAGAGTTGAAAAGCTAGAAGGAAAAGAAGATACTACAATGGAAGAAATAAATACATTATCTCAGCATATGTCTTCTCAACAACAAGACATAGACAAAATCAATGATAACATTGAGGATTTGGAGAACAGAAGTCGTAGGAGCAACTTAAGGTTAAAAGGAGTTCCTGAGTCTGTGACACCACCAGAGCTTCCTGACTTCCTTCTTCAATTATTTCAAGCCATTACCGATAAAAAAAGAAGATGGCAAATTCCAAATGGAAAGAGCACACAGAGCCTTGAGGGCAAAGTCCAAAAAAGGAGACCCACCAAGAGACGTAATAGCAAAGATGTTTCGTTTCCAAGAAAAAGAAGAAATTTTGGCAGCATCAAGGAAAAATCCTACCTTTTTAAATTCAAAGGATCAGTCATTCAATTCTACCAGGACCCTTGTTTGAGACCATTACATTAAAAGCATTACGCTCCATTACACAACTTCTACGCAAACACCAGATACCCTACAGATGGGGATTTCAGTTTGCACTACATATTCAACATGAAGGCAGATAAATCTCATTTAGAGATCCGGAAGAGATTCCGTAATATGTAAATATATGAGAAAATATCAAGAAAACAGAAGACCGCAATCCTCCTCACAACAAGGATCAACCTCCACAGGAAAATGGTTCACAGTTCCAAAGAAAAAGCAGAAAACTTAATTCTCCACTAACTTCACAGCTCAAAACAGGATTATTCTAAAATAAGGGGACTTTATGTTGACAGAATTACCCTGTTGAAGACATCTGGCAGATGAGTATGCTTTTATGTACACATATTGCTTCAAAATTGACTGAGACTTTCTTTAGTTCCATTTCGGACTTTATTGGTTAAAAAAGCTGAGGGAAGGGAGGAGGTAGAATCCTTTCTCCCCCCCCCCCCTCTTATATTTAAGAGAGACTTTAGATATTGTTGTAGATCTCATCAAAAGTTGGCCATGTTTAACTTTATGGTATTACGTTGCTAGGGATCAACCTAAGTATCACAAAACCACTTTACACTACATAACTTATATAACTTGCATACCTACAGATTGCACACCCACCCTGATGTGTATTTACTAAATTTTAACAGATTATGAATATAATCTACACATTGTTGTTCTTATGTTATTTTTATGTACTTTTTGTTTAACACTGTTTGCTCTGCATGGCTCTATCTATGCTGTAAATTTACCATGTTTCTTTGGTCATTGATTTATTATGTCTATTTAGGTATTTTCAAGAAGGAGAGTTAGAACTTATACAAACAAATGCCATCCACCTATACATTCTAGCTCGACTGCACTTCGGCAAGTTGGTGTTTAATATCCCCAAATATATCACTTTCATAGAGAACATTAGCTATATAGGTAACTTTACATTCCTTACTCTAAATAGATCTTTGGGCTATTAATTTGATTTCCCATAATGTCAGAGGGTTAAACTCTGATATTAAGCGTAGGACGGCAATTACACAATACAAATCCTTAAGAGCCAATGTGATTTTCCTCCAGGAAACACATTTTTTTTAAAATCACAGGTACCCAGGTTTTGGGCCATAGACTTTCCACATTTCCATGCTACAACCGACTCTAAAAAAAAAATGAGGGGACTCAATACTTATACACTCTTCCCTGCCCTTTACAAATAGAGAGAACATTGAGGATAAAGAAGGTAGATTATTAATAGTAAGAGGTCAAATCCAAAATACTGAAATTCTATTTTGCAATGTCTATGCCCCCAATGAAAAACAAGACACCTTCTTTAAGCAACTAACACATCTTTTAACAGGATGCTCCCAGACTAGGATAATTCTGGCTGGAGATTTCAATGTAGACCTGGAAATGAGCTCTAGAAAATACACACAGGCATTAACCAATAAACAAAGTAAACAATATAAAATGATTTAAGTAATACAAGACTACTTAATCACACACTCACTAATAGATTTCTGGGTTACATTATACGGCAAAACTGTTGATACTACATATTTTTCAGTGGCACACAAAATGTATACAAAGCTAGATTACATATTTATTAGCCAAATACTTCAACCTGCACTAAATTAATTAATCATCCACTCATGTGTATGGTCGGATCACTCAATAGTCCAACTCAAATTAGGCAACTTTCAAACTGTAGGTTGAACTAAAACATGGACGTTTGATCCATCGTGCCTAAAATATCCCATAGTCGATGACACTATTACACAAAATATGACTGAATACTGGGACATCAATACAGGGACGACTGATAATCTTATTTCAACGTGGGCAGCTCATAAAACTTATTTAAAGGGTCCACTCATAAAAGAAAAATCTATCCTAAACATAAAATTAAACAATCAGAGATTAAACCTTCAAACAGAGATAGACTCCTTGGAAAAACAACACAAACTAACACAATCTAGAAATATATTTAAACAACTACAAGAAAAGCGCAAGACACTAGCTAACATCCTTAATGATCAAGTGGTTAAATCAGCGTTTCGACTTAAAACAAACTACTATATACAGTATACGCTAACAAACCGGATAGATACATGGCACATAAAATCGTCAGAAAAACATAATTTATGCTTACCTGATAAATTTTATTTCTCTTGTAGTTTATTCAGTCCACGGGTCATCCATTACTTATGGGATATATTCCCTTCCCAACAGGAAGTTGCAAGAGGATCACCCAAGCAGAGATGCTATATAGCTCCTCCCCTCACATGTCATATCCAGTCATTCGACCGAAACAAGACAAGAAAGGAGAAACCATAGGGTGCAGTGGTGACTGGAGTTTAATTAAAATTTTGATCTGCCTTAAAAATACAGGGCGGGCCGTGGACTGAATACACTACAAGAGAAATAAATTTATCAGGTAAGCATAAATTATGTTTTCTCTTGTTAAGTGTATTCAGTCCACGGGTCATCCATTACTTATGGGATACCAAAGCCAAAGTACACGGATGATGGGAGGGACAAGGCAGGAACTTAAACGGAAGGAACCACTGCCTGTAGAACCTTTCTCCCAAAACAGCCTCCGAAGAAGCAAAAGTGTCAAATTTGTAAAATTTTGAAAAAGTGTGAAGCGAAGACCAAGTTGCAGCCTTGCAAATCTGTTCAACAGAGGCCTCATTCTTAAAGGCCCAGATGGAAGCCACAGCTCTAGTGGAATGAGCTGTAATTCTTTCAGGGGGCTGCTGTCCAGCAGTCTCATAGGCTAAACGTATTATGCTACGAAGCCAAAAGGAGAGAGAGGTTGCCGAAGCTTTTTGACCTCTCCTCTGACCAGAGTACACGACAAACAGGGAAGAAGTTTGACGAAAATCTTTAGTTGCCTGTAAATAGAACTTCAGGGCACGGACTACGTCCAGATTATGCAAAAGTCGTTCCTTCATTGAAGAAGGATTAGGACATAATGATGGAACAACAATCTCCTGATTGATATTCCTGTTAGAAACTACCTTAGGTAAAAACCCAGGTTTAGTACGCAGAACTACCTTGTCTGAATGGAAAATCAGATAAGGAGAATCACAATGTTAGGCTGATAACTCAGAGACTCTTCGAGCCGAGGAAATAGCCATCAAAAACAGAACTTTCCAAGATAAAAGCTTAATATCAATCGAATGAAGGGGTTCAAACGGAACCCCTTGAAGAACTTTAAGAACCAAGTTTAAGCTCCACGGAGGAGCAACAGTCTTAAACACAGGCTTAATCCTAGCCAAAGCCTGACAAAAAGCCTGGACGTCTGGAACTTCTGCCAGACGTTTGCGTAAGAGAATAGACAGAGCACAAATCTGTCCCTTTAACGAACTAGCAGATAAGCCCTTTTCTAAACCCTCTTGTAGAAAGGACAATATCCTAGGAATCCTAACCCTACTCCATGAGTAACCCTTGGATTCGCACCAATATAAATATTTACGCCTTATCTTATGGTAAATTTTTCTGGTAACAGGCTTCCGTGCCTGTATTAAAGTATCAATAACTGACTCCGAGAAGCCACGCTTTGATAGGATCAAGCGTTCAATCTCCATGCAGTCAGCCTCAGAGAAATTAGATTTGGATGTTTGAAAGGACCTTGTATTAGAAGGTCCTGCCTCAGAGGTAGAGACCATGGTGGACAGGACGACATGTCCACTAGATCTGCATACCAGGTCCCGCGTGGCCATGCAGGCGCTATCAGAATCACTGATGCTCTCTCCTGTTTGATCTTGGCAATCAGTCGAGGTAGTATCGGAAATGGTGGAAACACATAAGCCATGTTGAAGACCCAAGGGGCTGTCAGAGCATCTATCAGCGCCGCTCCCGGGTCCCTGGATCTGGATCCGTAACAAGGAAGCTTGGCGTTCTGGCGAGACGCCATGAGATCCAGATCTGGTTTGCCCCAACGATGAATCAGTTGAGTGAAGACCTCCGGATGAAGTTCCCACTCCCCCGGATGAAAAGTCTGGCGACTTAGAAAATCCGCCTCCCAGTTCTCCACGCCTGGGATGTAGATCGCTGACAGATGGCAAGAGTGAGACTCTGCCCAGCGAATTATCTTTGAGACTTCCAACATCGCTAGGGAACTCCTGGTTCCCCCTTGATGGTTGATGTAAGCCACAGTCGTGATGTTGTCCGACTGAAATCTGATGAACTTCAGTATTGCTAACTGAGGCCAAGCTAGAAGAGCATTGAATATTGCTCTTAACTCCAGAATATTTATTGGGAGGAGTTTCTCCTCCTGAGTCCATAATCCCTGAGCCTTCAGGGAGTTCCAGACTGCGCCCCAACCTAGAAGGCTGGCATCTGTTGTTACAATTGTCCAATCTGGCCTGCGAAAGGTCATCCCCTTGGACAGATGTACCCGAGAAAGCCACCAGAGGAGAGAATCTCTGGTCTCTTGATCCAGATTTAGTAGAGGCGACAAATCTGAGTAATCCCCATTCCACTGACTTAGCATGCATAATTGCAGAGGTCTGAGATGCAGGCGCGCAAATGGTACTATGTCCATTGCCGCTACCATTAACTTCCATGCACTGAGCTACTGATGGGCGTGGAATGGAATGAAGGACACGGCAAGCATTTAAAAGTTTTGATAACCTGGCCTCCGTCAGGTAAATTTTCATGTCTACAGAATCTATCAGAGTCCCTAGGAAGGAGACTCTTGTGAGTGGTGATAGAGAACTCTTTTCCACGTTCACCTTCCACCCATGCGACCTCAGAAATGCCAGAACTATCTCTGTATGAGACTTGTCAATTTGAAAACTTGACGCTTGTATCAGAATGTCGTCTAGATATGGAGCCACCGCTATGCCTCGCGGTCTTAGCACCGCTAGGAGTGAGCCCAGAACCTTTGTAAAAATTCTCAGGGCCGTAGCTAACCCGAAGGGAAGAGCTACAAACTGGTAATGCCTGTTTAGAAAGGCAAATCTTAGGTACCGATAATGATCTTTGTGGATCGGTATATGAAGGTAGGCATCCTTTAAGTCTACTGTGGTCATGTATTGACCCTCTTGGATCATGGGTAGGATGGTTCGAATAGTTTCCATTTTGAATGATGGAACTCTTAGGAATTTGTTTAAGATTTTTAGGTCCAAGATTGGTCTGAAGGTTCCCTCTTTCTTGGGAACCACAAACAGATTTGAGTAAAACCCTTGCCCTTGTTCCGTCCGCGGAACTGGGTGGATCACCCCCATTACTAAGAGGTCTTGTACACAGCGTAGAAATGCCTCTTTCTTTATTTGGTTTGCTGATAACCTTGAAAGATGAAATCTCCCTTGTGGAGGAGAAGCTTTGAAGTCCAGAAGATATCCCTGAGATATAATCTCCAACGCCCAGGGATCCTGGACATCTCTCGCCCAAGCCTGGGCGAAGAGAGAAAGTCTGCCCTCCACTAGACCCGTTTCCGGATAGGGGGCCCTCTCTTCATGCTGTCTTAGGGGCAGAAGTAGGCTTTCTGGCCTGCTTGCCCTTGTTCCAGGGCTGGTTAGCTTTCCAGCCCTGTCTGTAACGAGCAACAGGTCCTTCCTGTTTTGGAGCGGAGGAAGTTGATGCTGCTCCTGCCTTGAAGTTACGAAAGGCACGAAAATTAGACTGTTTGGCCTTTGATTTGGCCCTGTCCTGAGGAAGAGTATGACCCTTACCTCCAGTAATGTCAGCAATAATTTCTTTCAAGCCGGGCCCGAATAAGGTCTGCCCTTTGAAAGGAATATTAAGCAATACAGATTTAGAAGTCAGGTCAGCTGACCAGGATTTAAGCCATAGCGCTCTGCGCGCCTGGATGGCGAATCCGGAGTTCTTAGCCGTTAGTTTGGTTAAATGTACAACGGCATCAGAAACAAATGCATTAGCTAGCTTAAGTGCTTTAAGCTTGGCCATAATCTGTGCGAATGGCCTCTTCCAGAGACTCAAACCAGAATGCCGCAGCAGCAGTGACAGGCGCAATGCATGCAAGGGGCTGTAAGATAAAACCTTGTTGAACAAATATTTTCTTAAGGTAACCTTCTAATTTTTTATCCATTGGATCCGAAAAAGCACAACTATCCTCCACCGGGATAGTGGTATGTTTAGCTAAAGTAGAAACTGCTCCCTCCACCTTAGGGACTGTCTGCCATAAGTCTCGTGTGGTGGCGTCTATTGGAAACATTTTTCTAAATATCGGAGGAGGGGAAAAGGGCACACCGGGTCTATCCCACTCCTTGCTAATAATTTCTGTAAGCCTTTTAGGTATAGGAAAAACGTCAGTACACACCGGTACCGCAAAGTATCTATCCAACCTACATATTTTCTCTGGAATTGCAACCGTGTTACAATCATTCAGAGCCGCTAATACCTCCTCTAGCAATACACAGAGGTTCTCAAGCTTAAATTTAAAATTAGAAATCTCTGAATCCGGTCTCCCTGGATCAGATCCGTCACCCACAGAATGAAGCTTTCCGTCCTCATGTTCTGCAAATTGTGACGCAGTATCAGACATGGCTCTCACATCATCAGCGCACTCTGTCCTTAACCCAGAGCTATCGCGCTTGCCTCTTAATTCAGGCAATTTAGATAATACCTCTGTCATAACAGCAGCCATGTCTTGCAAAGTGATTTGTATGGGCCTCTCTGATGTACTTGGCGCCACAATATCACGCGCCTCCTGAGCGGGAGGCGAAGGTACTGACACGTGAGGAGAGTTAGTCGGCATAACTTGCCCCTCGTTGTCTGGTGATAATTTCTTTACAGATATAAATTTGACTTTTATTCAAAGTGACATCAATACATTTAGTACACATATTTCTGTGGGGCTCCACATTGGCCTTCAAACATAGTGAACAAACAGATTCATCTGTGTCAGACATGTTTAAACAGACTAGCAATGAGACTAGCAAGCTTGGCAATCTTTTCAAATGAGTTTACAAGCAATATAAAAAACGCTACTGCGCCTTTAAGAAGCACAAAAAAACGTCACAGTTGAAATAACAATGAACCAAATCAGTTATAGCAACCAAATTTTCACAGTAAATGTATTAAGTTAGCAAAGCATTGCACCCACTAGCAAATGGATGATTAACCCCTTAATACCCAAAAACGGATAATCAATTTAACAATTAACGTTTTTATCACAGTCAAAACACACTGTCACAGGTCTGCTGTGACTGATTACCTCCCTCAAAATGAATTTTGAAGACCCCTGAGCTCTCTAGAGACGTCCTGGGTCAAGGAGGAAGAAGCAGGAAGACTGTAACTGATTTTTTACTGCGCTAAAATAGGCCCCTCCCACTCCTATTACAACAGTGGGAAACCTCAGTTAACCATTTCTATGTAGAAATAAACGACAGCCATGTGGAAAATCATGCCCCAAAAGATTTATCACCAAAGTACCTCACAAAAAAAAAAACGAATAACATGCCAGTAAACGTTTTAAACATACACTTTAAAAGTTAGGTAGTGTTATTAATAAGCCTGCTACCAGTCGCTTCTACTGCAGTTAAGGCTCATACATTACTTCAGTATTAACAGTATTTTCTTAGTCAAATTCCATTCCTTAGAAAATTACTTATTGTACATACATTCATCAGCCTGATACCAGTCGCTACTGCATTTAAGGCTGTACTTACATTACATCGGTATCAGCAGTATTTTCTTAGTCAATTCCATTCCTTAGAAAAATATTCTACTGCACATACCTCATCTGCAGGGGACCCCGCATGCTATTCCCTTTCTGAAGTTACCCCACTCCTCAGAATGTGCGAGAACAGCCAGTGGATCTTAGTTACTTCTGCTAAGATCATAGAAAATGCAGGCAGATTCTTCTTCCAAATACTGCCTGAGAGAAAAAAACAGCACACTCCGGTGCCATTTAAAATAACAAACTTTTGATTGAAGAAATAATTAAGTATAAAAATTCCACACTCCTCTCACACCTTCCTACTATGTCAGTTGCAAGAGAATGACTGGATATGACATGTGAGGGGAGGAGCTATATAGCAGCTCTGCTTGGGTGATCCTCTTGCAACTTCCTGTTGGGAAGGGAATATATCCCATAAGTAATGGATGACCCGTGGACTGAATACACTTAACAAGAGAAATCAGATTAGCTGCGATAACCCAAATTCAAAAACACGATGGTACCATGACAACTCATCCACAAGAGATTGGCGACAGTTTTCCCCAATATTATAGCACCTTTTACGACGGAACTAACGTAACCCATTCCTCACAGACCAAAGCCCTACTAACTGAATTCCTAGGAAAAGCCCATTTACCTTCCTTATCAGTAACCGACAAAGATAAATTGAATCAGGCGATTACTGTCAATGAAATACAGCAAGCTATTAAAGATTTAAAACCATGTAAGTCTCCATGTCCTGTTGGCCTCCCTGGAGAATACTATAAATTATTCAAATCTTCCTTAATTCCCCACCTAGTCAAATTTTCTAACTACATTTTGCAGGGCTGTGAGATACCTTCGGACCTCCCCAGAGCTAGAATTATCGTGATACCCAAACCAGAGAAAAATTTGACGTGGTTTACAAGCTATAGACCCATATCTCTTATAAACCAGGATCTAAAAATTTTCACTAAAATAATAGCAAATAGGTTAAAAAATATTCTACCGGACTTGATACATCCAGACCAAGTTGGGTTTGTGGCGGGAAGAGAAGCACCTGATAATGTCAGGCGTATAATTACAACAATTGCCCACCTAGCTAAGATGGAAACTCCTTCTCTGGTCCTATCATTAGACGCGGAGACGGCAATCTGGCATTCCATTGTAGTGATTCTGGTGTGTAACTGTTTGGCCTGCTGTGATAGCGGTTTGGATTGAGGAAGTCTTGTCTCTGTAGAAGTTCGCAAATGCTTCACATTTATTCTGAGAAAAGTTGGTAGGGCTAAGCATGCATGCTGGTTTGCAGAGCCTTTCTACTGTGTGAAACAGTTGCCTGGGTCTATTGTGGGAGAGTGCAATTTTGCGTGATAAAAATGAAGATCTTTTCTGAGTTATCTTGGATTGATATTTATTTAGATGTTTGGTAAAAACGGCTTTATCCTCTGGATCATGTGTTCTGCGCCTTTGCTGCTTTTGAATTTCACAGCTAAATAGCGACATCTAGTGGTGACTTGCTATTTAACTGTGTAATTAAAAAAATTGCAGCGAAAATTAAATAAGACCTGCCGGCCGCACAAAATCATTTTTATTGAAATTTTGCATAGTACATATGATGCCAGGAGTTGTTTCATATAAAATTAACAAAACTATATAAAGATAGCAGATCACATTTCCATGCATAAACATAAAAATATAAGTATAGGGGGCGGAGCGAGCAGCCGAGCATAATGGCCGCATTTTACTGAAGCTCTGAATGCGGGCCGGGTATTATCGCTCTTAAACATGACAAAGTGCTCGAATAATAAGCCTGCAACAACTGTAAGCTGCATCTAACACCTAGTAGCCGTTTTTGAGACCCGGTGACCCAGCTCCTTACCGTGTGCGCCATCGAAGTGATCTCTCAGGCTTGTGGCCTTTACCGCAGCAAACAACACCTTTGCAACCCGGACCTAGCAGCGCACAGCCTGGAGCAAGCAAGACCCTAAACAACAGCAGGGGCCTTACACGAGGTTCACATGAAAAATTTTCCTCGCAGATCATGATACTCAGAGCTTTTAACGCTGCAGCTTGTGAAATCTCCAGAGACCGGACCGCGCTCTGCAACGTCCGGTAAGACATAAGCACCATACGTCTAACCTCACACCTAATCTTATCCACAAAATAACAGTTGGGGGACACGCTTCTAATTACACAACCTAGATGCCACTATAACATACAGACTGGACCTCTACATAGGTTTTTGTAGCCCCATGCAAAACAATGTTAAAGGTGCATATATGAGGTAATCAATTGCCGAAAACATCCCACTGCTGCACTTCCTTAAGCCCTAACATGCTGGAAAATTACTTGCAGATAAGGATTGTTTCTAGTGGACAATCTCCTCAAATCTAAAGCCACATATGACAACATTAACTATCCCAAATTAAAGGACGCATCGGATGCTATACCTTTCACTCATATAAATAAGTTATCCTGACTGGTAGCGCTGTGATCACTGCTAAATGTGCCTCTCTTAATGTGATAGAGCCGACAAGATTTCCTTGTGCGCCATCATAGCCCCAAATGTGCTGCTCCATCATTATAAACAGCTGCAGCACAGTGAAAGTTTTTGGAAATCCACTTGACCAAGAATACTGTATAATTCACTAGACAAGTATCCGTATCAGGGGTACAATTGGGGTCTAACCTTTCCTTTCTGACTTTAAGCATCTGAGCCTCAGGCACACGAAAGAAATTATCCCACCTCCAGTTCTAATGGTGTACATCGACTGTAAGAACTGCATGGCAGAGGACATATAACTCAGGTGCATGTGTTCCCAATATTGTGACTTTAATCATAACACACTTCGCACACGTACTCCTGCTCCCTTTCCCGCCATACCGCGGGACACCACTTCCAGGCACTATGTCACAAAGAAAAAACACTCGCCAAGATAAACCTCAAAAGCTTCCACAAACTAACCAGCCTGCAGTACATGCTTTTTTCAAGCAAGCAGATCACCCACCCAGGACTAGAAGAACAGATCCCCCTTTGGCCGCTCGCGAAGAGGATCAAGACAGCAGCTCACCTATAGCTACTGAAGCTGCAACTTCAATCATGGCCCAGGAGGACGACACACCAATAACTTATAAAGCCATTGCAACCTTAATTGAGCAGGTTAAGACATGCATCAAAGATGAATGCGCCGATCTGAAGAAAGAGATCAATGACCTGGGTCACAGGGTAGACACCCTGGAAGAACATGAGTATGTGGTAGCACAAAAGCTAGCACACCTTTCAACGAGCCAAACTCAACAAGACCAACATATCACAGAACTCGAAGACAAAATTGACTATTTGGAAAATCGCACCAGAAGGGGAAACCTTCGCTTCAGGGGGGTACCAGAATTGGTATTAAATAATGATATACAAGACTATCTCCAGGCTTTATTTGCTGACATACTAGGAGATAACCTCCCTGAAAAATTAGACATCCCCCTGGACAGAGCTCATAGAGCACTACGTCCAAAGCCCCCGGATGACTCCCCTCCAAGAGACATTGTAGTTCATTTCCAAAATTATAGCCAAAAAGAGGAAATATATAATGCTGCCAGGAAAAGACAAGTTATACATTTACAAGACCACCGAATCCAAATATACCAGGATCTGTCACTCAGAACATTGCAGAAGAGGCGGGACTTTCATCCCCTAACATCACATCTCCGCTCACTTCATATACCGTATAGGTGGGGATTTCCTACTTCAGTAATAGTGATGAAAAACGGGAAGAAGATGGAATGCTCTTCACCATCTGACATCCACAGATTCTGCAACATTTTAAAAATCTCATTGCCGGATATAACAAATCATCAACCTTCCCAAAGGCCACAGGATGGTATAAACGGCCCCAAATTCCAGCGGCGACCAGGTCCAGACACCAACTCTAAACGGAATGAGAGAAGACAAATATCCTCCACTAACACAGACACCATGGACTCAGACTCTACCAGATGAGTAAATGTATTGCTTATCTTAATGTTTTTTTTTTTTTTCCCACTAGGCTCTGAACATCACACCTAAGATGCCCATCACATATAGACTAATGTGTTGTAACTACATGAGGGCATTCTATTCTGTTCGTATCGAGCTGTGTTTTATATTAAGATAAGATATGTTATGTTATCCACTGAGTTTAATATATTATATATGTTATGATGACTTACATCTCCCCACAAGTGTTGACGTACCGTTTTTGAATTCTAACCATGTCACAAGACAATTTCCCACTACTACTGAACACTTAACCACACTAATCGACCTAGCCATCCCCTCCTTAGGACCCCAAAATAGAACTTATGCATATGGCTTCCACAGAGAGATCTCTTTTTACATTTTATACACTCTCCTCTGCATAGCCTGGGACTTTGCTGAGGTTAAATAGTATCATGGTGCACTAACTATTTAGGCGACCTTGACTTCTTGACTTTTGACTTAATCTCTGTAACTTGGATAGTATGTATATACTTCAACATTTCCGAAAATACATACGCACCAGATAACTGTATAGGAAACCCACATAGCACTTTTCACTAACCCCAACACACTGCTAGGCAAGACACTTTAAAAGCCGACTGGGCTCTCAGAACCAAAGCAACTTACAGGGGATATATGTCCCTCTTTACCAGTATAATGCCATACCAAATTAGTCTACTTTCACATTACCTTGCTTCACATTAATACCTGGCCTGTAACAACGGCTCCCAAGTTTAAAGTTACAAGTTACGAATTGAAACTCTGTTATATATTTTTTTTCTTTTTTCCTCAGCACAAAACTTGTATTTTATATTAATGCTGTTTGAATTAATATTGTCATAAAAATTGTTATTTGCTCTAATACTGTTTTTAAAGTCATAACTTCCCTCCCTTCCTTTCCCATCCTAACCGACTCCTTCTGAACAACATTCCCATTGATACCCGTCCCGCCCAATACTAACAACAAGAACCTTCACACCCTTCTATTTGGTGTCCCGTCTGGTCTTCCCATACTTAGCAGTAAGATAGCTCTAGGCACTGGACATTATGACGACTCCTATAACACACCACAAAGAAGAAACTCAACACATAGCCACTCAAAACGTTAAGGGCTTCCTCTCAGCCTAAAAACGCTCTATAGTGTTTCATGATTTTTATAAACGAAAAATTGACATCATTATGGTCCAGGAAACACACTTCAAGAAAAATCGTGAACCTACTTTATCCAAAAGATATTTTGACCAACACTACTGTAGTTCTGGTACACATAGGAAGAACGGGGTTAGCATCTCATTTAGACGTAGCTTCCCATTTGAACTACTGCAGAAATACACAGACAATGAGGGCAGGATTCTAATCCTAGTTGGCCTATGCTACGGCGCCCCGATTACACTGGTAAACATCTTTGCCCCAAACAGGCTCACCCCCAATTTCTTCAAACCCCTAGTTAACAAGATACTAGACCTGGCTAAAGGACCCATCATTGTAGGTGGAGATCTTAATTTCCCCATGAACCCAGTATTGGATACATCCAGTGGGAAATCCTACCTACGCAATAATACTCTTAACTCTAACTGCGGAGCCTTACAAACTATTAACCTATTTGACACTTGGCGAGTAGTACACACTAATAGGAGTTATTACACCTTTCTCCTGTTAAGTGTAGTCAGTCCACGGGTCATCCATTACTTATGGGATTATAACTCCTCCCTAACAGGAAGTGCAAGAGGATCACCCAAGCAGAGCTGCTATATAGCTCCTCCCCTCTACGTCATATCCAGTCATTCTATTGCACCTAACTAAAGATAGGACGTGTGAGAGGACTGTGGTGTGTTAAACTTAGTTTTTATTTCTTCAATCAAAAGTTTGTTATTTTAAACGGCACCGGAGTGTGTTGTTTGTTCTCAGGCAGCATTAGAAGAAGAATCTGCCTGAGTTTTTCTATGATCTTAGCGGTCGTAACTAAGATGCACTTGCTGTTCTCGGCCATTCTGAGGAGTGAGGTAACTTCAGAACAGGGGATAGCATGCAGGGCCCACCTGCAAGGAGGTATGTGCAGTAAATTATTTTCTAAGGAATGGAATTGACTGAGAAAATACTGCTAATACCGATGTAATGTAAGTGCAGCCTTAAATGCAGTAGTAGCGACTGGTATCAGGCTGATATGTATGTATGTATGTATACTCTGAGGTATTTCTGGGGAATGGAATTTCACTAAGAAAATACTGTCAATATTAAAGTAATATTTGAGCCTGCACTGCAGTGAAAGCGACTAGCAGCAGGCTTATTAATAACACTTCATAATTTTCAATTTTAAAACGTTTACTGGCATGTTAATCGTTTTTTCTGAGGTACTTGGTGATAAAACTTTATGGGCATGATTTTTACCACATGGCTATCGTTTTTTTCTGCATAAAAACAGTTTACTGAGCTTCCCCACTGTTGTAATATGTGTGGGAGGGGCCTATTTTAGCGCTTTATTGCGCAGTAAAAATTTAGTCACAGTCTTCCTATTTCTTCCTCCATGATCCAGGACGTCTCTACAGAGCCCAGGGGTCTCCAAAACTAGTTTTGAGGGAGGTAATCAGTCACAGCAGACCTGTGACAGTGTGTTTGACTGTGATAAAAACGTTTATTATTTCAACTGTTATCCGTTTTGGGTATTAAGGGGTTAATCATCCTTTTGCTGGTGGGTGCAATCCTCTGCTTACTTTATACATTTTCTGTTAAAATTTGGTTGCTTTAACATATTTGATTCATTGTTAATTCAACTGTGTCACATTTTTATGTTTCTTAAAGGCGCAGTAGCGTTTTTTATATAGCTTGTAAATTTATTTAAAAGTTTTTTCCAAGATTGCTAGTGTTATTGCTAGTCTGTTTAAACATGTCTGACACAGATGAATCTGTTTGTTCACTATGTTTAAAGGCCAATGTGGAGCCCAATAGAAATGTGTGCACTCAATGTATAGATATTACTTTGAATAAAAGTCAAACTTTATATGTTAAAAAAATATCACCAGACAACGAGGGGGAAGTTATGCCGACTAACTCTCCTCACGTGTCAGTACCTTCGCCTCCCGCTCAGGAGGTGCGTGATATTGTGGCGCCAAGTACATCAGGGCGGCCCATACAAATCACTTTGCATGACATGGCTAATGTTATGACTGAAGTACTATCTAAATTGCCAGAATTAAGAGGTAAACGCGATCACTCTGGGGTAAGAACAGAGTGCGCTGATAATAGTAGAGCCATGTCTGATACTGCGTCACAATTTGCAGAACATGAGGACGGAGAGCTTCATTCTGTGGGTGACGGATCTGATCCAAGTAAACTGGATTCAGAGATTTCAAATTTTAAATTTAAGCTTGAGAACCTCCGTGTATTACTAGGGGAGGTATTAGCGGCTCTGAATGATTATAACACGGTTGCAATTCCAGAGAAAGTATGTAGGCTGGATAAATATTTTGCGGTACCGGCGTGTACTGACGTTTTTCCTATACCTAAAAGGCTTACAGAAATTGTTAACAAGGAGTGGGATAGACCCGGTGTGCCCTTTTCACCCCCTCCTATATTTAGAAAAATGTTTCCAATAGACGCCACCACTCGGGGCCGATGGCAGACGGTCCCTAAGGTGGAGGGAGCAGTTTCTACTCTGGCTAAGCGCACCACTATCCCGGTGGAGGATAGCTGTGCTTTTTCAGATCCAATGGATAAAAAGTTAGAGGGTTACCTTAAGAAAATGTTTGTTCAGCAAGGTTTTATATTACAACCCCTTGCATGCATCGCGCCTGTCACTGCTGCGGCGGCATTCTGGTTTGAGTCTCTGGAAGAGACCCTTAGCACAGCTCCATTGGATGAGATTATGAACAAGCTTAAAGCCCTTAAGCTAGCTAATTCATTTATTTCTGATGCCGTAGTACACTTAACCAAACTTACGGCTAAGAACTCCGGATTCGCCATTCAAGCACGCAGAGCGCTGTGGCTTAAATCCTGGTCAGCTGATGTGACATCTAAATTGCTTAATATTCCTTTCAAAGGGCAGACATTATTCGGGCCCGGCTTGAAAGAAATTATCGCTGACATTACTGGAGGTAAGGGCCATGCCCTGCCTCAAGACAGGGCCAAACCAAAGGCTAAACAGTCTAATTTTCGTGCCTTTCGTAACTTCAAGGCAGGAGCAGCATCAACTTCCTCCGCTCCAAGACAGGAAGGAACTGTTGCTCGCTACAGACAGGGCTGGAAACCTAACCAGTCCTGGAACAAGGGCAAGCAGGCCAGAAAACCTGCTGCTGCCCCTAAGACAGCATGAAGTGAGGGCCCCCGATCCGGAAACGGATATAGTGGGGGGCAGATTTTCTCTCTTTGCCCAGGCTTGGGCAAGAGATGTCCAGGATCCCTGGGCGTTGGAAATCATATCTCAGGGATATCTTCTGGACTTCAAAGCTTCTCCTCCACAAGGGAGATTTCATCTTTCAAGGTTATCAGCAAACCAGATAAAGAAAGAGGCGTTTCTACGCTGTGTACAAGACCTCTTACCAATGGGAGTGATCCACCCAGTTCCGCGGTCGGAACACGGGCAAGGATTCTATTCAAATCTGTTTGTGGTTCCCAAAAAAGAGGGAACCTTCAGACCAATCTTGGACTTAAAGATCCTAAACAAATTCCTAAGAGTTCCATCGTTCAAAATGGAAACTATTCGAACCATCTTACCCATGATCCAAGAGGGTCAGTACATGACCACAGTGGATTTAAAGGATGCCTACCTTCACATACCGATTCACAAGGATCATTACCGGTATCTAAGATTTGCCTTCCTAAACAGGCATTACCAGTTTGTAGCTCTTCCCTTCGGGTTAGCTACGGCTCCAAGAATCTTTACAAAGGTTCTGGGCTCTCTTCTGGCGGTACTAAGCCTGCGAGGCATAGCGGTATCTCCGTACCTAGACGACATTCTGATATAAGCGTCAAGTTTCCAAACTGCCAAGTCTCATACAGAGTTAGTTCTGGCATTTCTAAGGTCGCATGGGTGGAAGGTGAACGTAGAAAAGAGTTCTCTATTGCCACTCACAAGAGTTCCCTTTCTAGGGACTCTTATAGATTCTGTAGAAATGAAAATTTACCTGACGGAGGACAGGTTATCAAAACTTCTAAATGCTTGCCGTGTCCTTCATTCCATTCAACACCCGTCAGTGGCTCAGTGCATGGAGGTAATCGGCTTAATGGTAGCGGCAATGGACATAGTACCATTTGCGCGCCTGCATCTCAGACCGCTGCAATTGTGCATGCTAAGTCAGTGGAATGGGGATTACTCAGATTTGTCCCCTCTGCTAAATCTGGATCAAGAGACCAGAGATTCTCTTCTATGGTGGCTTTCTCGGCCACATCTGTCCAAGGGGATGCCCTTCCGCAGGCCAGATTGGACGATTGTAACAACAGACGCCAGCCTTCTAGGTTGGGGCGCAGTCTGGAATTCCCTGAAGGCTCAGGGATCATGGACTCAGGAGGAGAGACTCCTTCCAATAAACATTCTGGAATTAAGAGCAATTTTCAATGCTCTTCTGGCTTGGCCTCAGTTAGCAACTCTGAGGTTCATCAGGTTTCAGTCGGACAACATCACGACTGTGGCTTACATCAACCATCAAGGAGGAACAAGGAGTTCCCTAGCGATGATGGAAGTCTCAAAGATAATTCGCTGGGCAGAGTCTCACTCTTGCCACCTGTCAGCGATCCACATCCCAGGCGTGGAGAACTGGGAGGCGGATTTTCTAAGTCGCCAGACCTTTCATCCGGGGGAGTGGGAACTTCATCCGGAGGTGTTTGCCCAACTACTTCATCATTGGGGCAAACCAGATCTGGATCTCATGGCGTCTCGCCAGAACACCAAGCTTCCTTGTTACGGATCCAGGTCCAGGGACCCGGGAGCGGTGCTGATAGATGCTCTGACAGCACCTTGGGTCTTCAACATGGCTTATGTGTTTCCACCTTTCCCGATGCTTCCTCGATTGATTGCCAGGATCAAACAGGAGAGAGAAACGGTGATTCTAATAGCGCCTGCGTGGCCACGCAGGACCTGGTATGCAGATCTAGTGGACATGTCGTCCTGTCCACCATGGTCTCTGCCTCTGAGACAGGACCTTCTGATACAGGGTCCTTTCAAACATCCAAATCTAATTTCTCTGAGGCTGACTGCATGGAGATTGAACGCTTGATTCTATCAAAGCGTGGATTCTCGGAGTCAGTGATTGATACCTTAATACAGGCTAGGAAACCTGTTACCAGGAAAATTTACCATAAAATGGCGTAAATACTTATATTGGTGCGAATCCAAGAGTTACTCATGGAGTAAGGTTAGGATTCCTAGGATATTGTCTTTTCTACAAGAGGGTTTAGAAAAGGGTTTATCTGCTAGTTCGTTAAAGGGACAGATTTCAGCTCTGTCTATCCTTTTACACAAACGTCTGGCAGAAGTTCCAGACGTTCAGGCTTTTTGTCAGGCTTTGGCTAGGATTAAGCCTGTGTTTAAGACTATTGCTCCGCCGTGGAGCTTAAACTTAGTTCTTAACGTTCTGCAAGGTGTTCCGTTTGAACCCCTTCATTCCATCGATATCAAGCTGTTATCTTGGAAAGTTCTGTTTTTAATGGCTATTTCCTCGGCTCGAAGAGTCTCTGAGTTATCGGCCTTACATTGTGATTCTCCTTATCTGATTTTTCATTCAGACAAGGTAGTTCTGCGTACTAAACCTGGGTTCTTACCTAAGGTAGTCACTAACAAGAATATCAATCAAGAGATTGTTGTTCCATCATTGTGCCCTAACCCTTCTTCAAAGAAGGAACGACTTTTGCACAATCTGGACGTCGTCCGTGCCCTGAAATTTTATTTGCAGGCAACTAAAGATTTTCGTCAAACTTCTTCCCTGTTTGTCGTTTATTCTGGACAGAGGAGAGGTCAAAAAGCTTCGGCTACCTCTCTCTTTTTGGCTTCGTGGCATAATACGTTTAGCCTATGAGACTGCTGGACAGCAGCCTCCTGAAAGGATTACAGCTCATTCTACTAGAGCTGTGGCTTCCACTTGGGCCTTTAAGAATGAGGCCTCTGTTGAACAGATTTGCAAGGCTGCAACTTGGTCTTCACTTCACACTTTTTCAAAATTTTACAAATTTGACACTTTTGCTTCTTCGGAGGCTGTTTTTGGGAGAAAGGTTCTACAGGCAGTGGTTCCTTCCTTGTAAAGATCCTGCCTGTCCCTCCCGTCATCCGTGTACTTTTAGCTTTGGTATTGGTATCCCATAAGTAATGGATGACCCGTGGACTGACTACACTTAACAGGAGAAAATATAATTTATGCTTACCTGATAAATTCATTTCTCCTGTAGTGTAGTCAGTCCACGGCCCGCCCTGTTTTTACGGCAGGTCTAAATTTTAATTAAACTCCAGTCACCACTGCACCCTATAGTTTCTCCTTTCTCGTATGGTTTCGGTCGAATGACTGGATATGACGTAGAGGGGAGGAGCTATATAGCAGCTCTGCTTGGGTGATCCTCTTGCACTTCCTGTTAGGGAGGAGTTATAATCCCATAAGTAATGGATGACCCGTGGACTGACTACACTACAGGAGAAATGAATTTATCAGGTAAGCATAAATTATATATTTTTTCGCATCCACAACACACGTATTCTAGGTTAGATTACATTCTGTGCGATCAGGCTCTACTCTCTGCTCTTGTACACTCAAAAATCACGCACACCTCATGGTCTGATCACAGTATGGTCTCTGCGGAATTCAAATGATTCAAATGGACTACAAACTCCATACTACATTCAACTGGAGACTCAACGACCACATACTGACTAGCCAGGAAACAGTCGATGACATTAAAAAACACTCAGACAAATTTTTCGCCTTAAACAAACCTGAGGACACGTCGTCCGCGAACAACTGGGAGGCATATAAATGTTTTATAAGGGGGGTTATAATAAAACACACTGCCACACAACGCAAGATTCATACTGCCCAGTTCACTTCCCTGTCTAAAGATCTAGCTACCTGTGAAACTATTCTCAAAATGGACCCCTCCTCTGCGATTAAGCTCGCCAAACTGACGCTAGAGAAGCTCTGAATAAGTTTCTGGTCCAAAAAGCCCACATGAGGGCGTTGACCACCAAATCTAAGTTTTTCGTAGAAAGTAACAAGGCAGGTCGCTTGTTAGCCAGGTCCCTTAGAAAACAAAGAGACTCCAATTTCATTAGGACAATTCGTCATCCCTCTGGTGAGAGTACCCACAAAAATGAAGAAATTACCAACTCATTTGTTTCTTACTATAAGAAATTATACAGTTTAGTAGACACCTCGCCATAGGACAAGAAAGAGAAATTAGAGACATACTTAGCCAACGTCCCCACGCCCTCTATCACAGAAGATAACAAACAATTCTTGGACTCCCCCATTACCCTTCGAGACCTTAATCTGGTTATTAAGTCCCTGCCGAATGGCAAATCCCCAGGCCCAGGCGGCCTCACGTCCAAATTCTACCAACTCCTACAACAACACATAAACCCCCAGCTTTTGTCACTCTTTAACGACATAGATCGTGGTGCTGTCCTGCCTAGCTTCCTCTTAGAAGCAGTAATCACAGTTATCCCTAAGCCGGGCAAAGCTACCGACGTGGTCAGCAACTATAGACCGATCTCACTCATAAATATTGATATGAAAATATATGCCAAAATTTTAGCCAACTGTATGAATACGATATTGCCCAGTATCATCCACCCTGATCAGGTGGGCTTCATTAGGGGGAGGGAGGCGAAGGATAATACCACCAGATTGCTCCATTCACTGCACCAAGCTCACCTTAACCACTCATCTCTCGCCCTACTTTCGACAGATGCTGAGAAGGCATTTGACAGGGTGGACTGGCAATTTATGTGGTCCGCCCTGTCAAAATTTGGCTTTTCCGAACTCTTCATTTCCAGAATAAAGGCCCTTTATCACAATCCGAGCACAAAGATTAAAATCAACAATAACATATCCCAGCCCTTCCCCATCTCCAATGGCACACGTCAAGGTTGCCCACTCTCACCTCTATTTGCTATTACGGTTGAAATTCTGGCACTGCAAATTAGACATTATCACCATATCCAAGGCCTAAAATTTGGAGACACTACCCAAAAATGCCTTCTGTTTGCGGACGACGTGATCTTCACTTTACGGTCTCCAACCACCTCCCTGCCTGCCCTCATACAAACCTTAGAAGAATATAAACAAGTCTCCAACTTCTCCATTAATATGGAGAAGTCGGGACTAATGCCGATAAATTTAACCCCCCAAGAAATGCTGTCTATCACACGACAAACAAAGTTCATACTATCAGATAAACTTAAATATCTAGGCTTGATAATCTCTAAAGATATACGCACACTCTTCCCAGACAACTTTCACAGCCTCCAAAAGAACGTTAAAACTTTGCTAGAGGGGGGGAACTTCCGGGCGGCGGCCATCATAGGTCGCTCAATTGTTAGCTCCTATAAGCTTCATCAATAATCTGCTTTTAATCATCCTCTACGACAGCCATCGCTCAGCTATGTGCATCGCAAGTGATACTATTTAAGAAGCTCAATAACCAACACTAACTACCATCAAAATTGAGGCACGCTACAATTGACTGGAAACTTTCTGAGGTTGAGGCCTCCTAATTAGCCCCCCGGCAGAGCACCCTTGGGTCTCTGTCGTTGGAAGGTACCTAGAGAGTACTAACTTTATTTACACTTAGCGGGGATTCACTTATTATTTTCACAGTATGGAACGTGAGGAAGCTCTCCTACTTGACCAGATTACCACTCTTCTCAATGATCATTTCACACAACTCATGAGTGACATAGGCGCAGCTTGGGGAAATGGCGGTGCCCATACTAAACAACACAGCACAGACGCGGCTAAAGTGGTAAATCCTAAGCCGGAGCCTATTGAAGAGTGTAACACCCCGATAAAGCAACAGGGCAAGGCCCCTCCGGCATGCGTAGGCTACAGTGAAAGAGTGAAGGATCTAGCTGTTACAGAGAATCATGAGAGATTGGATACGGCGTCCTATACCATGCCTCCCAAACCTTTTACCGCCTCACTTTCGGCCCCTAGGAAGTTTCCGAGTCGACCGGCTCTGAGGAAAAGAAAGTCCGCTGTTCGTGCACAGCAGTTTAAGGGATCGATACCTAGTGAGGTAGTTACCGCTGATGTGGCTGTGTCCCGCTCTTCACACAACCAATCGAGTGATTTAAATACACAGGATCTTTTTACAAGAGGTCACCTTTCGTCCTGCAGGCAGGTTTGTTCAGTCCTCTACTGCGACTTTGTATATTCAACGTCCCATATCATTGTTCTGAGAACCGGAGTGGGCTAGAAATTCACATGCACATATGCCTTTTGGTGGTGAGCAGGGGGCCCTTCACAGCTTGTAATGTACTGGAACACTTGCAACCATACAGCCTTTTTAATATAGGTCTGGGGACTAAGTCTGCACTAAAATCGTACCTATCTCTTATCTCATGATAGAGGTTAAACAGCTGTGCATTTATGTTTGTCTGCCCTGATGCCATTAAGACATGTCTTCTACAGTTAAGGCTAATAAGATTGCTGCGAAGACAGTTCTCATGCTTCCCATATATTCATATATTAACAGTGCACCGGAACATTTGCAACCACATGGATTTTCTGTCAAGTGTCAGAGGACTAAGTTTGTACTAGAATTGAATTTACTTCTCACCCCATAATATGGGTTAAACAGTTGTGCAGTTATGTTTGTCTATCCGGATATAATCGAGACATGTTTTCTGTAGTTAATGCTAGCTATATGTTTGCAGTGGGGGTGGCACATTTGGCTCCTATACATTCTTCAGTTAATAGTGCATGGTTTTCACTTACTTAGATGTCATAGTTTTACCTCAGCAACACTTTATGCCAATAGCACTTGATTGTTCTTATGGATGTCTAATGTATATACTCCCGAAAGATTAGTTGCTAACATTATCTGTTTGTTTTATTTTATATCTATGTGCATGGGGGCTTATGAGTGAGATACAAGTTATATAGCAATCATCTTTTCCTCTATGTTGTGTTCACGGTTTAGATGGCATCATTTTCTAACCCTTATGAGGTGGAAATTTTATAAACAATAATACTGGCTAGGGTCTGTAGACTTATGCTCCTTATGGGTATGTTTCCATGTGACCTTTAAAATTTTCTGCCATCTCTCTTCCTCAGGGAATTCACTTAGGATGAGCTGGGTACCTGACAATTACAAGTGCTCCTGGGGCTTATACACAGTGTGGGGGGGGGGGGGGTCTGCTGCCTACGGCCGGGGTAGTGGATTACCCCATGCCTTTGCTGATGCCAGACCTATTTAATTTAAACTATACTATTCCAGTATGCAACCTTTGCAGAAGTTTATAACTGCCTAGCCCCACCAATACCTTAACCAGTTATCTTTATCCTATATACCTTTTTACCCTTATTGTGGACAATCTAGCTCACATGTTGAACCACGCACAGCTTTCCCTAATGTTAGCTAACCTGAGATGACCTTTTCTCATAATACTTATATAGCATTAATGCAATCTTTTGTTCACATGCTCTGCGTTGAGGAGTAAGATTATCCCCTTATATTTTATTCTTTTACCATCTATTCTCAGTTTCAGTGCTAAAATATTGTTCCAGTTCATGTAAAGCCTTTATCACTTAATATTATAATGCTTACTTTTTAACTTATCATGCTCCCCTATCTTTATATCCCATATCATGGGCTTTTCAGAGCGTATAATGTTTACATAATATATCAAAAGCAAACAGGTACCATATCCTCTTCCATCCCATATTACTTGCACTCCATTAAAACTGAGTCATTTAAAAAAACAAAAAACCCTCCCCAGAAAACCATAAAAACCTGAGGTATTCCAGTTGAGATCCAAGAGAGGTCTCCTTATTTCAATTTACCTTCTTCTATTTAAGCCCACCTTTAAACATTTGAGGCCCAAGAGTGGCCTTTTGAGTCTAGTTTGGAAGGTTTCGCAATGTACAGGCAATAGGTATCAATGCTGTTAGCTTAACCTGTTAATATTCTTATTTATGGAATATGTTATATGTGTAGTGCCATATTGTAATATTCTTTACATATTGTATGCCTGTTTATTACCTCAATAAAAATTAATAAAAAAAAAAAAAAAAAACTTTGCTAGAGAACTGGCATAGACGGGGACATTTATCTTGGCTAGGGCGGATCAACACGGTGAAGATGATGATAGTCCCCAGATACCTATATTTGTTTCAAACCTTACCTTTGCCCTTTTCGAAACCCTTCCTCCAAACACAACAAAAAATGATTAATTCCTTTATTTGGTCTTATAAACGTCAGAGAATAGCTCAACACACCATGTACTTGAGTAAGGAAGATGGAGGCCTTGGTGTCCCCAACCATACTAATTATTACAAAGCCGCACATTTAGCCAGAGTTGTAGCTTGGAACCATGCCAACCCCTCAAAGTTGTGGATACAGATGGAAAGCTACCTAGCACAGGTTGATCTCATGAGAGACTTACCTTGGATTCCCAAAGAGTCCAGACCACATACTATACAAGACAATGACTATATTAAAACCACTCTAGATGTATGGGATGACGTAATCACCCACACAAAAGGAGTTTCCACCGTATTTTCTCCCTTGACTCCCCTTCTTCGTACTCACCTCTTTCTCAAGCACAACCTTTTCACTCATAACCCAGCTATTAAGCTTCATAGGTCCCTACCAATTTACTTAATGACCAACACCTCAGGTGTTAAAGACAGACTTACCCTTAATGAAGAACTAGGTCCACCTTTTCACTGCTGGTACTCCTACCTACAGATTAGACATGCGATTAACCACTGCCTGCACAAAGAAACGATACTTAGACCCCTAACCACTTTCGAACAGTTATGTATCAACTCGAATATAAATAGAGCACATCTTTCCCTGGCTTACAAAATTCTCAGGGGTTCTTTCCCTGAAAAACGACCTACATATCTGACGAGGTGGACAGATGAATTCCAAATTGACCTAGACACTGAAACTTGGAGGCAATGTTTCCACCACACACACTCTACTTCTCTATCCTTGACTATATCTGAACTGAACTACAAAATACTAGCCCGGTGGTATCTTACCCCACAGCGCTTGAGGATCATATACCCTACCGCCTCTTCCAGCTGCTGGAGGAGATGCGGGGAAGAGGGTACCCTTACCCATATATGGTGGTCTTGCCCTCACCTACACACTTTTTGGAGCCAAGTAGAGAGGCACATAGCCAATGTTCTGGGTGTAGTTATCAAACTTTCCCCACCAACCATACTTCTAAATCTCATCCCCAAACTCGCTTGTGTCTATCGCAAGAAACTACTTCTCTTAATGCTTTCCTGCGCTAAACGCTTAATCCCTCGAAAATGGAAGACATGTGAGATACCTACCATTGCCCAATGGAAACTTGAAGTAAACCACGTCCTCACGTTAGAAAAGATGCACTACTGTTATCTAGGTAAACAAGACATGATCTCCAACATTCAATTTATATGGGAACAGGGATCCTACGACGACCACACTTAAACAGTTTACTCGACATCTTTTACTTGAAGCTTTAAATACTATACCTCTATCCCTTCCCGAGACTATAGAGACATAAATACGTTCCCCTGCACCTGTGTTTTGATGGACCAGATGGGACACTAATCCCCCTCCTAAACCTTATCACCCTAACCTTTGACCCACTCCCCCCACTAAACCCTTCTATATCTTCTAATGTCATGTTATGACTCATTTTCACTTTTAATTAATCTTGAAAATACTTATGGAAATTGGGTTACTGATTTATGATGACTATCTCTATAGTGAACTGCTGTTATGCTAATGCTAAATAACTGAAACTATACCACTTGTTCTTTTTCATTGTACCGATTTTCAATAAAAATCATTTAAACAAAAAAAAATATAAGTATAAACTGGATCTACTAGTGTTATAGTCTCTAACCTTTCTCAACAGCCTTGTTGATTGACAGTCCCAGAAATTTGTTTTAAGATTGAAAACTACAGTAGTCTTCCCTATCATGACTTAGACGTATACATGGAAAGCAATCTGGAGTAGAGCGACTGTTCTTTCTAAAGAAATATATCCCTCCCATGGGGGAGGGGGGAGGTTAGATGAACTAAGCATATACTCGTATATAAAAAAAAAAATGAACAAATCACAAAAATGTTCTCAACAAGAGTATCTATTGGAATCATCACCACTTATCGAAAAGTCATATCTATTGCGTCTTTTTATATATATATATATATATATATATATATATATATATATATATATATATATATATATATATATATATATATATATATATGAAAAAAGGCTAACCAGCGTATTCATATCCATTCCTAAGTGTCCAATAGAACCATACCTCATCATTAGTTTCCTTAGTACCCATAGACCAATCTTATTTTTAATTTCAGGCCATGGGGGTGCCCCTACCTTCCAGTATCTCGCTATGCATGTTCTCGTTACTGTGCACAAGATTTTGATGAAAGTATTGATTGGTCTATTGTATTTGTGTAGCTGGGTATGAAGTAATCCTTGTGTGATGATGAGATGTATTCTTTCATCTAAAATATAGCTAATTAGCCAGTAAAGCCTTATCCATATGTTTTGTATGTCTGTACAATCCCACCACATATGTCTATATGTACCCAGCTCCCCACAACGTCGGTAACATAGTCTGGAACCGTTAGGGATCATGTGGGAGGATCTCAAAGGGGTTAGATACCATCTGTACATTGTTTTCAGGGAATATTTCTTTTAGGTCTGCACTCATTAGTCCTCTACCCGCTGAGGTGAACACCTCATTCCACTCATCTCTAGTAAGGACAAGTTCTAGATCTGCTTCCCATCAGAGTAGAATTGGGCTTTTAGTAACATCTCAAATTTAGTGCTTTAGTCTATTTTCTTCCAAACAGATGGCTTCCGACCGGGTTTTAGGTCCATCTGCCTTTAGTTTAAGATATTTATTCATGGAAGAGGAAACCTGGAGGTATAAATACCATTGTAACTTAATAGGGTGTAGTTTGTCTTGTAACTGTTGGAACGTCATCATTTTGTTTTCTCTTGTAAGATGTATCGAGTCCACGGATTCATCCTTTACTTGTGGGATATTCTCCTTCCCAACAGGAAGTGGCAAAGAGAGCACACAGCAGAGCTGTCCATATAGCTTCAGCTCCACCCCCCAGTCATTCTCTTTGCCGGCTCTAAGCAATCGGAAGTGTAAAGTGAATGTGGTAAAAAAAAATGTAGTTTTTATTTTCTACAAGCAAGATTTTGTTATTTTAAATAGTACCGGTGTGTACTATTTACTCTCTAGCAGAAAGGAGATGAAGATTTGTGCAGGGAGGAAGATGATTTTAGCATGTTGTAACTAAAATCCACTGCTGTTCCCACAAAGGACTGAGGAGTACAAGAAAACTTCAGTTGGGGGGAACGGTTTGCAGGTTAGGCTGCAATAAGGTATGTTCAGTCTTTTTTTTTCTTCTAGACAAGACTGTGATAATGCTAGAGAAGACTGATAATATCCCCATGAGGGAAGGGTAAGCTGTATTCAGAGACTAAGTATGGAATTTCAAGCTTACATATCAGGGCTAGTTTATGCTGGTTGACGCTACTTTCAGGGCAAACGTTTTTTATTGAAAATATCGGTTTTTATTTTTAGACACTTTGAATCCTTTGGGTTTCTTTCAGGGGTTGTTACCCACATGGCTAAGATTAAAACACTTTGGAGTGTTTCTTTAGGCCTCACAAGCTCCGTAGGGAGGTGGGAGGGGCCTAATTTCGCGCCTCAGATGCGCAGTTATTTTTTACTTGAAGTTCAGGGTCCTGCTGCAGTTTGAGGGCCTATAAGAAGCTTTTTCCCCACAAATCTGGTTCCTAAGGGCAGGTAGGGCCACAGCAGAGCTGTGGCAAGGTGCTGAACGTTTTTTAACCAGTTTTTTTGGCTTACTGTCGATCCGGTTTGGGCATTAAGGGGTTAATAGTTTTAATTGCTAGTGGTGGTAAAAATTTCGAAAAGTTTGCTGCATTTTTTCACTGTTTTGCAAAATTGTGTGCCTTTTTTATCTCTTAAAGGCACAGTAACATTTTTTTCAAAGTGTGTTTTTACTTGATTAAAGTGATTTCCAAGCCTGCTTGTTTTACTACTAGTCTGTTAAACATGTCTGACACCAAGGAAAATCCTTGTTCAATGTGTTTAGAAGCCATGGTGGAACCCCCTCTCAGAATGTGTCCCACTTGTACTGATATGTCTATACACTTTAAAGAACATATTGTTACACTTAAAAATGTGGCCCAAGATGATTCTAAGACAGAAGGTAACGAGGTTAGCCCCTCAACCTCTCCCCAAGTGTCACAACCAGTTACGCCCGCTCAAACAATCCCTAGCACCTCTAGTGCGTCTAACTCTTTTACCTTGCAAGATTTGGCGGCAGTTATGAATAATACCCTCTCAGAGTTCTTATCTAAACTGCCCGTGTTACCTGCAAAGCGTGATAGCTCTGTTTTAAGAATGGATAATGAGCATTCTGACGCTTTAGTAGCCGTATCCGATATACCCTCGCAACGCTCTGAAGTTGGGTTGAGGGATGTGCTGTCTGAGGGAGAATTCAGGATTCAGGAAAGGTTTCTCCTCAGACAGATTCAGATATATTGGCTTTTAAGTTTAAACTAGAACACCTCCGCTTATTGATCAGGGAGGTATTAGTTACTCTGGATGACTGCGACCCTATGGTGGTTCCAGAGAAATTGTGTAAAATGGACAAGTACCTGGAAGTTCCTGTTTACACTGATGTGTTTCCGGTCCCTAAGAGGATTGCGGATATCGTTACTTGGGAGTGGGATAGACCAGGTATTCCCTTCGTTCCCCCTCCTGTTTTTAAGAAAATGTTCCCCATATCTGACCCCATGCGGGACTCGTGGCAGACGGTCCCTAAGGTGGAGGGGGCTATTTCTTCACTTGCTAAACGCACAACCATACCAATTGAAGACAGTTGTGCTTTCAAAGACCCTATTGATAAAAAATTAGAGGGTTTACTTAAGAAAATTTTTGTTCAGCAAGGTTTTCTTCTCCAACCTATTGCGTGCATTGTTCCTGTAACTACTGCAGCTGCTTTCTGGTTTGAGGCGCTGGAAGATGCGCTCCAGACGGAGACCTCATATGAGGACATTATGGACAGAATTAAGGCTCTTAAGCTGGCTAATTCTTTTATCACAGATGCCGCTTTCCAACTAGCTAAGTTAGCGGCAAAGAATTCAGGTTTCGCCATTTTAGCGCGCAGGGCGCTATGGCTAAAGTCCTGGTCGGCCGATGTGTCGGCAAAATCCAAACTCTTGAACATCCCTTTCAAAGGAAAGACCCTCTTCGGACCTGAATTGAAAGAGATTATTTCAGAAATCACTGGGGGAAAAGGCCATGCTCTCCCTCAGAACAAGTCCTTCAAGATAAAGAACAAACAAAATAATTTTCGTTCCTTTCGGAATTTTAGGAGCGGTCTTGCTTCATCCTCCCCTGCTGCAAAGCAAGAGGGTAACGCTTCCCAACCCAGGTCAGCCTGGAAACCTTACCAGGGCTGGAACAAGGGTAAACGGCCAAGAAGCCTTCAGCTGCCTCCAAGACAGCATGAAGGGGTAGCCCCAGATCCGGGACCGGATCTAGTAGGGGGCAGACTCTCTCTCTTCGCTCAGTCCTGGGCAAGAGATGTACTCGATCCCTGGGCCTTAGGGGATTGTATCCCAGGGATATCTTCTAGAATTCACGGACTCCCCTCCAAGGGGAAGGTTCCACATTTCTCGTCTGTCTACAGACCAGACAAAGAAAGAGTCGTTCTTACGCTGTGTAGAAGACCTACATACAATGGAAGTGATCCACCCAGTTCCAATTGCGGAACAAGGGCTGGGCTTTTACTCAAACCTGTTTGTGGTTCCCAAGAAAGAAGGAACTTTCAGACTAATCCTGGATCTCAAAATTCTAAACAAATTCCTCAGAGTCCCATCATTAGAGATGGAGACCATTCGGGCAATCTTACCAATGATCCAGGAGGGTGAATATATGACCACCGTGGATTTAAAGGATGCGTATCTGCACATTCCTATCCACAAAGATCATCACCAGTTTCTCAGGTTCACCTTTCTGGACAAGCATTACCAGTTTGTGGCTCTTCTTTTCGGGTTGGCCACTGCTCCCAGAATTTTCACAAAGGTGCTAGGGTCCCTCCTGGCGGTTCTAAGACCGCGGGGCATAGCAGTGGTGCCTTACCTAGACGACATCTTAATTCAGGCGTCGACTTTCCAAAGAGCCAAGTCTCACACGGAAATTGTATTGGCCTTTCTGAGGTCTCACGGGTGGAAGGTGAACATCAAAAAGAGTTCTCTCAACCCCCTCACAAGAGTTTCCAAACTAGGAACTCTGATAGACTCGGTAGAAATGAAAATATTTCTGACGGAGGTCAGAAAGTTAAAACTCTTAACCACTTGCCGAGCCCTTCATTCCATTCCTCAGCCATCTGTAGCTCAGTGCATGGAGACAATCGGATTAATGGTAGCGGCAATGGACATAGTCCCTTTTGCACGGATACACCTCAGACCACTGCAACTATGCATGCTCAAACAGTGGAATGATTTATGCAGATTTGTCTCCTCAAATACAGCTGAACCAGGGGACCAGAGATTCTCTTCTCTGGTGGTTGTCTCAGGATCACCTGTCTCAGGGAATGTGTTTCCGCAGACCAGAGTGGATCATCGTAACGACCGATGCCAGTCTGTTGGGCTCGGGTGCAGTCTGGGACTCCCTGAAAGCTCAGGGCTTATGGTCTCGGGAAGAAACTCCTCTCCCGATAAACATTCTGGAACTGAGGGCGATATTCAACGCGCTTCAGGCATGGCCTCAGCTAGCCGCGGCCAAATTCATGAGATTTCAGTCGGACAACATCACGACTGTAGCTTACGTCAATCATCAAGGAGGAACAAGGAGTTCCCTAGCAATGATGGAAGTAACCAAAATAATCAGGTGGGCGGAGGATCACTCCTGCCATCTCTCAGCAATTCACATCCCAGGAGTAGACAACTGGGAGGCGGATTTTCTAAGTTGTCAGACTTTTCACCCGGGGGAGTGGGAACTCCACCCGGAGGTTTTTGCCCAGCTGACTCAGCGATGGGTCACTCCAGAATTGGATCTGATGACGTCCCGTCAGAACACCAAACTTCCTCTTTACGGGTCCAGGTCCCGGGATCCCCATGCGGTGCTGATAGATGCTCTAGCAGCGCCTTGGTCCTTCAATCTGGCCTATGTTTTTCCACCATTTCCTCTCCTCCCTCGTCTGGTTGCCAGAATCAATCAGGAGAGGGCTTTGGTGATTCTGATAGCGCCTGCGTGGCCACGCAGGACCTGGTATGCAGACCTAGTGGACATGTCATCTGTCCTACCATGGAAATTACCAATGAGGCAGGACCTTCTAATACAAGGTCCTTTCAAGCATCCAAATCTAATTTCTCTGCGTCTGACTGCTTGGAGATTGAACGCCTTGTTCTATCAAAGAGTGGTTTCTCTGAGTCGGTTATTGATACCCTGATTCAGGCTAGAAAGCCTGTCACCAGGAAAATCTACCATAAGATTTGGCGAAAATATCTTTTTTTGGTGTGAATCCAAGGGTTACTCATGGCGTAAGATTAGGATTCCCAGGATACTGTCTTTTCTCGAAGAAGGATTGGAGAAAGGATTATCAGCTAGTTCCTTAAAAGGAGAGATATCTTCTTTGTCTATTCTTTTACACAAACGTCTGGCAGAGGTACCAGACGTTCAAACGTTTAGTCAGGCTTTAGTTAGAATCAAGCCTGTTTATAGACCTGTGGCTCTGCCATGGAGTCTGAATTTAGTTCTTTCAGTTCTGCAAGGGGTTCCGTTTGAACCTTTACATTCCATAGGTATTAAGCTTTTATCTTGGAAAGTTTTGTTTATGGTAGCTATCTCTTCTGCTCGAAGAGTTTGAGCTATCTGCTTTACAGTGTGATTCACCTTACCTGGTTTTCCATGCAGATAAGGTAGTTTTGCGTACCAAACCTGGTTTTCTTCCTAACGTTGTGTCTAATAAGAATATTAACCAGGAAATTGTTGTTCCTTCTCTGTATCCTAATCCTTCTTCGAAGAAGGAACGTCTGTTACACAATCTTGATGTGGTTCGTGCTTTAAAGTTCTATTTAAATGCAACTAAGGATTTCAGACAAACATCTTCCTTGTTTGTTATCTATTCTGGTAAGAGGAGAGGTCAGAAGGCGACTGCTACCTCTCTTTCCTTTTGGCTGAAAAGCATCATCCGTTTGGCCTATGAGACTGCTGGCCAGCAGCCTCCTGAAACAATTTCTGCTCATTCTACCAGAGCAGTCACTTCCACATGGGCTTTTAAAAATGATGCTTCTGTTGAACAGATTTGTAAGGCAGCGACTTGGTCTTCGCTGCATACTTTTTCCAAATAAGATACTTTTGCTTCTTCAAAGGCTTTTTTTGGGAGAAAGGTTTTACAAGCAGTGGTGCCTTCCGTTTAAGGTACCTGTCTTGTTCCCTCCCTTCATCCGTGTCCTAAAGCTTTGGTATTGGTATCCCACAAGTAAAGGATGAATCCGTGGACTCGATACATCTTACAAGAGAAAACAGAATTTGTTTGCCTGATAAATTACTTTCTCTTGTGATGTATCGAGTCCACGGCCCGCCCTAGCTATTAAGTCAGGTAGCTTTTTTGTTTAAACTAAAGTCACCACTGCACCCTATGGTTTCTCCTTTTTCTTCCTAACCTTCGGTCGAATGACTGGGGGGTGGAGCTGGAGGGGGAGCTATATGGACAGCTCTGCTGTGTGCTCTCTTTGCCACTTCCTGTTGGGAAGGAGAATATCCCACAAGTAAAGGATGAATCCGTGGACTCGATACATCACAAGAGAAAGTAATTTATCAGGTAAACATAAATTTACCTGATAATTTTGCAATCAATCAGACTTCCAAATTTAAAACCTTCTTTTTTTTCAGCTGCTATTTGGGCCATTTTAGGATTCTGGAGCCTTGCAGGGCTGTTGATAGATTGCAAAAGTAATAATAATATGCAGTGCTGTGGAAGGGGTGTTGAGTTTGCTTTACCTTTACATCCACCCTCACCTTCTTTTACTTGAAAAATGGCGATTTGCGCCAATAACTTTGAATATTCTCCTCTGCCCACTCTCTTTTTCAGAAGATATTGTATCTCACCCCTGCTGCTTTTCTAATGTGTAGTTCTAATTTACATCCGTTTTTGGCATTATTTTCGGTGATTTATTTACTTACAAGACTTCCGGAGTAGGCCGCATCCCCGGACTTTCCTAGTAATTTGCCGGTTCTGTTTGTCCTTTATGCCACACTTTTGCTCAGATCGACTTAAAAACAGCTCCGGATTAGCGAGTATGATGTAGCTTCTATCTCAAAGCTTTTTCTAATCCAAATACTCCTTTTTTTTTTGTGTCCCAAAACACTGTTATTCATCAATTTTTACACACAGCTTAGCAGTTTAGTTTCTGCTCATGTTGCTGGCAAGCTCCGCCCCCAATTGAAACATTTAAAAGTACTGGAAAGAGTTAACATTACATGTCCTATCTAAATCATAAAGGTTTAATTTGGACTTTACTGTTCCTTTTTTTTTTTTTAATACATTTTTTATTGAGGTAAATAATATAACAATACATAAGCATAGACCCTTAACCCGTAAGGGCAATTGTCAAATCTATACATCACTGCCAAAACCATAAGCATGACAATCCTTATTGAAAATCAGAGATGAGAACTTACATTTCAAAAACATTAAGTATTATAAAACTAACAATCAAAAGAAGTTCTATAGTTACATTGCTTCCTGTGTGATCAATGGGCATAAACTCTATCCTCAGATTTTTTGAAGCGTATAACATAAAGGGCCCCTTTTGGGTCCATGGGACTATAGTTGTACAAATATATTAGGAAAAGGCTTATCGTCCAAAACTATAATGAAGCACTCAAGTGTAGGTTATATTTAGTAATGGCAACAACGTAACTGGTCTTAAGGGGGGAAGGGGGTATATCAGTTATCTCTATAAATATACGCAGCTAAATTCAAGTAGGGGTTACAGATGGGGTCTGTGCCCCTAAGCTTACATAGGAAGCTCTATTGTGGGGGATAAAAGGTACCTAGTAGGAAAAACATATAACTTATATACAGCACTATGTGACCAATTGTATGAGGTATAGCAACCTTATTGCCTAGATATCAAACCTAGGGAGGGTGGGTGGAGCAAGATAGTATGACCCTGTTTTGTACTCATATGTGGTAGTAAAAGACAATATACTGAAATGCATGTATTTTAAAGTCTCATAACAGAGAAAGCTAATGTACAAAGCAAAGAACACATTCATTATTATATAGCTTAACCCCTAGGCAGCCTACGCTAATGGCGGCAGGTAGAGTAAATAAATAAATGAGGCATCCAGAAAAAAAAAAAAAAAAATGCCTAACAATACCATGGAACCTATAACAATTATGTCTTGAAACAGTTGAGCAAAACGAGATCAATGGGCAACAGTATAATTCGTGGCAATGACTGTCACATAATCTTAAACTAAATGTCCTGCAGTTACAGTTTAATACAAGCTGTCCACGGTAAAACATAAATTGCTGCAAAGTGCATCACAGAGAGAGTCCTATGAAATATGAGAAGCCCTGTAGCAATCCGATATTATAACTTAGGTAAATCATCCAATTCCGGATCTCAAGAACCTCAACTGATGGCTACCTTTCGCACCGCATCTCAGAGCCAATCTCAAACTGTCGCTTGGGGAGGCTGCTTCACAGATCATACCATACAGCAGGTAATCCACCAAAGTTAGTGACCAGGGATCTTCTTCCATCTCACTTAATCCAGAGACAAGCGCTGTCAGCCCCCATATGCGTACTCGAGCAGCATGGTCACGCTTTGGAATACAGAGCTCTCTCAGCGTTGTAGATACAGTAGTGGTAGACAGGAGCTCCGTGTCTGACAAAATTACACCCGGCGAACATTTTACTCTCTCTCTCTCTTTCTTCTCGATTATCACCCACATTGTGTATAGGACAGAGACCTCGATCAGAGGATAACTGCATCTCCTCATTTTGCAGTAGTATGGCCTGACTATGTTGGAGACTGGCATCGGAATCATAGGTTTCTAATCCAAGTTCCACAACACTGTTGCTAGATAGCTGAGCTATAAATGGTTCCTGTAGCATGGCGCAAAAGTTAGTTTCAAAGTCCGTCAGAATTTGCCCCAGAGCATTCAGAACGTCCTCCATTAACATATGACAGTATAATGTGTTCCCCTCTAAAGCGCAAAGTGCTGTAAAGCTAGTTGGTTTCAGAGGAAGGAATTTGCTTCAACACAAACGGTTGGCTAGTCTGATTTTTCAGAATAATATGGGAGGGTAGGAAAAGGTATCAGCCGCTCCACAAGGCCTCTATGACGTACCTTCCCTATTAAGGACTGCTGATTCTTGGTGGTCCGATAGAGACAGATTAATCTGATCCTTGAGTTGTGCTGAGTTCAGATCTCCCAGAAAGAGCCAGATCTGCAGGTCTCAGTAATAGTAAACAGCCGTTTATAGGAACTACAAGGTGGAGCACTGTCTATCAGCAGCCATCTTAGTCGGTGGTTGGACACGCCCCCCTTTACTGTTCCTTTTTAACCAGATTTAAAGCACTGTGTGGGATTCAATACCGTTTGTTTAGGGTTTTTTGCACTAGAGAGGTCATGGCTTTGTGCTAGGACAGTTACATCAGTGTACTGGATATGCTACAAGAGAGGGTTCAGCTGAAGAAAATTGTTTCTGCAAATAATAGCAACAAATGTAGAATGCTGGTAAAGTAGTACTTGTGACTGTTACATGGGAGCTGCCGCACTTGTGTAAAGGATTGTAACATGCTCTATAATATATACAGACTCTGCAGCTTACCCCAAGGCATACTGGGTGTACATAAAGCAAACTGCTAGACATCTCAGCAGAGACCTGGATTTCCTACCTCCTGCCTTGTTAGAGACTTTTCAGGCGTAGCAGAGAAGGGAGAATTGCTCATTCCTGTTAAGATGAAATTGCACTCCTCAATGGGTTACTGACTATATTCATCACACGTGCAAAACAGAAAGAGAAGCAGTCTGCCAGGAACGAACAGCAACTTCAATAGCTTGTTCTATGGCCCGGTTGCCACCTGGTAGTAGCTTCTTTCTGCCCAATTGTGCTTTTCACAGAGGAGAACTTTCCTGTAGTATATCCGTCTGATCCTGCCAACATGGTCAGTCCAGCCCTGAAATTCCAGGCAATTCTCCTCTGAACAAGGAACATGACAACCCCAGACGATCATTTTGGCCTCCTTTGGGCCTTGTCAGTGAGGTGCAGCCATATCCCTCTAAGCACATTGGGCAAGGAGTCCACGTCTGGTTTCCCCCATCACCCTTAGGGAAACTATTTCCAGAAAGAAGCTACTTCCAGGTGGTAACCAGGCCATTGAACAAGCTATTGAAGCTGCTGTTCGTTCCTGGCGGACTGCTTCTCTTTCTGTTTTGCATATGTAAATATGACCCTGGGGATAGTCTCCCTATGGGTGATGGGGAAACTAGACGTGGACTCCTTGCCCAATGTGCTTAGAGGAATATGGCTGCACCTCACTGACGAGGCCCAGAGAAGGCCGAAACAATCGTCTGGGGTTGCCTTTTCCTTGTTCAGAGGAGAATTGCCTGGTATTTCGGGGCTGGACTGACCATGTCGGCGGGGTCAGACTGATATACTACAGGAAAGTTTTCCTTTGTGAAAAGCACACTTGGGCAGAAAGAAGCTACTTCCAGGTGGTAACCGGGCCATTGAACAAGCTATTGATGCTGCTGTTTGTTCCTGGCAGACAGCTTCTCTTTCGGTTTTGCATATATACATCACCCATCTAAGGCTGTGGTTATTTTTCCTATGATTAGTTCTATTGTATTTCATGATTCTTTTGAAAAATATATAGAATATAATCCCAAATGGATGTTCCTGTTTCATAACACATTGGGGTTGATTTATTATGCTGCGGATGCAGCTGTTTCCACGCATAATAATCATCATCCTCTGAGGTGGCGGACAGCATCCGATCAGGATGATTGACACCCAGAAATGCTTGTGCAATGATAACACAGCGAATCATGTCCGTCCGACATTTCAAAAATCTACCCCATTATATTATCTCTTGTTGACTGTATCCTGTTATCTATAAGCTTCAGTGTAATTGGTCAGGGAGTTAGACCAATATATTACTTTAGGGACATGTTCATGGACACATTTTGTGAGGTACACTTTTACACTTAGGTTGGGATTAGGGCTGCAACTAACGTTTATTTTTTTATAATTGATTAATCGGCCGATTTATTTTTTCGACTAATTGGTTAAAAAAAAAATCATTTTTTCCCCCCTGCATTGAAAGGGACAGTCAACACCAGAATGTTGTTGTTTAAAAAGATAGATAATCCCTTTATTACCCATTCGCCAGTTTTGCATAACCAACACAGTTATAATATTTTACGTTTTACCTCTGTGATTACCTTGTATCTAAGCCTCTGCAAACTGCCCCCTTATTTCAGTTCTTTTGACAGACTTGCATTTTAGCCAATCAGTGCTCACTCCAGGGTAACTTCACGTGCATGAGCTCAATGTTATATATATATATGAAACACGTGAACTAACGCCCTCTAGTGGTGAAAAACGCTTTCAGATTAGAGGTGGCCTTCAAGGTCTAAGAAATTAGCATATGAAAAATGTTATTCTTTAAAAAGATAGATAATCCCTTTATTTACCATTCCCCAGTTCTGTATAACCAACAAATTTTACCTCTGGTATCTAAGCTTCTTCTGACTACCTCCTTATCTCAGATCTTTTGACAGACTTGCATTTCAGGGAATTAGTGCTGACACTTAAATAACTTCACATGCATAAGCACAATGTTATCTATATGAAACACATGAACTAACACCCTCTAGCTGTGAAAAAACTGTCTAATGTATTCAGATAAGAGGCGGCCTTCAGGGCTTAGAAATTAACATATGAGCCTACCTAGGTTTAGCTTTCAGCTAAGAATAAAAAGAAAACAAAGCAAATTTGATAACAGTAAATTAGAAAGTGGTTTAAAATTACATGCCCTATCTGAATCATGAAAGTTTAATTTGGACTTTACTATCCCGTTAAAGTAAGTACGGACTACATTATAACATAAAAATATCTTGAATATCTATATTCAATGGTAAATAAGCAGCTATGAGGTTAGGGAAAAACATCTAGTACACTCTTAAAATAACAGATATATACTTATTGAGGTTGAATTTGGTACAGCTTATAATTTAATAAAAATATTAAAAAAGGCAAAAGGGCTAAGGACTATATATCAGTAAGAGGAAGAAGACTTACATATTTATCTATACAGTACATATAATCAGCAATAGCAAGTGATCTGCTAATAATTGTGCAAACAGATAATAGTGCACATCAATTCAAATAACAAATCCCATCATTCTAGGGCTAGGTGTAAATAACAAGCTGTGCACTATATCAAGCAATGCATAGTCCTAAATCATACAAAATAATAATACAGTGGCGCTTACCAGCCTCCGGGGACCTGTGTTTAGGGCAGCATGTCTTCGGCAAGGCACTGGTCTCCTTGCTCTTCAAGCTACTCCTCACTTCCTGGGAGCCTCAGACCAGCAGACGCCTACGTCACAGCGTCAAAGTAACAGACATGAAACAAGGGCTTCCGGGCATCACAAGGTAGTGAGTGAATAATAAAAATGTGCAGGGGGACAAACCGTAAAAAGTAACCTTTATTAGTGAGTCGGCTTAAAAACAAAAATGAGCTCGCAGCTCACAATGACAAATAGTAGTTTTCAGTAGAGGCAAAAAATGCAGACGTTTCGTGTGGGGCTGCCACACTTGTTCACTGCATTTTTGTTTTTAAGCTGACTCGCTAATAAAGGTTACTTTTTACGGTTTTGGCCCCCCTGCACATTTTTATTATTCACTCACTACCTTGTGATGCCCGGAAGCCCTTGTTTCACATAGTCCTAAATCACTTGATTTAATATAAACAATCCAAATTGACTTCTATTTTATTTCTGGGTTGCACATAAGCCAGGAGTAGTTAACAATACTGTCCTGAAAAAGTGACAAGTAAATGTCTGTAGATGTCCTTTAGGCTAAGGGCATGACATTAAAAAAAAATACTATGTTCTGGGAGCTCATTGGAGTGAAGCAGCTGGTGCTGTGCATAGACCAATTAATTGCAAACCAAATAATCGATTATGAGATTCGTTGACAACTACTTTCATAATCGATTATACCGATTAGTTGTTGCAGCTCTAGTTGGTATTGTGACACATAAGTTTGTCTAGGTGCAAAATACAAGAAATATTTATAGTGTTTGCTAGCTGTGTATCATGTTCTATATATTGTGTTGTCATATGTCCTCATTTTTAATTTCTTGATTAATATTTAGAAGAAAATATATATTTTTTTAAATCTTTTTTTTTTTTTTACAGGTTTGATTCCTCGCTTAATCAAAGTCGCACCTGCTTGTGCCATAATGATCAGCACTTATGAATATGGAAAGTCCTTTTTTCGGAAATTAAATCATGAAAAGCAGCTAAAAACCACATAATTATCAGAGTAAGATGGATGTGCTTTCTGAATCAATAACCATAGTCTCTATGCAGTTTAGAGACCTGGGGAATGCAAGGCCTGTGAGACATCTGTTTGTAAATCCTTATCCTTTGGGAGTTTTGCACTTTTAGCTGTTTTTTTTTTTTTTTAAATACAGAAAAGTACTGTAAGACACAAACTACTCATCAAGTTGTTAAACTTGTTAGTCTCATACACATTTTTTTTTTTTTTTAACTCAGGTTTTACTAATCTTTTTTTAATTGGCTATGTTAGTTTGTAGGTCTATGACATATATATATATATATATATATATATATATATATATATATATATATATATATATATATATATATATATATATATATATATATATATATATATATATAAGTTGGCGTATAGTGCTGCTAAAATATATCTTATGATTAAAGAAAACTTTCTGCACTATAGTCAATGGTTCAAGGGTACCTCTTCAAAATGTTCAACTTTTTAAATAGTGTTGATGTATATTACTCCTGGACCAAATTCAGTACTTGAAGCAAAATGAATTCATCCTAAATCTCAGTACTGTAGTATTGTCCTTAAAGTTATTTTTTGGGAGAATATATTCTTATATTATTATCATCATCAGGTATTTGTAGAGCGCTAACAGATTCTGCAGCGCTAATACTAAACCGTATTCTAAAAATGTGGTGGTAAATTTGCTAAAGGGAAATCACAGTGGGAAAACGACGTGCTCTAATTTGTTAGAGCATGGATTTTTCCAGAATTTGCCATGGGGAGAAGTAGAGAAATGAATGCACTAACAAAGTAATGCCTGTCTTGGGAGCATTCAGCTCATGCTTGCAGGTTCTACATGGAACTTTAACCCCTGCAAAGGAATTTAACATAAAGGTAAGCACATAGAATTCCACAGAGAGCAGTGCTAAAATTATTTCTTTCATATAAGTGGCGAGAGTTCATGATCTGTTACATATGGGATATACTGTACATTCCTACCAGGAGGAGGCAAAGTTTCCCAAACCTCAAAAGCCTATAAATACTCCTCCCACCTCACACATACCTCAGTTTTAAAACTTTGCCTACTTAGGAGGTAGTTGAAGCATGATGTGCTTGATTTCTTCAGTGAAAGGTGCTTCAGGTCATATTGAAGCCTGGTTTCCCCTCAGAGTACAGTGTTTGTCAGAGTGATGTGAAGGGAGTATTGCCTCATGATGCCATGTTTTCACTGCTTGGAAAATCTTTTCATGGTCTCTCTGTAAATTCGGTTGCAGGGATTCATCTTCTGCCTCCCTTTACAGATCGATTTTATACTCCTATTCCAGTATCTCTGCTGATATGTTTCTGTACTGGTTTGGCTGTCTGCTATCAATAGACGAGTCTTTAAGGGTAAGTATATTTAAAATTCATTATCAGACACTTTCTGCTATGTTTGGGCACTTTTTTTATAAGTTTTTTTTCTTCTTATGTATCATTATATAAGAGCCCGGGGACAGGCACTATTCCCCTTTATACATTAAAATATGTCTATGCTATGTGTGTTAATCGATTTAGGGTTATTTTAAAAGACAGTATCCTTGGGGTGCACAGTCAGTTATGGCAACATGTTAGTTTTTTATATATTAGCTTTGTAAGGCCATGATAATGCTTACCGCTTTATTTTTCAGTCCTCTGCTTTATACAGCATATGTTTTTTTCGCGTGCGAACACGCGCGCTGTAACACGGTTTTTATGTGTCCAATACCCACATAAAAATGTTGCACCGTTTTGGCGTGCTTTTTCTAGTGTTTTTTTCGCGGCTACATTTTTTTTTATCTAAACGTTCATTGCCCTATTTGTAGCAAAGGGGCTACATGCATCCCTTGTTCTTTCTAATAATCGATAGGCAATCTTTTTGCATTTACACAATTATCTACCTTACTTTATTATATTAAGACATAATGGAGCAATTTTACATCATCAGTTTTTATAATTAAGAGGTAATTTTATCTCATTCCTCAAAAGCTTGCTTTTTTAAAGGGGGTTACTGTAGTTATTTATTTGCAATCTTAAAATGTATTTTTGTTTTGCTATAATGGAGCAGTCTGATCATGTCCATGAAGTTTACCATAGGAACTGAGCCGGTTGAACACCTTTCTACTAAAGCTAAGTGTGCTTATTGTAAAGTCACTGAAGTAATTTCTTCAGCTCATTTATGTGGCTCATATTTAGATTTTTTTTATCACGTACTAATGATATTTCTATTTTTACAAGTGCACCTACTATTTTTCACTCACAGATGGATGCAAATGGCATACCACCAGCAATGAAAAAGGTTTATTGCTGACACCATTGAGAAGGCCCTGACTGCTCTACCACCTTAAAATAAACGGAAACGGTCAGCTCATGTTTTACCTTCTACTAGTAATATATGTACTAACCAACACAATACTGTGAGTATCTTCTAATGATGAGAATTCCTCTGATACTGAGGCTCCCTCATCAGACACAGAACCTGATAATTCTTCTTTATTTAGAATTGAACATATTTGTTCTCTTTTAAAATATGTTTTAGTCACTTTAGGGATTGAATAAGCTAAACCTTCTGATGATACACCCAGTAATCGTTTAAATTCAGTTTATAAAACTGTTAATCTCCCTGAGATTTTTCTCTTCCTGGCACTGTCTCTGATATAATTGCTAAAGAATGGTCTAAAACTCTTTTAACCCTTCTTAATGGTTTAAAAAACTATATTATTTGTCTAATGCTAATTTAGATTTATGGGAATCAGTTCCCAAGGTTGATGGGGCCATTTCTACTCTGGTTAAACGTACTACTATTCCTTCGAAGATAGTACTTATTTTAAAGATCATTTAGATAGGAAACATGAATCTTTTTTATGACTGGCCTATTTACATACTGGTTATATTAGACCAGCCATATCTATTGCTGACGTAGCTGCTGCCTCCTACTTTTTGGTTATATAGTCTGGCTCAGCAATTATCATCTGATCCTGAATGTTCAAACATTCTATATTTACTTGCAAATCATTTTATTTGCAATGCAGTATTTGATATCATGAAGATCAACATTAAGACTATATCCTTAGCTGTTCTTAGAAGAGCTTTATGGCTTAAACATGGAATGCTGATATTGCATCTAAAACAAGATTACTATCTTTCTTTTCAGTGAAAAAATCTATTTGGTTCCCAACTAGATTCTATTATTTCCACTATTACTGGAGGTAAGGGAGTTAAGGCTCCCAATCGTTTTTGTTCCTTTCGTCAGAACAGAGAACAAAAAATAACTACCCCCTCCTCTAAAGCCCCTGGCTCTAACTGGAGATCTTCTTCAAATAGGAATAAATCCAAGCAATATAAGAAACCAAATCCAGTCCCTAAGACAGCACGAAGGGTGCGGCGCCCATTCCAATTCATCTAGTAGGGGCAGACTTAAATGTTTTCAAGAGATTTGGTCAGAATCTGTCCAAAAATCCTTGCATTCAGAATATAATTTCTCAGGGATATCAAATTGGTTTCAGAATAAGACCTCCTATGCAAAGATTTTTTTTTTTTTCTCACCCATATTCCAAAATATCCATTAAATGCCCAGGCTTTTCTGAAATTTCTTAGACCTGGAAAATATGGGAGTGATTTTTGCAGTTCCTTTCCAGGAACAAGGGATGGGGTTTTATTCAAATCTTTTTATTGTTCTGAAAAGGGAAGATTTATTCCAGTCGATCTGAATTTGTGAGAGTTCCAACTTTCAAGGTGGAAACTAAAGACTATTCTTCCTTTTGTTCAGCAAGGTCACTTTATGGCAACAATAGATTTACAGGATCCTTATCTTCACATTCCTATCCATCTAGAACATACATTTCTGAGGTTTTCTTTTCTGAGAAAACATTACCAGTTTGTGTCTCTTCCTTTTGGTCTAGCAACAGCTCCAAGAATATTTTCAGAGGTTCTTGGTGCCCTTATATCTGTAAGCAGAGTGCAAGGTATTGCAGTGTTTCCTTATTTGGACAATATCTTGGTACTAACTCAATCTTTTTATTTCGCAGAATCTCACATGACACGGCTATTGTCGTTTCTTTAAAGACATGGTTGGAGGATCAATTTACGAAAGAGATTCCTCAGACAAAGGTCACCTTTTTAGGTTTCTAAATAGATTCAGTGTCCATAACTCTTTCTTTGACAGAAAAGAGACAAGTGAAATTGGTTTCAGCTTGTCTAAACCTTCATTCTCTATCATTCCCTTCAGTGGCTATGTGTATTGAAGTTTTAGGTTTCATGATTACAGCATTAGATGCAATCACTTTTGCTCGTTTTCATATGAAACCTCTTCAACTTTGCATGCTGCACAAATGGTGCAAGGACTATTCTCAGATATCACAACTGATATTCTTAGATCCCAAGACACAGTTTTCTCTGACTTGGTGGTTAAGCCACCACTATATTCTTCAGGGGGCTTACTTTGCTCCTCCTACCTTGTCTGTGATCACCACAGATGCAAGTCTTACAGGTTAAGGAGCCATCTTGGGGGTCTCTTACAGCACAAAGAGTTTCTAATCCTCGGAAGGCGAGGTTACCAATCAATATCTTGGAACTCTGTGCTCTTATCAGGGCTCTTCAGGCTTGGCTTCTATTGAAGAACAACAGTGGCATATGTCAATAATTCAGGGGGCGAACCCGAAGTTCCTTAGCCATGATAGAAGTATCTAGAATACTTTCTTGGGCGGAATCTATTTCTTGTCTAATCACTGCGATTAACATCCCAGGTGTAGACAACTGGGAGGCAGACTATCTCAGTCGTCAGTCTCTACATCCAGGGGAGTGGTCTCTCCACCCAGATGTGTTTTTTTCGGATTGTTCATATGTGGGGGTCTTCCGGAAATAGATCTGATGGCCTCTCGTTTTGAGTAAGAAACTTCTTAGATACTTTCCAAGCTCTAGGGATTCTCAAGCAAAGCTGTTGGTTGCTCTAGCAAGTTCCTTGGTCTTACCAGCCTGCTTACTTATTCCCTCCTCTTGTCCTGCTTCCTAGGGTGATTTCCACAATCAAGATGGAACAGTCCTTTGTAGTTCTGATAGCCCCTGCATGGCCTCACAGGATTTGGTATGCAGACTTAGCTCGCATGTCCAGTTGTCCGCCGTGGCTTCTTCCTCTGAGGCCAGATCTTCTGTCTCAATGTCCCTTTTTCCATCCAGATCTAAGGTCTCTAAAATTAATGACCAACAACAAAACAGGTAGTGCTCAGAATCCAGCTTTCACCAAACGGAAAGTGTTGCAAAATCAATTCAGCCGCCTTCACGCTGACTTCAATCCAAGACTACCACGCTCAGAACTCACATGGTCTCCTGCTAACGTCATCCTCCGGTGCCACTCCTGAGCGTTCCATCAAACGCCCTCCAGAAATGCAGAAAACAACTAATGGAAGGCACCCGGTCTTCAACGATCACAGGACACTTGTATCCAATAAAAGCAAATGTGTATTGGGCATCAGAAAATACACATCACATCACATCACAAGGCTAGGTCAGTCAGACATGGTCAAACATGTTTCGTATAGAAAATACTGTACTTTTTCAATGACCACCTCAGGTGATTGAGTTATGTGTGAGGTAGGTGGGGTATTTATAGGCTTTTGAGGTTTGGGAAACTTTGCCTCCTCCTGATAGGAATGTATATCCCATTCGTAACAGCTCGTGGACTCTCGCCACCATGAAAGAAATTAATTTATCGGGTAAGTTCTTACATAAATTGTTTTTTTTTCCCACTACAATCTCCCTTTTAATATAATTTAGTCAAAATGAAACAAGTTAACACTGTTGTGTAATCATGGCAGTGGCCTACAGCTTTTTGAAAAGTGTTTCAACAGTTAATACTTTGAAAACTTGTTATATTTAGAGACAACATTATCAATATACTTGTCAATTGTAAAATCAGGGATTTAGAGGCTGAGGTAGGTTTGCCACCTTTTTCTAGGGAAAAAAAATACCGGCCATGCTCATTAGCAAACATTTGCATAAATAGACAGCATATATTGGGTACTAAAGCTGCTAAGACTGATTTAAAATGATCATTGGTCTATAATTAGATTCCAACACACTTGGAAGAGTTTTCACCATGATAGTGTTTTTATTTCTATATTTAATCTTTATTTTCAACTTTGACCTGAACCTTAAAAATACCGACTGGGGGACATCCCTAGGCTGAGGGGGATCTGCTCAGGTTTGGTAAATTGGCTCATTAAAGGGACATAAAACCAAATTTTTTTCTTTCATGATTCTGATAGAGAATGACATGCTAAACAACTTTCCGATGTAGTTCTATTACCTAATTTGTTTTTGTTCTGTTTGTATCCTTTGTTGAAAAGTATAGGTAGGCTTAGAAGTTGCTGATTGGTTGCCGCACATATAGGCTTCTTGTCATTGGTTTCAGCTAACTCCCAGTAGTGCATGTGCTCCTTCATCAAAAGATACCAAGAGAATGAGGCAAGTTAGATGATGGAAATAAATTGGAAAATTGTTTAAAATCGTATGAGCTATCTAAAACATGAAAGAAAAGAAATTGTGGTTTATGTCCCTTTAATGCTTGGGAACAGATATTGAGGGAATCTGTGGAAGCTGTGTTTAAAGGCATCATAAATTGTTTAAAGGCATCAAACGTTCAATGAAATGCAAAAGTAGAACTTGGCAAATCTTTACACTAAGCTTATATTTTGTAATAATTATAACTTCAAACTATTTGATGAAGGCAAATTTTCTGTTTCCTACTTTCTAATTTCAAATTATTATTAAAGGGACACTCAAGTCAAAATAAAACTATCATGATTCATATAGCGCATGCAATTTTAAATAACTTTCCAATTTACTTACCATTAACAAATTGTGCAGTATTTATATTTTCACTTTTTGAGTCACCAGCTCCTAATGGGCATGTGTAATAATTCACATTATGCATTTGTGATTGGCTTATGGCTGTCACATGATTCAGGAGGAGTGGAAATAGATATAACTTTGAAATTTGTCTGAAAAAAAAAATCTACTACTATTCTTTTTATCATGTGTTTGCTGATTATGCACATCTACTGTATTAACTGCTCTTTTTTAATAGCAAGCCACAGAATTGTATAGAAATGTATTATCTAGACTATGTTCAATTCCCTAAATGTCCTGTTGATCTAAAATAGAGCCTTTAAAGGGACAGTATACTGTAAAATAGTTTTTCCCTTAATGTGTTTCCAATTACTTTTTTTACCAACTGCAGAGTATAACATATATGAGAATTAGCTTTTAAAGGTTTATTTGTGTATATGAAATAACTGAGTTTGTGTTTTAAAGCCACAACCTAATGAAATGGGTTGAGCATGTAGATATAATCTGATCTCATTACCTTAACACATTGTGTACTTATATATGCTTCTTTATCTTATATCTGTCCATAAAACATTCACCAATACTTGGATAGAACAATGGAAAATTAACATTTTATTACCTTATCTCTTCTATACCTTATCTCTTCTATATCTTCATCCTCTCGCAAACTCAGAGAAAATACACAGACTTTTCCACTCAGCTGCAACAACTGCCATCTAACTTACTACAGTTTGATTTCCAACACATCCTCTCCCAAACTCAGAGAAAATACACAGACTTTTCCACTCAGCTGCAACAACTGCCATCTAACTTACTACAGTTTGATTTCCAACACATCCTCTCCCAAACTCAGAGAAAATACACAGACTTTTCCACTCAGCTGCAACAACTGCCATCTAACTTACTACAGTTTGATTTCCAACACATCCTCTCCCAAACTCAGAGAAAATACACAGACTTTTCCACTCAGCTGCAACAACTGCCATCTAACTTACTACAAGTAGCCTTCTGGAAAACAGCCTCATTATATTTTACCTACCAAGTTGTTTTATTGTATGTGTTTGTATATTTAGTGATAATTCCTTTTGTTTTGTTTTTATTTTAAATGTATATACTACCATGACTCTGTAATTACAGGCTGTGCTAGTCATAATTTGCATAGCTCTAGCTCATTGCATATTTGATCAATTTTATGTCTGCCATTATGTTATGTTAGTTTAAGCAGCTATTGCCCTGTTATCTGTATATTTGTTTAATGGTTTTATTTCACCCCTGGAATACCTCAGTCTCATTCTTATCTCTGTAATATTTTGTTGATGTTTTTTTATTCTGTTTCTGCATGATTGACCCCCAGCTTAAATGTACCCTCCCACTCCTTTAACACACTCTTGCTGGACCGTCATTAACCTAACATCTAACTTACTACAGGTATCCTTCTGGAGAAAATCACGGAGTTCAGCTGATTTTCTTCATTACAAATTCATCTTGAACTCCTACTACTCTGCCCTTAATCTCCACAAGCAACACTACTTCTCTACTCTTATCTCTAATCTTTCTTCAAACCCAAAACGTCTGTTCTCCACTTTCAATACTCTCCTCCGCCCTCCCCCACTTCCTAATACAACTTCTCTGTCAGCTCAAGACTTTGCCAGTCACTTCATTAACAAAATTGACTCCATCAGACATGAAATCAGCTCTCAACACAATTCCATTCTCTCCCCCACTCAAATACTCTCACTCAACCACAACCCTCATAACCTGAAACTTAGTTCATTCTCCCCTGCTACTGAGGAAGAAGTTTCAGCACTTACACTGCGCTCTCACCTAACTACCTGTCCCCTTGACCCTATCCCCTCACAGCTTCTCCCCACTCTCTCTGCTACCCTTACCCCTATACTAACACACATTTTCAACCTCTCCCTCAGCACTGGTACATTTCCCACATCGATGAAACATGCACTGGTCACACCTATCCTCAAAAAACCTTCCCTTGATCCTACCTCCCCATCCAACTACCGCCCTATTTCCCTCCTCCTTCTTGCTTCAAAACTTCTCAAAAAACTAGTATATGCACGCCTATCCCATTTCCTTACGTTAAACTCCCTTCTTGACCCGCTGCAATCTGGATTTCGTCCCTATCACTCCACAGAGACAGCTATTGTTAAGGTCACCAACGACCTAATTACAGCTAAATCAAAATGCCACTTCTCTCTGCTTATCCTCCTTGATCTGTCCGCAGCCTTTGACACTGTCGACCACCCTCTTTTGCTCCAAACCCTCCAATTCTTCGGCATCTGTGACACAGCCCTTTCGTGGCTCTCTTCCTACCTGTCAAACCGTACCTTCAGTGTAGCCTTCTCTGGGGCCTCCTCTGCCCCGTCACCACTTTCTGTCGGAGTACCGCAAGGCTCTGTCCTCGGTCCCCTTCTCTTCTCAATCTATACGTCATCACTAGGTTCCCTAATTAAGTCCCACGGTTTACAATATCATTTGTATGCCGATGACACCCAAATCTACTTCTCTGCACCAGAACTATCTCCTTCCGTGCTAACCCGTGTCACTAACTGTCTTTCTCACATCTCTTCCTGGATGTCCTCTCACTACCTCAAGCTAAATCTCTCCAAAACTGAGCTCCTCATTTTCCCCCCTTCTTCCAAAATCTCCACTCCCAATATCTCTATAACTGTTGACAACTCCATCATTACCCCTACCCCGCATGCCCGATGTCTCTGGGTCACATTTGACTCAGATCTTTCCTTCACTCCTCACATTCAGTCCTTGGCTACAGCCTGCCGCTTCCACCTTAAAAACATCTCTAAAATTAGACACTTCCTTACACAAGACACAACTAAGATTTTAATCCACTCTCTCATTCTTTCCCGCCTTGATTACTGCAACTCTGTCCTCTCTGGTCTCCCCA